>NW_026623360.1:865686-934736 GCF_030028575.1 Malurus melanocephalus
CATGTTCTGACACTTCTGAATTTTGTTYATGGGCCACTTGTCCCAGGTCTTTTACAAGAAGAACATATAAGTAAGCTTTGAATAAATATCTTTTGAATARATATTGTTCAAGATGACTTAACATTATACGTAGAACTCAGCTTTGCTTGGGGTGCAAGTGCAGGTATGAGGAAAATTGTCAGGGTCGGGGAAAGCGTTATTTCATAGACCTAGGCCCTTTTATCCAAAGGCATTTCTCCAGTTACTTTTTTTTGAGTTCTCAAAGTTCTGAGGAAGCCATGGCTCTACTGGCTGGTCTAGGTATCCAGCTCTGCCTCTGGATGAACTTAAACCAACTCTTTCACTCTGCATGTTGCTGTCTGAAAGGAAGAAACTGAAATCTCCATTCTGATGTTTTGATGTGCCTTTGCTGCTAAAATGTGCACTTAAAGAGCCTTAGCACTTTTTTCTTCTCAGGAGTGGGCTGTTTGTGGCTCYATTTCTTTTAGCAAATCGAGTGGCCCAATAGGAACTGTCTTGCAGCACAGAAGAGCTGTTGCTTAGGACCTGAAATCCACAGTATATGCATTTTGGGCTACTCTTAGCCTCATCCAGCAGGCTGAATATCCATTAGCAAATGGAGCTGATCATTCTGTTCAGCTGCACTCGAAAGAAATCTTCCCTGTGTGCTCTCAGCCTGTGTTACCAGCTAATGCACAGTAAGTGGGGTGATGGGAAACCTGCTTTTCTGGGAGCATCTCTTCTGTTCTGACCACATCTAATATGGATTGACCTTTATGGCCGGCATGCAGTGTTACTTCCCTGGAGCCCACCTGCTGATGGCAGAAAAAATAATGCTGGACTTTAAGCTGGTAAAAGGTGAAAATCCCTTTTTCAGTCATTGATTCAAAATGTTTGCAGGCCCCTGGATCTGCAGTGGGTTTGACTGCACTGGTTGCTAAGGGAAGAGCGGGTGTTCTCTCTGAGGAAAATGAGAAAGAAAATTATTTGAACAACCTGAAATGCAGTCAGGAAAATCCAATGTATTGTCATGATGAATTCAGTTGTTTAGTTTGGAAGGTGATGTGATGCTTAATTAATTAGTGTTTGCTAAGTGTTTTAAAATTCTGTGAAGAAGTTACCTGAGATTTGTAGAGCTTACTAATGGTCTTATGCTGTAAGTTTTCAGGACTAGATTATTATTTAAAGTGAGTGCTAGAGCTGTTTCATTAAAGGGTCTGTCAGCACTTTACATTATTAAAGTGTTTTAATATTAATTCTTATTCCTGGTGAGTATCATGAGAATGCTTCCACCTGGACTGATGGCTTCCCACCCCACAGGACTGAGGGGTGTTTAAGCTCTGTTAGTCCTGGAACTGCCTGTGTCAGTCTGGTAAATGGGAACTTCTTCCCTGCTGAGATTTTTTGGTTGTGGTCAGTTAACTTACTACAGCTGAGGCACAGGAGCTGAAGGTGGAGGGATAAGGGGAGAGGATGAATAGAGTTGAGATAGAGTACTATTGGGGTTTGTTTGTTTTAAGAAAACAAAAATAAAACTCTGAAGTCATGGGGAAATGAAAGAGAGGTCCTTGGAATGTCACTAAGTCAAGCTGCAAATACTATAACAAAAACTATTTTCTTGGAGCTGTTTTGGTTGGAATGAGTATTGCCAGGTTTTCCAGGCTTCCTCCTGGAACCTCAGGGTTAACTTTTCCATTTAGCCTGCTTTTGTTTTTCTGATGAAACCACTAAAACAACAATTTGGCAACAGAAATCTTTCCTGTGCATGAATTCAAAAAGAACAAGCAAAGCATAAATTAGCATTTGTATTAGAGAGACACTTGAGAGAATAGCGTCAAAGTCACAAGACAAAAAGCCTTGTGTGTGTTTTGGTGGTCACCTTGCTGATCCATAAGATCCATAATTCCTTGCTGAATGTCTTGACACTGACAATGAAAGCCTAACAAAAGAAGGAGTGGTTCTATGTTTAGGTTTCTGACTTTGCACTCAAGAGACCTGAGTATTTTCTCCCATCTCTTTATCCTTGGGCAAGCAAGAACAGCTTTAGAACACCCTGGGAAGAGAAAAGCCAATTGTGAGGCTGTGAGTTCTGATTAGTGGGTGAATATCRATGATTTCTGCAAATAATGAAGGTCATGGAAAGCTGTGTTGACCTGAGTCCTCACACKACTGTCTTGTAAGCTGTTTTTAAAACACTGTCGACATCTTTGGAACAGCCAATGGCTCTGCTTTTTCCTGGTGCCTGGATGCATAGCACAGACTCACTTAGCCAGAGGACAGTGGGAATTCTTGTGTCCTGTATTTAGTATATCTCAGTTTYCTGCCTAGAAGTGAGCTACTCCCTACCTTGGATGGCTTCTGGCTAAAATACAAAGACATTTGAATGCTCTGGTAGTGGCTGTCACTTTGGTTCYTTGTGTAGACAGACGAGAGGCTGCWGGGGAGAAAATGTAAGASTATTTCTCAGGATCATCTTGTGTCAAGGGAGGCTTTTTGATTTTAAAGTAAGTTGATTTGCCTTTTAAGCTTATTCTGTCAGAGTCTGTGCTCTATTTCCTTTTATTTATTTTCACTTTTTTATAGCCATTCACTTTAAGAGACTCTAGAAACAGTGCAGAAGTCATGTCAGTAACTGCTTGGGGGCTTTTTGGGTTTTTTTTGCGCGTGGTTTGTTTTGTGCTTGAGAACACTTGCACAAGGTGAGATGAGAGCTGAACTTGTTGATTAGGAAATCTGTTGTTTTTTTTTTTTCTAGCACTGGCCAGATAGGAATTCTGTTTCTGTATGCACATTGCAAAGGAGCTGATGCACAGTGAGAGGGCTTCAGCCTCCCCTCAGWGCCATAGGATGTGTGCTAGTGCCAAAAGCAGGAGCATTGACTTTAACTTAATGAATGAATGGGAATAGCAAWGGCACTGATCAGCATTTGCTGAGGTCAATACCTTGTACAAACACAAGGATATTAAAAGTACATAGAGTAAAGAAGCAGACAGAAGACTACTGAAGTCTTCCTACAGATGGGGGAAAAAAGATGAGTCTCGATGTTCCCCAGCATTATCTTGTCACTTTAAACACTCCTGGGAAGTCACTAATTCAGCTCTTGTGAACACAGGACACCTTTATTCTGCTCTTCCATACCCTCTGTGATAAAACCCAATGCTCCTTGGCAACTGGTTTGACTCCAGGTACCTTCAGGAGTAGAAAAAAAAATGAGAACTCTACTTCAGCCTGCATTCAGAGTGAAGAAGTGGCACATCTGAAGGAAAGAGCTGATTCTTAACACTAAGAYTGTAAGCTGCTAGATAAAATGTGAGTGGTCTTCAGCAATGCACTGCATATGAAAGTGGAATTCATAAAAACATGGGGGGAGGGGTTGAGGTTTAATTTTTTAAACTTTTTTTTTATGTGTGTGTTTGTTTTCTTTTCTTCCCTTCTTCTGTAGTGATCCTGGGTAAGAGCTGGCTCTGGCAGAGCTGGAGGGTTTCCTTCATCACAGGTATAGGCCTGTTTCCATAACGAGTTCCACCTCTCTGTGACTCTTTCCACATCTTTTGGTATTTCCACAATAGAATACAACAACAAAAGCACAATTTTTGTTTGTGGAGGCAGAAGTGTAGTTATGAAGTGACCAAGTCTGCTGCTTCTGACCTATTCAGGTGTTTTATCCTTTCCAGTGGARGGTGGGGACTGCCTGCTGCCTTGGAATGGGTGTCAACAAGGATGGATTTTGTGGCTGCCTGGTGGGAGGTGCTCCAAATCCAAGGTGCTTCCTCTGTATGGAGGAGGATTAAGCCCTTTGAGAGGAGCAACGAGAAATGGAAGGTTCTCAGTGACAGAAATAAAATTATTTCAGAGGAAGAGCTGCCTCGAGCATGGGGACTGTGCAACGAGCCCAGAGGAGCACTGGCAAAGCAAATAGCAGGGTATGGCTGCTTTAAACCATTGCTGCTGCCCAAGGCAGCTGCCTGCTGACCTGGGGAGCAAAAAYCCCTGGATGGCTGCCAGGACAAAGTTTTGGCACCTGCACCAGGTTGACACAAAGTCCTGGCTGGKTTGCAGCTGGAGCTGGAGGGGAGAGCAGGGCAGGGAGGGATTTGCTTATTTTCTGCCTTTTCATAAGTTGGTTTTCTTGGCTGTTCCTGTGCATGTATAAACATTTCCTCCCTGTGTTCTCCTGCCTTTGTTGTTCCCCCTGGTGAATTGATGTTGCTGTTATTGAATGATGATGGGTTTTTTCCTCTTTATTTTCAAACATGAAGTGAGGTGAATTAAAGTGTGGGTGGAAAATGCCACAGGCAAGAAGTGTTTCCCTTGGCAAGAAGGGGAARATCTCTGCCAATCTTCCTGAAGTCCTGTGCTGCTGGATGAACTGTTCTTGTACCGAGGGGAGATGGACACAGATCAAAGCATATTGTGTTTTATGCATGAGGKATGTGGTCAGAGCTGAAGTTTGATTTTTTTTTTAAAGTATATTTATTGCTTCTGTTGGCCCCTCATTCTCTAATAGCAGAGAATGAGGGGCCAACAGAATTAGGGCTCTAATTCTGGAGGCTGGGAGGTGCTCTGGATCCAAAGCTCACAGACTTGGCTGCAGCATTAACTGAGGTCACTCTGATGAGSGGTTTGCTCACTCTTCTGCCTCCTTTCCCCCACAGCAGTTCTTGATGTGTTGAGCAGACTGCTGGACCCAGAGCTGTGTGTGTGATGTAACTGCCCAACACATGCTGAAGAGCTCTGGGAATCTCATCAGCCAKAAAGTTTGAGTGTCCCCTCTCCAGTGCTATTTTTCCTCTGGTCCTTCCTTGCAGAGGTTGGATGATCTTGTGACCCTACACAGGGTGTCTAGGCTGTCTCTGAATCCCTGCTGGTGCTTGCTCTCCCTCCAGAAGAGTATTTCCAGCTGAAGCATCAACGATTACCTGCAGTTTAGCTCCAGCTAAAGCTCTGAGGCAGCAAGAAAGAGCAATGATTCACCTCACCCAGCTCCTCRATATAATTTATATCATATGTATTTGTGTGTCATGATAGTGAGCACAGTTGCTTTTCAGTGGAGTAGAATTTCCACTCTTCAGCAACAGTTAGTATCTCAGACTTTTTCTTTCTGCATTAAACAAATAGCCAGTGATGGTTAGTAAAAGATAATAATTRGAGTGTTAATATCTAGTATTGTTGCATAAACAAATAACCTTTCATTCATATAAAAGCATATCTAAGAACTCTCAATTTATTCCCCCCAGTTTGTTTTTTTTTTTTCTTTAGTTCAATCTTACATCTATTTTGGCTTTTTTTTGTGTTTTTTTCCTCCTCAAAGTGTTGTGGAAAGAAGACTATGTAATTAATTTGCATTTCTCTATGGTGATGATGGGTGATAGTGTGAGAACTTACTATTCTATTACTTTTTAAAGAATTAGGGCTGATGTGTGTGTGGTGACAAGCCATCCTTTATTCTGAAAAGCAAGAGATGCTGCACAGGACATGCTATGTAGCATAAAAGCATTTTTAAGGATTGGGATGAAAATCTGCTGATTTGTAGGTGATTAGTTGAAAGGTGTGGTCTGAAAAATTTTACATAACTTTGAATGTATCTATTTAGTCCTTGGGAAGCAGTAGGTTGCAATGGAAACTTTTTTTTTGTCTTGAAAAGTATAATAAATTTATTGCTAGGCTTTTTTTTCCTCCTGCTTTCTACCCTTTTGCCTACAGGAATTTGTAATTGAAACTAACAAGGAACACGGATACATTACAAGTTCCTCTCTTAAAACCAGGCTGAGCAATCAGATAATTGGTTTCTTTCAGCAGATGCAAGGCTCCAGAACCAGAGAGTTTTTTTTTTTTTTTTTGTGGTAATAAATGCTATATGGCCATGTTCTTTACTCTCTGTCCCTAAGACTCTCACCATTTATCTCTTGAAATACTAAAAATGCCAGCGCAAGAATGGGGCTTGTGTGGTCAGAAGCTCTTTCCTTCCACATGGAAGGAAACCTTCAACACCTGAATGACGCAAACCCAGATTTAATGGCTGAAGTTCAGAAAATGTGAGAACCCAATGGAGCAGGGGYGAAATTAATTGAAGGTTAGGCTGTAGCAGCCTACCATCAAAATCTGAGCCTCTAATGTATAACATGTGTTCCTGCTTTCATTTGTCTGCTTTACAAGAGCTAATACACAGCATTTTCAGGGTTCACAAGGGGGCTTTTCTCCCTCTAGGCTATTAGCTACAGTAATGGCTTATTTAGAAAGTTAGACTTTCTCTCAGCTGGGGGAAAACATGGCCTTGAAGGAGAGGAAGGGGGGAGGAAGAGGAGAAAACTGAGTATTTTGTTTAAGCAACTTAACAATACAATGCCAGAGGAAATGAATCAGAAGAGAGTGATTTCTGCAAGCTTTTTTTTTTTTTTTTTTTTTTTTTTTTTTTTATGAAAACAAAGGGGTTGAAATCGTGGCCTCCCGAGAGCCAATAGGTCCCATGTTTGACTGAAAATGGTAATATGGGGTCCTGCTTCTGTTGCTACGGGCAGAGGAAGTTATTTCCAGAAGAACAAAGGCTTGTGAGCTAGGCTTCTATCTTTTACAACCTTCTGGGGGCACKTCCCAGGATTGTTTTCTTTGTTAAGCGTTTTTTGGAAGTGGTGGGTTTTTTTTCCATAAGAAATATCTTTCTTCTTCCTTATCTCCCACCTGAAAACAYATGGCTCTCTTCTAATGTCATCTTCCACAGAAAATGAGGTCATCTGCACCTCACACAGTGTGGTCTTGTATTGTTGGCACTTGGCACAATCCCCTGGTTCCTTCCTGCTGYGGGCTTATCCCAGCTCTGGGGAGTCATAACACAGCCCTAAGCTGTGCCCCACCAAGGAGTTCTGAAAGACCATCTGGCAGGCAGGGACTGTGGAAGACTGTAAATAGACCCCTACTTTTCTTGAACTTGCCTTTTGTGAGGAGGTATRAGGAGGTTTCCTTCTTCTCTATTTCCTGCATTAGTGCGGTTCCCTCCTTTGGAGAAGGCAGAATGGGAGGATGTGCTCCCAGCCCCACACCCACAGAGGTTTGGAGCAATCWGTCTGTGCATGTGTAGTCTGTAGATTATTAATATCTCTTTGTGGGGAGATTGTTGGTGTGGTTTTGTCTGTGTGCATTTCCGAACCATCCTGGCCCTTTTTTAAGGGCAGTTTCCTGGAACAGGCTCTCTGTGGGCTTGGAATGGCTGATTCATGATTGCTATCCTTAGAGTAAGACTGCTGGGTGAGAGAGGTGTTTAATCTTTGCCTTTCACAATATGATTGACAGATGTTTCACACCTCTGGTGGTTTTTGACAGAGCTTTCAGGATGTGCTGATGCTGAACTGGAAATACTGCTGTTTGTCCTCTCCATTAGGGCACATGAATAATTGACTATCTCCAGATATTCTGAAACATCAGYTCCTCTTTCTTCCTCTATTCCAAAAACCTCCCTATTCCCTTATTCCATGTATACTGGTCCTTTCCAGCAGGCTTTTTGTGTGTCTTGTGTTGCCCAGCTCATTTATCCATCAGTCAGGGAGTGAAGTCCTAGTCTGAACTTCCAGAGCCTGAGCCCTACCTGCCTTTCTTTGTGCAGTATTTCTTGATTCCTGACTGCAGGCCCTTAAAAGCAGCACTGAAGTGTTTTCAAACAAGTCTCTGACCTCTCCTCTTGCATGTTTGGAACAAGCAGCATTTTCCCTGCTACAGATACAGACTGGCTGTATCCAGGCAGGATGTGTGTCCATACACAGCATGCAAGCAGGTCAAGAGGAAAGATGTTTTGGATGTTTTACATGACCTTGTGGTCGAGGCCAGAACAAATTCTTGTGGCTTTTGTCTTGACCTGGTATAATGGAGAAGCTCAACAGGGTCTGGACATGGGGCTGGTGGCTGTGACCAAGGGTGATRCCAATAGGGTCTGTGCAAGACCCTCTGTCCCCAGAGCCTGCAGTACCTGGTGACCACAGGGTGTCCTCTTCTCCCAGGCAAACAGGGCAAGAGGAAATGGCCTCAAACTGCACCAGGAGATGTTCAGGCTGGAYATCAGGAAGAATTTCTTCACTGAAAGGGCTSTCAGGCATTGGGAGGCGGTGGAGTCACCATTGCTGGAGGTGCTCAAGAAATGACTGGATGTGGCAYTCATGCTGTGGTCTAATTGACAAGGTRGAAATYGGTCATAGGTTGATCATTGATCTTGGAGGCCTTTTCCAACCTAAATGATCCTGTGACATGGCAGATCCACTGACATACCTACACAAAATAAAATGATGAACCAGGCCTAGGAGAGTCAAGCTGTGAACAGCAGGTGACCAGAATGGAGATGAAGACACCTTGAGTATTGGTAAAAGAATTATCCAGCACACGTAGTCAGAAATAACTTTATGTGCAGCAYAGGTCTGGGGCTTTCTGGGGAACTAGGATGTGCCAGCACATGGCCCCAGCAAGGACTGGAGCCCTGGGGCTGAGCTGAGCCCATGGGCAGGGGGTCAGTGCTAGGCTGACCAGGGCCATGAAGGCCACAGGTGCCCTCAGGACTCTGAGAGCCAGAGCCCTACTAATACAGCTCAGGACTGAGAGACTTTTTGTTTTTATGAAAAAGCCCTCACTGGTCAACATGCTGTCACAGAACATAGTTTTCAGTTTTCTTTTCCAAGATTACAATTTTCTTGCTAATCAGCAGCCTGGTTTCTGTAAAACAGCACCAAAATTATATTGTTCAGAAAYCAGTGAAAATAATATGCCAGTGAATGGTGTTTGTATGAGAAATGAAACAGAAGAATAATGTAATTGGTTGAACTTTTTTGTAAGATGTATGAAAAGGCATCTTCCAAAATATAGAAATTGTAGGAGTCTGAGAAGGCCCAGGAGGGTATTCTGTCATTCCAAGCCATGTGTGCCTTGGCTTGTCATACTTTCATGGATTTCTCTTCAGATCCCTGTGAACAGTTAACGAAGCATCAATTCTGACATCAAATAAGTGATGCTTCTGAATGCTAATAGACACATCTTTATTTGAAATACTATTTCTCCTCAAAAGARCCTTAGCAAGAAAATATAAGTGAGAGTTACTAACAAATGATTAGTGTTGGTTTCTGAAATGCTGCCCAAAAGATGTGTATATTCTTCTGGTTTTGGCTTAGCAAAAATATAAGGGATCACAACAGGACTTGYATCTTTTTAAGGAGGATCTCTCACTAGGGCTGCTTGCATATTAAGAGGTGTGCTGCTGCATGGAATTGGACCACAATCTGAACCCTTTTTAGCCCAGTCTTATCAGACCTTTTTGGGGATAGGGAGGAGGGGAATAAGTTTCAAAGATTGAAGTCCTTTCTTTAACCTGTCCCACAGTGGAGCTTTGGGGATATCTGGTCAATATCTAGGAAAGGGCTTTTAAGCAAGTATTTCACAGGTATTTTTAAGGACTCCTTTAAAAATCATGCTGGATGTGAGCTAGGGTTGCTTCCTGTTATCAGTTTTATTGTTTCAGCCACGATCAGATCTGCTACAATACTATTAAAAGGTTTCTCAGCCCTATTTCTAGTTCAACCAGAGTTAGGAAACTCTGAAATCTCCTTGGGTGTTCCTGAAACTTCTCACCCCAAACTGCATATGCAAGGAGCCTGCATGAGATGAGTTATTTTACAACTTGTAGAATATCAATCTTGGAGGATCTACAAACTCTGAGAGGCCATAAAAGATAATTATCATCAGGCTTAAGTGCCCTAAACAGATTTGCACTTCCCCTGGAAAAAGAGCAAGGATCTACAAACACAAAAAAGGGGCCTTGGGTGGGTGCTTTAAATAACTCCCTACAAAGAACTCATCATGTCTCAAGTTTATCCTCAGCCATAACTTACATATGAGCACAGCAGCAGAACTTAGTTTTCTTGTCCTGTACCCCTGGGCTGATTCTCTGACTAATTATGATCGTTTTTGCTGCAGTCAGGCATTTAATTTTGCTTTTTTCCTCTCCGTCCGGGCACTGGGGTTAATTTCTGCTGCTCYATAAAACCTGTCTGAAATTAGCCAGTAAGTCCTAAAGCTATTGGAGGTGAGAGGGACTCCATGTGTGTGCCCATCTGCATGTATGGATGTGTTAATAAGCYGCTTAAGCTTCATTTCCTTAAGAAACAAAAGTAACAACCCAAGAAACTCAGACTAAAAATTATTTTTTTAATGGAACAGCTGTGGAAACAGATATTGGATCAATTAAGCAGCCTATGGTGCCCCACCATGCAGTTGCCATATTTTAGGAACTTACAAGTCATAAATGCATAATGATATGTGACCTTTTCACAGATCATARAATCCTCATGATTATTTGAAGGATTATTTATTAGAGGATGGGTGGATGGTTGGGACTGGATCAGAACACTCTTCTGCTAATAGCACTGAAACTGTTACTTGCCATGTCAGGTTATGATTTGTGTGCTTGCCAAGGCATTCATCCAGTGGTGTTTGGTTGGATTTTTTTGACTATGTGTTGTCCAAACTTACAGACCCCTGTCCAATCTGTTGTGGACTGTGAAGTACAACAACCATTCTTACAAACTCTGCTTTTAATGTCCAAACTTATCATCATGTGGAGGAAAGCTGTTTGGAAATGTGTGTGGTTTTKTTTTTTTTTTTTTGCCAACAGACCTGTAGTACTGGGCTCATTTCAGCAATTTTTCTTTGTTTCACGTATGACTGTAAATGAAAACCATATTTTACTTATATAAAATCTGCTGTTAAATTACYCATACTTTTATACTTACTAGTAGGCTATTTTTTTTTTCAAGAGYAATATCAGTGTTGCTCTTTTTTTTAGTAATATGTAACTGATGGGATTGTAGCTTAATTCTCTGGGATCCCAGGGTGCAAAGCTCTGGCATGGGTAAAATGAATTCCTCACTGGGGATAGTCTGCAAAGCATATGCTCCCAAGTTGGTTAAATTTCTCAAATAACATCTCCCTTGCTATTTGATTTTGGGGAAACAGTCCTAGCTCTCTTTGCAGGGGCTCTGGTGATGTGCGTCAGTGGGGAAATTTGAGGAGGTAAATGACCACAGTTCATCAGCAACTTTTCTTTTACATCATGTTTCTGATCAGCGGGTGTGCTTCTCCTGATGAGCTGCAAATGTGTACTTAATATTATATTAGCTATTAAATCCCAAAGTCAACAGTTTCCCTGGTAAGTTCAGAACACATAAAACATGACTCTGTTTAAAAAAAAAAAAAAATTTTTCTTAATGTAAAAGAAGCCTTATTAAAACATTTACGGATGCTTTTATGATGTTGTATTATTTTCCTAAAACACGGATCAACTGTGATGGATACGTTTGTCTGTCGTCATTCTCCACCCCCTGTAGCCTCCAATTCCTTTTCAAGAGGAGAAAGTGTTTCTCCTTTTCCAGGATCTGGAGAAAGCTCTGACTTTGAACTCTCTGTTATAAGCATGGTCTGGAGCCTGAAGGCCCAAAGCAAGTGTGGAGGCTGTCGGGGCACTGCAGTCTCCTTGCAGTGGGGTGAAGGGTATTGTCACTTGAATACCCCACCTCCTGTCTGTGAAATACCAAGAGGAGAAACCCCTTGGTGCTTCCTGTAGCTGTCAGCCTCCTTAAACCCCTCAGGAGGAGAGAATGAGCACCTCCTCTGGAGTTCCACTCTTCTCGTCCTCTTTGTGACAACATAAGAGATTTGCAATAATACCTCTGCCTGGGCTGTCGATTGCTGGGTTTATAATGTCTGGATTTAGACTTTTATGAAGCTCAGCAGGCTAGACACAGTTTAATTCTTGAATCCAGAGAATGACACTGGGGTCCCTGTGGTCATAACACAAGCTCGCTGTGGAAATGACAGTCACAGTAGGGAATGAGGGGCCTGATCCAAAACCCACTTCAGCTGGGATAAGCTTCTCTGCTGACTTTGCCATGGGGTGAATTAGGCTCCCAAGTACATGTCAGCTTCCCTGAGGCAGCAGTCAGCTGTTTTAGTGCTGCAGGAGGGATTAGTTGTTAGCAAATGGTGTTTATCCAAATTCCAGGCTGGCAGCAAGTTCATATATCCCTACAGGGACAGTGTGTGCTTACCAAATAAGTGTTGTGAGCRACTGTAAAGATGACAAGTTGTCAAATGTATCTTTGCTGCCTAAAAACTTCATAAACTTCTTCATAAGTTTCTTCAGCCAGCTCTGTGCCACTGAACCATGTGGCTGCTCTAGGCCATGTGATTYGGGCCTCTAGAATCACCAGGTCTGYAATAGTTGATTTRTTTTYCARGGTRAAAGGGATGAGAACAGGCTTTAATTGCTGGCTGAAAAAGTTTAAAATGGCGTGAGTGTCTACATGTGTTTAGTGGATAGTAGGAGCTTGGCATCTATGGGGCTGGGAGAGGATCAACTTTTGCATTTGGTGTTTGCAGCTGGTCCTTCTCTCTCCCATTCCCAGCAGAGCCTGGCTGCTGCCTACCAGGGTTGTATTAAAGCTGCTGAGCCGCAGGTGGGCAGTCATGTCAGGCTGAGAAATGATGCTCAACCTTATTTGTTCATTTGACATCGCAGGCAGGAATAGATCCCTGGGTTGTTTTTCTGGAAACAGACCTGATGAGAAACTAATATTCGGTGTAAAGATAATTTAGCTAGATAAAGTGGGAAATTTCAAACCATATCAAGTAGTATAAGAAGATAGAAATGTTTCCCAGGACACTTGCGTGTTTGAGTGAAAGGAAATTACTGACTGATTAATTCTGTCTCAAGAGAGAAAAGGGGGTTATTTCTAAGAATTTGGTAATGTGATGCAGTAATTACATCTGTAAAGTAGTACAGGAATGGTGTGTGTGTTGAGGTCTTTAAAAGATTATTATGCAATTCAGAGATTTTTTTATAAAGCTGTTACTAATAGGCTAGTTTAACTACTGACCTATTAGACTTTCTAATAWATACTCATTAATAGTTCTATAAATCACTTAGTGGTTAAGACTAAGACACCAAAAACTATGTTATTTCTAAACCTAGTAATACAGGTTGAAAGGAAAAATTATTCTACTCTTGTCTGCATTTAATTTGCRCTGGAGTTATTCCTCATCCCAAATAAAATAATTCCTGGTTTGTTGAGGTGAAGGGAGCCAGGCAGTACGTTTAGGTCTGTAGTCTCTCTCTGGGTGGTATATTTATAGTAAAAGGTGCAGAGTGGCAAATGCTGCTGTGTTATGGGTGGCACGAAGGTGCAGCCCTCATTAAAGCGAGGGAGAGCTGTCTAAGCAATAAGTGATGCTTTGTCTCTCATTTCTGGCACACTTGTAATGCATTTTGGAAGCTTCAGACTGGCAGACTGAGACTTGTCTGCAGTCAGGCGATAAATACCACTCAGCCCCTGAGCCCGTGTGGAGCCTCCTTCCACTGATGCATTTTAATTCACCTCCGGGAGAGTCTCACAAAATAGGTCTGAATAACAGGAACAATGAGAGAAGGTGAGTTCAAACAAGAACGCACTTGCACTGTTTGCAGGTGTGATGGTTTCTGCCACGTAAAGCAGCACCGAGTCTGTTCTTCCTCTGACAAGGCTTTTTGGAGCAGTTTTCATCCCCTCCTCGAAACGCCGTAGGCTGGGGATTCCCGAGTGTCCTTATTCACCTTCCCATTGCATGTTCCCAGCTGCTGCGCTCGACGTGGGTTTGTTTAGCACTGGTGACAGGAGGTTTGACAGCTCTGAGAACACATTAAACCCGCAGCCAGGCACGAGCACCAGCGGCTCTCTGCGCTCCGGCTCYGTCCTGCCCTCGGGGTGGCCTCCCGTGGGACCAGGCTGCTGCCAATCCCTGCCTAATCCCTGCCCTTGCCGGGGCCACGAGCAAAACCGCTAATGGGTACCACTTGTAAAGGCTTATTCGGATGTGTATCAACAATCCTGAGCTCCAGCTCCCGCACGGCAGCTCCAGAGCAGCTGCTGAGGGTGAGGAATTGCTGCTGCTGCCAGGCTGAACTGTGCTCGGGCTCCTGCTTTGGGGTGGAAACCGCCAGCGCCAGTCCCTGAGCATTCAGGCTCACCTGGACCACAACAACTGAGCTGAACCACTGAGAAAGAGGCAAAAAAGCAGAGAGTTTTCTCTCAAGRGATTTACCCTGCCACAAATAGAAGCTCTGCTACTGCCTAACTTCTGCAGAGATGACTTTTGGCTGTTTTTTGCCTCCAAAGGTGCTCCGTGCTGGGGACAGTAGCACCTGGGGAGGGTTTATGGCGGAGGTGTATATATGCAGTGCCTCAGGTGAAGGAAAGCATGTGAAGTAGGAGAGGGGTAAGGGTCGGAGAGCAGGAAAATGTGAGACAAAGGTAAAGAAATTGACTCTTAAGGCTATGGTTTAAAGAGCCTTGTGTCTGTCWTTARTGCAAGGGACAKGAGGTACCTGTGAGACAAGCAGCARTACTCYGTTGGTATTTTCCCCAAGTTGCTTCCCAGCTGGTTTGACCTTTTCTGTCCTAACAGTGTTCCTGGCAGCAAGGAAAAATGCACGTCTGTTTCCAAAAGTGATGTACCTCCTTAAGCCCATAGATTTGTGTATCCTGTTCTAGTGGCTACAAGCAGACCAGATGTCTTTTAAATATAAAAATGTGGGGACTTGTTTTGTGCTTATTTGGGGTGTGTACTTTTTTTTGCTCTGCATACGGTTTTTGAACGTCTGTTGTACTCTGGTATTACAGGGGTAAACTAGGTTTCCTCCAYTCTGAAGAGGAAGGTACCTGAATGTCAAATGCCTGTGAAAGATGGAGGGAAAGGGCAGAAATTTTGAAGAAAAATACTTAATTAGAACTTGAAATGGAGCAAGATTAAAGTGGGGCGGGGGGCGAACCCCATTGCATTTGACTTTCAATTCCATAATATTTTTGTATGGAAGACTTAAGAGCAAGATGAAAAGTTTGACATTCAAGGAGTTCTCTTTTCCACAGTCAATTTGCTCTGTTCAACAATAGTCTGTTTTTGCATCTGCCTTAACAGRGGTCAAGTAAAGAATGAAGTGCAGAAATAATTGAAAAGCACTCCATTGAGGAATAACAAGTGGGTTTTTTTTCTTTTTCCTTGTAGCTGAGACAGAGATACATAATTGTGTGTCAGAGCTAGGATTCAATGTGTAAATATTAAGGAAAAAAAACCCAAACCACACGTTTTCCTTGAATCTCCCACCTGCTATGCTTCCACTTGCTCGAAGCAATAGCAAAGAGAAAAAAAAGTAGAAGAGTCCTATTCCCGTGTTTCACCATCTAGGCATGTGGCTGAAGACTCAGTTTTGGCAGCAGCTAGCAACTTTTCCCCCTTTGCTTTCACTTTGTCCCTGCTAGTCACAAAATCTAAAAATGCAGCTGTTTCTTGTCTTGATTGCCTGCTGATTATTRTTCAATTCTAGTTTGCCTCCTTGTATTTGTGATGAGGCACCTGCCACCATTAGTACAGGGGTGAATGAAGTAAGAGAAGCTGCAACTTTTTGCTTTCTGTGCCAGAGCAAGTCAGCACACAWTCAGCAGAACATCTGGTTGGAAAATACCTGTTTGCTGAAACACAAACTCTTTGTGTTGCATGGTGCTTTTGTAAGGATTTCTGGCCATGGAGAGATGGGCAGAGGGAGTACATGGACCGTAAATTTCTCCAGAGATGGAGAAATGCTTAATGATTCAGATGAAATGAAATGTCGGAACTCTCTCCTGGTGTTGCCAAGAAGCAGATGCTCAGCAAAGGCTGGAGTGAGAGARCATGCCAGCCTTTCCCTTGAATACCTTCCTTCTTTCTGCTTTGGGCCTTCCTGAGGCACAAGTTGTTTCTGTGTCACTGAGTTTTAAAAACCAGGGATGGATAGATTAATTCTTTCTCAACTTGTCCAAATTTTTCTCCAAGTCTGTTACAGGGATTATTTTGAATGTATTTTTGATTTATAAGGTTATAGAAAGAATTCTGGTTTGGAGAGGTGTTGAAACCCAATGTTGTTTAGAGCTAGGGGAAAATCCCTGCTGATTTTTAAAAGTAAGAGAAGCTGCAACAATGCATGGTCAATATGTGGAAGATAATCTCCTGAATTGGAAGCACTGGGTTTTTATCTACCCTATTTGAGATAAATGAAGGATATGCTTATAGCAACATGTTATCCCAAATACTACCAATAGGAATCTCTGAGAAGAAGACTTCATGCTTTGTGTTTACACTACTGTGCTCCCAGACAGGGCACAAGAAGTCTGGGTAAGACTTGGGGTTCTTTCTTGTTCTAAATACTTAAACCCACTCTTTGTATCAGTGACTTGCAGCTCCACTATCCAGAAGACAATGTAATTAGATGTATTCCTTTACCAGTATTGTTCAGGAGGATTATGGTCTTTTCCCTTAATTTTGTCCAATTATTCCTTCAGAGACAATGTATAAGGAAAAGTGGTTTATTCCTACCTCTTATCGACATAGAGCTTTTGACTTCCTCTGGGAGGCTATTTTGCACTCCAGTGGGTTTGTTATTTCAAGTCAGTAATTGCATTTTTTTTTTCTCCTCATTACCCTCCACTAGAGCTTCTTATTTTGATCCACTCAGGTTTGCCCAAGTGTCAAGCTAGAAGGACTTAAAATAGTGACTCTCTTAGGTAACACTGGTGTAGGAGGCAGCAGTTTGATTCCTGTTAACTTAAGTGAAGGAGCTTTTTCCTGGTAATAAACACAACACTTTTGTGACCAGCATCTCTCTGCTGTGATGGAGAAGGTTTTCCACAACTGGCCAGAGCAATTATCTGCTGACCTTGGACCTCTGTGATCAGCCYTTACCAGCTGCTTCAGTGGAAAAAGGCAGAGATGCTACAGGTGACAGTGAAGGAATTAACATCTTCAGGAAAGGTCTTCTCTGATAGCAGGAGATGGGCTCTGAGATATGAGGATCTAAACCCTTCTGTGCTTAACAGTGTTTATTCTGCTTTCACGTTCTTCTGTCTTAACTGTCACCTGTGAAGTGGGCTATGGAGGTTAGTGTACAACAAATTTTAAGTAGTCTGCCTTTTCCAGTCTCACTTGATGGGCTCATTCACTGCCCAATGCTTTTTTCTTTAAGAAAGCAACAAAAGCAGACAGATCTTTTCTATCATTGTTTTTAAATGAGTTTTCCATTCTCTACCTTCCTTGGCCTTTGACTTGACAATATTGGCAGTATTTCCATGCGCCTCGAGTGTCTCTGTTGTCAAGATTTATGTACTAAGCTAGTCTCCAAGTGCTTTAAGTGCATTAGTGGAAGATGTAAATCCAGTTGATGGTGACTGTCCAGACCACAGTAAGCCATTAATTAATCTCAGCTTATGTATGAGGTGATTTCCTAAAAATGGGGAGAGCTTGCAACATATCCTGTAGGTCATTAAGCATTCTCAGTCTAAAGATGAAAACCTGGAGGGGTAAAAAAAGGGAGTGCTTGCTTTGCAACTGCTTCTTGGTGAATAACTGAAAGCTCCCGATTTGTTCATGCTTATTAGAGAGTTCTGTATCTCTGTTCCTACAGGAGAGAAGAAATTTCATAGCTATGCCAAATCCATAAAATATTCAAATCTTTGCGAGCTGAAAGTAATCATCTGATTAGGCACCAGTAGGTTTTCTGTAGGTTTTGCAGAGCCTGATTGTATTACCCTCCCTTCTCCTATTCCACTTTTCTGTCATTCTCTCCGCTTCTACAGCTTTTCAGTCTAAGCCAGGTTCATCATCCTGCTACAGTTTGTACCACTTTTGCTGCAGGCAAAAGAGATAATATCTCCCAGTAAAGTTTCCCAAGGCATATCTTTGGGTAAGTGAMCTCTTCTCCAGGCTTTTCCTGCTTTTTGTGCTGGCTGCCTGGGCCCTGAGCAGAATGGCTCTCTGTATTTACTGCTTGTATGTAGTTAATAAATTACCGGGGGCCACCTATGTAATCTCCCTCTTTAGATACTGTGTGTAGGAAACAATATCTGCTCTGAAATGTAAATAGTCATGTAGGGCAGAACAGAGAGTGCCRGCCCCTCGTGCTGAACAGCTCTTGCCTCAGGTCTGTACTATCTTTTGGGACTTTTGTTTTTATTTTTGTAAAACTTCTCTACTGCGCTTGCTAGCTTGTTTAGGTGACTTTTGGGGTTTAGGTGTTTTTTGTGGTTTTTTTTTTTTTACTTTTTTTCTTTTTTAATGTTTAGGTAACTTGCTTAAAATTCCTTATCATGGTTTTTAAGATAATCTTCCAATGTGTGGCTTCTAAATTCAGGTGTGCCTTGTCTGGTTGCCCTGGGGTGAGGCTGCGCTCCATGGCACAGAACTGGGCAGAGGCATTTGAGTTTGGGATGAATGGCCCCGCTTGGACACCAGGAGCTGTGTCAGGGGATGCTCTGGCAGTGCCAGTGAAGTCTGTGGTGTGGTTTTTCCTCTCAGGATTCAAGTAGRATATTTTGCCTGTAGCAGTGAGAAGGACCAGACCTCCTGGAGTGCCTCAGGGCCCTTTCTACTGCTGGGCAGTGTATGTGTGCYTGTAGGGAACTGTGTTTCATGGGGAATAAGTTTTCTTATCTTCTCTGTGGTGGCAAAGGGTCAAAAACACAGTGTAAGCAGAACTGTACCTATGTTTGCGGATCTCCTAGAGCTGGGAAGAAAAGAGGTGCTTGTGTGTCTGTGAGAAATAGTTTGTTGTTTGCTTTAAAAATAGATATTTTGTTTATTTGACCAATTCTAAGGGAAACTTGCTCTATGTCTGTCCCAGCTCACACTAGGCTGACATACACTTCATATGTKATAATTTGAATTCCATACCTTTACTATTTCCTTACTGGTCCTGGACATGAGGAACCCCAAACACAGAGATTTTTGTGAAACAGACCTAATGTAAAGAAGAGAAAGTAACTGTAAAGCAAAAAAGGACAGGTATTCCAAGTCCTGTAGCATAACTAACACAGTGTCAGCCAGTGAAACAGAGAGCTGGCTATTAAGATCTGTGCTCCTGATGAGGAATATGTGAGCAATAAGCTGTTTAATTCCTGGTGCCTGCTCTCTCTGAGGCCTCTCTCTGTTCCTGGCCCTTCCTTCAGAGCTTGTGAGTCACTCCTCCTCTCCCCTGGTGAGAAGTTCTTTGGCAAACAGCATCCCAGGGTGCCACGTTTATTGACTTTTGCAGACTTTCAGAACACAATCATCCCATATACCTGCAGAGATGTTTTTTGTTTAACTGCTGACTTTGTAGATTCTCCCTGGGTGTTGAAACTCAGGCTGTTTTTCTTCTTATTGAGGTCTTGTTGGGGATGCAAACCTTCAGGGAAGAAATTCCTTTTGCAGGGGCTGTGAGCGCCTCTGGAGCGTGGCTGCCCTCGCTGCTGCAGCACATGAGGACTGCACAGCAGCAGCAYGTCCTTCCACTGCACCTGTGACAAGGACAAAGAGGGGTTTGCAGCCACCTTTTCCTACAAGGTGGAGGTTGACTGGACCCCTTAGAGGAGAGAATTAGCCGTGATGATGGGTGAGAAGAAAGGAAGGCTAGTGTAACCCCCCTCTGTGTTTTCACTTGCTATGCCCATTTCCAGTAAAGCAGGGACTTGCCCAGGAGGCAGTTATGCAGTTAAAGGCTCTGTGCCATCTCTTGGCCTAGGACTGAGTACTCCTGATGTCAATTCAAGCTCTCTARGAATTGCAGTGAAGGGTCAGATGTGTTTGAGTTTTCTTTATCCCTCTACCCAYCCCTTTTTGTTTTTCTTTCTTCTTCTCTGGTGTAGAAAAGACCCCCATGGGTGTTCTTGCTCCAGTCCATAAACCCATAAACTGCTTGATGCTCCCTGCATACCATGGGCTGTGAAGTTGTTCTGCTTCCATAGCAACCAGTGATGTTATCAACATAGGCCAAGCAGATGTGAATCTGCTGTGTGGTCTCTCCTTAGCTCAGGAAAGGGTCAGCAGCTCTGCCATCCCTCACATCCCTGCTGTACTGGGACTGATTTGAGCCTTAGCAATGTGATCTTGGCCAGCTTTGGAGYTTTATCCACAGACTTTATTGGTGTGTACACTCTGTTAGAGTTGCCTGAGTTTTATGTCCTTTGTTTTATGTCCTTTGTGCTTGTCTGAAACGCTGATGGTGCTCAGGAGCTTTTTGTGTAATAACCACCAGGAGAATATTGAAAACATCCCTCTGTGTGGGGGAAAATTGAGCATGTTTCCCTGGGAAAAGATAATTTATATGTGCTTCTGGTACTTGCTGCAGCTAAATAGCTTCTTGGTCTGATTCACCAGTATATTAAAGCTGTTCTTTAGCACTCTGAGTAGAAAATGGCTTTATAGTAGATCAAGTAATCACTGAAGAGAATCTCCTAGTGTTGGAGGACCTTATGGGACCTTATGCCTGCTCTGGTTGTCATGGTAGCTCCCATATCATTCCCTTTCTTGGCTGCCAGAATCAGGGATAAAACCAGTGAGAGATCCAGCATCAGTTTCTTCTCAGGATCACRTCCTTCTTAAGGTTTTCAGGTTGTTTTGGGCCTGTCAGTTACCCTTCTAGTAGTGACAGTTATAGAGCTCAGGTGRACTCTGCAATCAAAAATCTTTCTTAGAAAAAAATCTTTTTTTTTTTTTTAGTGTAGAATATTCCTTAAATGAATTGTGGAATTGGGCTGATTTCTGTCATATTTAATGTATAGGTTTCCATGTTAAATTGCAACAGCTAATCATTAATTTATTGCTTCAGGTTTGAAAGCAATTTAGTTGTATGTATATTTTCACTTCGCTAAATGTGTGTGTATTTATTTTCATATAGAGAAGTATTAATTTTCATAATGACTGTGCTAAGTCTGAGAGCAATTCTGGTGAGGGGGATTAAATCTGATTTGTAGGCTGGAGCTCAGTCTGTACTGTATGGAGACAGAGCCCAGGTGTTCCTCTTCATTTTGTTGTTTTAATAACATTGCTGCTTTTAACTATGAATTTTTAAGTACTTTGTCTACTTGATGTAACTCCCCTTTTGCATGATGAGTTTRCATCACGCAAAGCAATTGAAGATAATGTGGAACAGGTTATGGCATGGCCAAGACCATTACAGTACTGGGAGACTGAAGAGCCTTGATGGCACCATGCATCTTGCATGTAGCAGAAGATCCACTGTGGGGGGCTTTTTATTTCTTTTAAGCGGAACTATACGCAACTCTGTCCCAATAACTTTCACATTTTTTCCCCAGACTGCACACCACAGGCATTCCCACCCCCAATAAATCTAGCAGACTATTACTTAGAATACTGTTTATTAGCTTCTAAAATCAGTCAGTAACAGCATTCTCCTGCTCATAAAGTTCAGTAAATGACTCTTTTTAGACAGAAAATATCTTAAATTTTGACCAGGATGCATGAGTGTAAAAGGCTCAGCAAATTAAAATCTGTGACAAGCACCAATGCTTTATTCTTAATGGAGAGAAAATTGTTCTGTAGATGCTTCTTTTCACGCCTTCATTTTGAGCTCTGCAATATTTATTAGCTATGACATTGAAGAATAATCACACCTTCCACTTTGCCTGTGTTTTTAAATGCAAGAATGAAGGTGGTGTGTGAGCACCACAGTTATGACAGCCAGCTCCTCCAGGAGGGGTAAAGGTGTGTGGTCCTCTGGCTCAAATCATTAATTTAAGGTACAGCCTGTTGCATGCTCTGCAGTAATCACGTGTCCCTGCTGGGATACAGAGCCAGGAATGGCTTCATCCAGCAGGATCAGGCTTTGGGATGGTTGCTTGTTGCTGTAACACCCCCAAGGCCACTTTTCTCAGACACACCCGATTTGAAGTATTTCTTTTATGCCTGTTTTGTTTGGTTTTATTTTTTTTCTTACTCAAGACTGCAGAAAAAAGGAAGGCTCAATATTTTTGTAATTTTTGATATCAATGTTTTTAGTTCTTATTTCAACTTACCTTGGTGGTAAGACAACGCCCAAAACAGTAGAACAACAAACAAAAATATTTATAAGCCCTAGAAAGCAACACTCAAAAAACAGACAAGCTTTTCTGTTCCTGTGGAAAAGCTGACCTTCCCAAACAGCAGTCAAAGCTTTTCYCACCCCAGCTCCTACAACAATGTCCTAAGCAAATGCTGATTTGACGCATGCTATATTTTAATTCACTTGAAGCTTCATTTACTGTTTTAATACAAGCCTGGGTCCTACTGGGACCAACAGTTCCTTGGTATTTTTAGTGTGCTTTCTACTTATACAATGACCGATCATTTCTGTCTCTCTTGAAGGCACAAATCTCTGCCATTCTTGTCTTACATTAGGAGCAGGAATGAGAGTTGGGAGGACAGAAGAGGGTTCTAAACATCTCCTGTGGGGCTTGCATGGCTCAAAGAGCAATTTCAGAGCTGATTGTCCTCTATTTACCAAATGTGCCTGTGGCTCTTYGAAAGCAGTGAAGTCATAGCATCATACATTCATCCACAGTCATCTTCTTGTGGATGAATATATTCTTGGCAGCTTTCCTCACCAATCTGTCTGTGTTCTGGTGTGTAGAGAGGAGAGAAGCAATGTTGTGGGACAGTAAGACAGTTGAGCATAGGGCCCAGCTTTATATACACCTCCAAAAGTGCAGCAAAGAGAAACTGGACTTAAATTGATCCTGAATTTGTTTCTGGAGCTGCTGGACTGGTGTTCCTTGAATTGTTGCTGCAGCTCCAGCTATGGCTCTAGYTCTGCTGCTTTCCAGGCAGTGCTTTTCCTTCCAATTGAAGCAAWCCCCAAGTTTCTAGTGCTCACAGTGGCAGACTGGGCTGTCCAAACCTAATGATTCTAGCCCTGATAATTCTGAAGAATTCAACATCTGAAGGGTATTTCCCACCTGGTTTGGTCAGGTGATGCTCTGCTTTTTGAGGTCAAGTGTTCTTGTATGCAGACAAAGCCCAGAGTTGTTGTTTTCCAGATTGTTTGTTATTTCTTGGATCATCATCCAATTATGCAAATTAGCACAGGGACAAAACAGACTGATATAACCAGGCAGAGGAGTTACTTGAAAATGAGTTAATGGGGCAATGATTTAGGGGTGACCTTGGCAGTGTTAGGTTATTGGCTGGCCTTGGTTGGTCTTGGAGGTCTTTTCCAACCTAAACACTTCTGTGATTCTGTGAGAAATCTACACTCACATAAAGATTTCTGAGGTATATCTTTAACCAGCTGGGAGGGAAAGGTAAAGCCTGGCCTACTAGCTTCCCTTAATWCTTTCTTCTTAAGCCTGCTATTGACTTCATTCATCACCCTTGCACAGTCTGAATAACAAATTAAGCTCATTTTTAAACTAGCAGCATGTTAATAAAAYCATTATTTACTTGAATACCTACATAAAAAAAAATCTGGATTAAAGTTTTTTGTGCAYTGAATGGTACATGGACTGAATATTATGGGTTTGGTTCGTCCTATAAAAAGTAATTTTCCAGTTATCTATGTATCCACACACTTAGAGTCGGAAAAAAAAAGCCTCAAAATTAATAATTACCAGCTCAAATATTTGTAGCAGGCAAACATCCCACGCAACTTCTCCAGTGGTATTGCTGACTGGAATTGAAAAATGCATTCTTCTTAGGTTGCCATTTACCTCCCAAGGATTTGCTTTGGACTGTTCCTCCCTTCCCTGGCACATGTTTTCAGTCTACCTCTGCATCCTATCCCTGGGTGGCTTTTGTACCTGTGGAGCAAATTCCTTGGCTGATATGAGGCTTAATTTATAGTTACCTGCCTTCTTTGCTTTAATTTCCTTTGGCATTATCCTTAATCTGGGAAAAATTTTTAAGGCTGGCCATTGCTATTGAAAAAATGAAAGACGAAAATATTGTAACCWGATATAATTAATACTCAGTCTGTTGCTTTACTACCAGTACAGATCACTAAGCTGCTCAAATCTTKTGTTGGTGGGAAAACGCACTGGATAAAGAAGTAAAAATGAAATAAATGCTATGTATGTAAAAGTTTCATGCATTTTAATGGAAATATAGTAGTAATACTGTTTAATCAGGAGTTGTATCAAGAGAATTAAATAGCTAAAAGAAAGTATTTCTGATAAAATGCTCTGCTGTGTTAAGGGAGATCCAAATGAATGTGTGCACACATGTTACTCCTTAAATGCTTTCCAGGTTTGCTTTTAAAATGAGACTTTTGCCTCCCACAGCCACTGCTGATACAGAGAACTTTGGAGCCACTTCTCTCTTACATCTGAAATTTGCCAGCTGCAGTGTGGCTTATCATATAATAAATGCTGGCACTTGATTTCCACTCTGATAATTTTACAGCCTGCTTTGTTTGACAAGTCCCTCATGTATGTATGTTTGTTTAGTTATTGCAGTTTCACAAGCTACAAATGAAGTTACACGCTGACCAAGTCATGCTGAAGCAAGAACAAGGGGAGAACCCGTGCTTGAATCAGCAAGTTGCCAGTCTGTCAGCTGAATGTATGGCTCTGCAGAAAATGGTGAGATCGATAGAAGATAACAGAAACTGTTGGAATGCTTGAGCCTTGGGAGCAGGTTAAACCACTGCTTGATTTTTATGCAGTTGAGGTTTTGCATGGGCACGTTTTCTTCTGCGTGCCTCAGACCATAATTCACTGTGTGACTAACATTGCAATGCTGTTTACTCAGAGATATTATGAAAAGATAACCTGGCATTCTSAGTCACACGTGGTTTTGGAAAACTTCCAAATGCAACATTGCTGTAACTGGCTTGCATTGCTGTACCTGGAATAATCCAGAGGGGACTTGGGGAACCTTCTGTGGGTTTGTTTGTTTTTCTTTTTTTTTTTTTCTTTTAAAAAGAGTTGAAGTCTGATAGAGTTATATGCTTTAAAGGGAGATTATTGAGCAGTTATTTCAAATGTGGGAGGTGCTTGACCTTTTCATGGTTGGAGAAGGCAGAAGTCTTTTGTTGTAGGTAATAAGACATGTCCTGCACTTTATACCTACTGCTCCAATAAATTACATTCTGTTAGGTTTTATACATGAATAGTGTAATACGTTTTTTGGTAGAGTATGAATCTATGCAAACAGTGTGCCTAAATTTTCAATAGTTGCATGTGGATGCTTATAGGTTTTATACCCCTTGACACAGATGAGGTACAAAATGTATGAGACCTCGTTGTGTTGCATGAAGTGTCAGTAATTATTCCTCACACCTCAAAAAAAAGACTGGTTTTGGTCAGATTAGTGCATAGGTAGGGCATGCTATGTATGGAATAGAATGGTCCATGAGGATGAAATACTGCTTGGTTTACACCTGGTTCAGGGTTTTTTTGCAGCTCTGTCCTTGAGGGTCCTTTGTTAACTACAAGTGAAGGTTTATCTTAACTCCAAGTGCTGGACCTGCAGTCAGGATGCAGGACTGGGGCAAGCAGCAAAGATTCTGGCTTCTGCCTTGCTGTGTCTCTGGAGACAGAGTAACCAGAGTAACCTATAACCAGTTAGTGCTAAATGCTTAATATTGAAGTTTTCAATTCACAGTGGAAGAGCCAGAGGCTGTTCTTCATCTGCTCCGTAATCTAAACTCCCGATGTTCCTGCAGCTTGTTTGGTTTCTGTCACATCCATGCAGACTCCAAAACAAAGGACTRTTTCCAACTTATTTTTGGAAAGCAGTGCATGCACTTTGCAAGGGTAGGTAGAGATGCTGGTGGATAATCTTGACTGCCCATGGTTTTAATGTTTAACTCCTGAAAAGTGTGAAGACCATTCACTGGAAGCAGGAGAAGAGTTGGCTTTTGTCAAATATGTAATTACCTGTATTAAAAAGCCAGGGCTGTCTTAATCCTAAATTTGCTTGTCAAAAATAGAAGAACCAAGTTGTTCTTAGATGGATGTTTGTCTTTGTCCTGTAACCAATGCAGTGAGAATAACCKTTTCTAACTTAAAATTCTTGGAGCTTTCTCTGTCCCCTCTCTAGTCACTGGGATGGTAAATGTGGCAAGTAATTTCAGATGCTTCTTGTAACATAAAAGGAATGATTTCATTCTCTGTGGGGTTTTCCCTTTGTCTGTACAGGGTGCTTAAACACCCAGAATGTTCAAAGACATGTTTGTCTCTGGTCTCCCTAGTCTGGTGAGGATATCTTCTGAAGGAGGTAGCTGAGGATGTTTTCCTYCTTATTGAGATGTGTAAAATGCTTAAAATGAGGTTGGGCAAAACCTGCCTTTTGTTTAAAAGTGGGTTAAAACCCTAATGAATGTAATTTAAAGGATACCTTTTATCTTGGTCTGGACAAGATCAAAGACATCCCCGAATTGCATTAGTATTTGTGGAACAAATGAGGTGATGATTGTCTCTTTGSAAGCAATAATGCAACTGAAAAACCKCTTTTGAGCCTATTGGACTAAAATTTTCTACTCGGAGTATTGAATGCCACATGAATACTACTGTGCTGCACATACTGGATTTGGGTAAAGTGGAAGCAGAGACTGAYCTTTAAACATTTTTATTTTAAACCAAGATGTGCCTGGCAAGCCAGAAAAATGGAGTCAGGTAAATGGCAAMATGATGGCAACAATTTTCTCATACTTGCTACAAGCTTATTGCATCTGTTTGTTAAATAATAAAAAATCCTGCTTCATCAAAAATGCCTGAAGTACTCCCAGCCCCTAAAAATGTTCGTGTGCTTTTTTAAAAATGCATTTTCAGTGTAAAAGTGATGTTTGCAGAATCAGAGGCTTTTGGCTGTCTGTGTTTGCAAGTGCAGCCCTACAGCAGTGCCAGCTGCTGTGTCTCCAGGCTGCACTCCCAGCTCAGAAGCAGCTGAAYCCTGGATCCCATCAAACCCGATGTCTTTATGTTTGTTGCTTAGCTGGGAAATGAGACCTCCACTACTGAGAAATGCTTAAATGCTCCGGCTAGAGTAGACCAAAGTGCAGAAGAACAATCTGGACTCCCTCCTGAATTTCCTTCTGAGCTTCCTGAATTTCTACTAGCAAGCCCAGAAATAAAAGCACTGTGCATTGCTCAGCTTGGATTCTGTAGGAACTTTTTAACAAGATTGGTGTTCTAATCAAAGGCTAATGCAGAAGCTGTTGGAAAAAACATCAAGGTAAAGGTCTAATTTCCATTAGTTTTCTGTGTAGGGTCTTCAGCTGAAGGAATTAATGTAAACAGAAGAGTGATRCCAGTAGCATTTGCAAATGTGTGTGCATKGTGTCTTCAGAGTTGGCTCTGCTCYCCTTCRGWRGGGAGTGTTTTGTTTTCCTGCAGGGAGAGCAGTACTTTATCTCAGGACCTGGTGTTTGATCACACAAAAATGGAGTGGTTTGCTTTGGAAGGGAACTGTAAGATCATCCATTTCCACCCCCCTGCTGTGGGCAGGGACACCTTCCACTATCCCACATTGCTCCAAGCCCCCTCCAGCCTGACCTGGGACACTGCCAGGGATGGGGCAGCCACAGCTTCTCTGGGCAACCTGTGCCAGGGCCTCAGCACCCTCATGGGGAAGAATTTCTTCCTAATACTCAATCTAAACCTCCTCTCTGTCAGTGTGAATCCATTCCCCCTTGTCCTGTCACTCCAGGCCCTTGTCAAGAGTCTCTCTCCATCTTTCCTGTGGGCTCCCTTCCGGCACTGCAAGGCCACAGTGAGGTCACCCCAAAGCCTTCTCTTCTCCAGGTGAACAATCCCAACTATCATCCTTTCCCCACAGAGGAGGTGTGTGAAGAATAGATGTAGAAGAATTTCATGTGGAAGGACAGCAAATTCTCCATTTGAAAGATTTTCAAACTCAGACCCCTAAATGTCTGCATGGCAGACACTGTACCCATCTCAGAAACACCTCTCAGAGAGTTTATGGTCAGACAGTGGCAGCCCTGTTATCTTTCCATTTGGAGGAGACATCATAGGGAATTTTGTCTTTTCTGTGTGTATCTGCAAATCCCTGCTCCCAGGGGAATCCAGCAGCAAGGAAAGGAAGTGAGTCCTGAGAAGTCCATCTGAGCCTTGTCCTGGACCCCATGGGGGTTGGTGAGTTTTGGGTTAGGCAATGAGGAGCCACCTCCCTGGGGGATGTTTGTTAACACAGTCAAAGAAAGAGCTGCAAAAAGGACACATTGGTGTGCATGGAGAGGGGCTCTGGGGAACTTTGTTCATGTCTAAGGCAAAATAAATGAGACTTGCAGGAAGCTGGATGAACTGCACTAACAAGTTTTTCTAGTGATTAGAGCCCTTTTAGCTAAAACRCATTGTGAAGAGTAAGCTCATAAAAAGAGGAAGGTGCCCAGACACTCTCAGCAGTTAACTTTGAGTCTATCTTAATGTGATTCAGTGAATAATCTAACCTCAYGGTTCAGATTCTCTCAAAATAATATTTTCAGCTCTGAAAAGCAATAGATTGCAAAAATAATTGAATCTAAATGATGTTTTAGTTTGTTTTAGTAAATATATAATTGAATCAGGGAAAATAATTTTTATKAAGCAGTACTTAGAGCAGAACTGCCCAAGCAATCCTGTAATGGCTTTAAAATCAATGGAAAGAACAATCTAAGTCAGCAATATCAGAAGTTAGATTACTTTTAAGTTAGGATAAAGACTGTCCTTATGGATAAAGGACTGTGCTAAGTTAGAACACTGTACAGTGTGTGGTGAAATAACCCATGCTGGCAAAGATGCTCTGGTGTCATGGTGTGCTCCATCACTTGGATCAGTTTTCAGATAAAAATGTGTTGTAGCATCACAGRAAGTCACTTATTGCATACATTTTGATATACAGCAAGAAAGCCCATCAGCTGTTCAGAATGGGTTTCTCCTTCTAGATTTTGCCTCTAGAGGCAGCCATACTTTATACAGTCCTGGAAAAAATAGAAGGCTTTTAAAGCAAAATATAGTTTGTATGGTTTCATGTAAGCATTGAAGTAATACCTTCTGTGTTTGTAGCTGGGAAAAGATTTTTTTTTAACTGGTTCTTGATCTCCTTTGTAGCTGGGATTTTTTTTTTTTTTTTAAACTGGTGTTTTGTCTTCTTACTGAATGAAGAACCGTGAAATCACAGTAAAACTTCTGAAATTATTTTGATTCTGTGAAGGCCGGGAAATATAAAAGCAGCCTTTCTCAGGGTATCCTGTTACTCTAATCAGCCAGAAGAGGACTGGGTATTGCATGAGTAAAAGTGGTTATAAGACTTAAATCCCAGACTGGTTTTGGAGCTTGGATTCTATTGTAGCTGAGTTAGTTTGCCTTTACTAAATACAAAGMTAACATGGGCACTGCTAAGACTTCTCTGGGTGTGTTTGTGACTTTTTAAAATTTATTTTCACTTAAATCTGCATTTTGGAGTCTGAAGTTACACAGTCCTTACCWTTGTCATAAGCTTTCCTTTGGGACATGGGCACTTGCTAGACTTTATGTACACCCTTCTGGTGGGCTTGGTGTGTGTGTGAGGCATCTCTGCTGCTCTGCATTTGTTTCCCTGCCTCAGGTTTGGTCCTTGSTGGCAGAGAGAGAGTCACAGATGTTTTGTACTCTGACAGTCCATGTRTGTGAGGAGCTGATGGGTGATGTGAATTGTGGAGACTGTTCTGTGTGTTGTGTGCACACTTTCCCTCTCCTGTGGCATTAGTCTGGGTGTGTATTTCTGCATCCTTGTAAAGCTTGTGTGAGCTCCATATGGCAGCAGTGTCACTCTGATGAGACCAAAGGTGCTGGCAGCCCTTGGGAGGTTCTGCCAGAGCCATGGTCAGGCACAAAATTGCCACTTGATGGTACCAGACCTGAGCCAGGACAAGGGTGCAGGAGCAAGGCTTGGTTTACGGCAGCACCAGAGAAACTCATTTCAGGCATGCTCAGGGCTTTGCCAAGGGAAGGACCTGAGTGGGTGGGGAAATAATCCTCCTCTTTGAGGACAATGCTGGAGATTTTAGTCAGGCATGCCACTTGTAGCCAGTGAAGTCAACATGGAGCTGGTCTGTGAGCAATGGGATGCTGTGTAGTAATGGGCAAGGCACTTGGGAAGAATGGGCCCACAGCCATTGATGATGGTTTTGCCACGGTGGTCTGGATGCAGTGAAGTCGTGAAGAGGTGATTTGCAATTGTTTTGTTCAGTTTGGCACGCGGTAACTTAGGTGTCACCCCTTGGCTTTTCCAGGTGAGCTTCTGCCTCACCTTATCTGACTTTTCATGAATGCTAAACTGTCTCCAAAAATTGTTACTAGTGTGCCATGGGAGCATCAGCTTCCTAATTATTGTTGCAGGCAAAATTTACCCACCACATCAGGCACACTTGCAAGGATGCTCTTGCTTTGTCCCTTTCCAAAGCTGTGATATTATATATTCATAATGACAAAGAAGGAGCAAGCCTCAGATGCAGATGTTCTCCTGTATCTTAGCAGGGCTGCTTCCTGTTCCTGCCACTCCAAATAAAGACCAGGSTTCAATGATGCTCCAGGAACGAGGCACAGCAGCAAGGAAACCTGCTGCAACAAAAAGCTCTAGGTAGCTGGCAGAAYGAGTGAAATGCACATGTCCTGTGTGTGGTGAGATGACAAATGCAATCCTCTTTAGGACTAAACAAGGGGATACATGTCATGGGAATGCAGTGGCTGCATCTTGTTGAGGGTTTCTTTTTCCAGCAGAAACATGCATTAAAATAACTCAGAAATTTAGGCTGAATTACAAAAATTCTTTTTTTTGTGCCGGTTTTCTTCTAAATTGTGCTTAGGGACTGAATTCTTCTACTGCAATTGCAGCAAGTGGTAGAAATGAGACATCCCTGGTGTGAGATGCTGCAGGATGCCAARTGATGTAGGCAGACCTCACAGTAGTGTCTAGATTGCAGTGCAAGTCAATGCAGCCACCTCTGGATGTTGCCATCCATCTGTGAATGAATTCTACTGGTGAGGCACTCAATATTCCAGGGGCCTAACTTTGCCCTGTGAAAATCCAGCAGGTCGACCTCTCCTCGACTCTTGTGTGCCTTACTGGCAGACACGAATGCTTGGATGGAAAATTGAAACCTTTCTGAATTAACAGAAAGTCTTTCAGGGAGGGATTAGACTACAGCCTCAGGAACCCTTTTTTTTGTGTGTGTGTGTGTGTCTCTCCTCTACAGAAGCTGTAGGTGTAGCCTTGACTTCCTTTATCTGCTACAGAGCTGAGATAATTTATTGCAAGTCAAGAGCAATAAGTCTCTCTGTTTCTCTGCTCTTCTCTTTGTGGACCAGAGAGATGGGAGGACAGATCGGGGAGAGCTTGGTTACACCCTGCTTGTTCTTCAGGGCATGTGGTGAAATTCCGGTCTGGCCCTCTAGGAAGARAAGTAACAATTTTTTTAAACTCTGTTGGAGGTGGATAGGAAAAAGAAGAAAGGCAAATCACTGTGATTCTGCTAAGCTGTGAGCAATGAGGACAAGACAGGAGTTTTTTGCATTTATCTTTTGAGAAATTATTYGAATAAAGCCAGAAGTCAGTAGCTTCTTCAATGATGCTCTGCCCATCCCTGTTCCCATTCCCCCATCCCTGCTGCCTGGCAACATAATATCGCTTGTATTTCCCATACTTCTTCTTTGAGTAATGTTTCTATGACCTGCTCAGAGCTGAAGTGCTTAATTTTTAAGTTATCTGCTCCATGGGTGGTGTTCTTGTCTGGCTCTGCCAACACCCATAGAATATGTGACACCATTGTGGCAGGTGTGACGTTTTTCTTTAATGGGCCAATGTTACTGTGATTTACACTTCYGCCTGCCTAAGGGATTTGGATTCGAATATAATGCCATGGGAGGAATCCCAGTCAGCTAAATGCGTTTCATTGACACTAATTATCTGGGACTAGGTCTGTGGTGATAAATATGCCATGGAATTGGGTAAGTGGAGTCCCTGAGACAATGCTGTGTGCAGGCTCCTGTGCTTTCTGCTCCTTTTGTGTATTGGAGGGCAAATTTTAGGAGAGGTAAAAAGAGTGATGAGACTTGATAGGAATTTTTAAATAAATCTTCTTGACAGGGTCTGTCTAGAAATATTTTTGTTTGCAACACATTATTTGGATGTTGCTGACAGCACTTCCACTTCCAGAACTGGATTACTAAAGATAGAGAATGTTTAATTTAGAGAAAAATCTTACTGATGATTTATTGATGAATTAAGGTGCCTGACTGCTTATACTTGCACACACATGTGCTTGTGTGTGAAAGCTGCATTTCTCTGCTCTAATGAACATAGTACTTGTCTTTGGTTGTGTTGTATCCTTTTTTTTTTTTTTTTTTTTTTTTTTTGCTAGTTTGTGGTTAAATTTAAAGGCATTGATTTTTTTTTGTGATACCAGTACTGTCCCTCTGTTATAATGAAATTTGTAGCCCTGAGAATTATGCATGAGGAAATACAAGCTTATGCTCCTAAGGTGCTCCTTGTAACCAAATGTCTGACTTGGAGTCATCCAATGGCAGTGCTTGTTGCTGAGRAAGATGACTTGAAATAAGAGAGTGGAGATCAATGTTAATTGAAAAGCAGTATTTGTGATATTGTTGTGGAGTTTTTTGTGTGATTTCTGAATTAATTGGCTTCCAAATGTTTTGAAGTGCCTTTAATTCGTTTGTAAAGAAGCACCTTCTACTCTGAAGAACTGACCAAGCAGGAACTACAGAACTTCAAATCAGAGACTTCTGCTTGGAAGGAAAATATTTTCCTGGAGTTGCAGTGAGTGTGGCAGCTCCAGCCATGGTCTAACATGGGCTCCAGCCCCTTTGGAGAGCTGTTCTCACCTTCATTCATGCTAAGGTGTTTTAACCTCAACAAGGTTTGCTACTGCAGATCTTGCATGATAGTYACARAATTWAGCTTTCTCTAGCATGCACATTSTCAAGGATATTCTGCYTTTGGGTTGAATAATTGCTCACTTTAAATGTTATATATGCATTTGTGGTGAGTGTATACATATGGGGGCAGAAAGGAAGAATGGGCARGCAAAAGATGTAATTATTGAACAGAAGCCTTAGTCTTGCATTATAAATATGGATCATGACTTAAGGATCCTGAGGACATAATATATTCATCTTCTGCTTTAATATCTGCTTTWAATCACAGATTTGCCTGAAAGTCCTTATGAAAGATGTGCACTGACATTTAAGGTCCTTGTGACGTGTGCATTGTCCCTGAGCTGAGGCAATGGGCTCTTGCAGCAAAGGGGCTGAGGACCAGGGGATGCTGAATTGGAACAAGGCCAGCCTGCCTTTTCCAAAAGCTCTTTATGTACTAGCAAATGCCTGTAAGGTAAGGCAAGCTCATGTTTAGCACAAATGTCAAATCACTCCGTTGAAAGGAGGCAATTTCTTAAGGCATCAGTGTGGGAACTGAGCGTGGGTGGTGTCCACAGCCCCAGCTTTGGAGTGTTTAACCTCTTCCCTCCCAGCTCCTCTTTTGGCTGCATCTGTCCAGCCTCGTGAGCTTCTCCAAAGAGCAAATGTGCAGCTGTGTAAGGGCAGAAGGGAGAYATGGGAAAGGAAGGAACTCCAGCARCCCTGCACCTCCTACAWGGCAGGGAATAGATGTGAACTCTGTGTAAAGAARAGGCCTTCAATTGGCCTTCTACCCCCAGTGCTGCAGTGGCAGAATGACCACAACACARCCTATGATTATCCAGGCTGCCACAGGGAAGATTTGATATTAGCCTTGAGGCTGTCCCCTAAGARAAGTTGAATGCTGAGCAAAATTAATGAATTCTTTTGCAGATCATGCACCTCTCTGTGGCATCTTTTTAATAGGCAACTACAGGAGTCTTACTCTGGTAAAAAAAACTACAAAACATATTCTCCCACTTAGAGTTTTGAATTTAATGTCAAAGAGAGGTTTCTGCAATACATTGCCTGTAAAATACCAGCTACAATTTCTTRTGATATCTTATTAGACATTAGGCTGCATCTGGTAGCCTGATGCCCTGTGCACAGTTATTCACATAGCTCAACACTTGAATAATTGTACTATTTAGCCTAGCTTGTGGTGCTGTCCTGAAGTGGAGCACCTGGGTGTGTGGCTATTTGTGGAATSAGTACTTGCCTTTCCACTGTGAGTGCTGGGCTCTTAACTGAGATAAGGCTCTGGCACCGCCCTGGCCGAGATATGCAATAACTATAAATTCTCCCTCCCTAGAAAGGAGAAATTATGAGATGTGTGCCAGTTGCTCAGCTCATGAGTAAACATATTTTCTCTTTTGCCTTTGGCTGCAGAGTTCAGATTTGTGCAGAAGATGAGGGCAGGTGCTSATGTATTAGGGAGAAGATCAGCTTATGGAGCCATAGGCCCAATAAATAAAATCAACATTTTGATATCAAGAGACTTTTGGTCTGGAAATGATGGATTTTGTTAACCAGTATATCTCTGTACCTTTCCCTGTGCTGAGTGAGAAATATCTCCTGTGGCAGTAGTGCCATTGTAGATGTGTTGTCTTCACTGTCTGGTGTCTGTCATAYATTTCAATGGCAAATGATGTGTGCTAAGAGTCTCTTCTCGTTTGGGTTACTCAGGACTTGTTCAGAGCAAACTAGGGATTCTTCCCTGAAGAAGCTCCTAAATCTACAGCATAATTACTCARTAATGTTGCAGAAGTCAAAGAATGAAATCATTGAGGAACAATTAGAAATTTTCTTGAGGCAACAGGCATACTATTAAGTGATGAAATTTGATGAGACAACTGACCTTTACTTGTTCCCAAGAAAAGAATGAGCTTTTATTTTATTTTTTTTCCCCACCCCGTTGCTTGTGGGGTCAGGAAACACGGCTATAAATCTGCATGTGTATTATATTTAGTAAATTATTGTTTCAACACTTCAGTTGTACAAGAARCAGCAGAGTAAGGCCCTATTTGGATATAGAGCTAGACTCCTGAAGGAGCCCTTTCCAAGGAGCACCATGCTGGGATGTCCTGTTGCTGACAAACTCCTGGAGTGCTGCCATGAGCATGTTACCTGTGTTCAGCCTGCTGGCAGGCTGGAGGACAGTATGGGAGGGCAATGCCAAGCCTGCTGCCTTCCAGCAGCATCTGCAAGTTGTCCTGCCAGCCAACAAAATCCGGGGGACCAGGAGGCCAGGACATTTTGTGTTTTATTTCAGTATTCCCTTGGAAGTGCCGATACCTAAGTGAGGAGAACAACTTTTGCAGAAACACAGTTCTCCTCTCCTGCAAAAAGAAATTGCAGCTCTAGCAGGAGGGATTACAGAGGCTGTGTGCTTTATTTGTTCAGTTCTTTGTGAAACGTCACCTTTTTTCCTACTTTAATGTATTTAAAKAAAGAGCATTAAAACAGTTGAGCTAAAAGGGAAAACAAAAGCCAGTGTTACAGAAGCTGATGATACAGATTTTATCTTCTTGAGGGTTTTAGCACTAAAATATTTCTCTTTCTGCCCTGTAAAGCAGGTGTTGAAGCTGTAACTAAAATGCAGACAACTTTCCCCACCTATATGGACACAGCCCTGCTTTCTTAGCAGTTTCTTCTCCAGCTTGCTAGCCTTTCTGTGTTGTACATCCTGACAGTTCAGGATTAGTTTGGAGGCAACTCTTCTTCTTCAGGGCCGGTCTGCCCTGAACGTCTGTAGATCAGAGGCAAGAGACATCTGAAGGCAAAATACAGAGCCAAGAGGAAAGTGCCACATTTGTATTCTCTTTGGCAGAGCTTCTATACACACTCACTAATAAATATTTCTATGCCTTCTTTCAGTAAATGAGATGAAGGGGGTAGTGATGCCCATTTGCTGGAGGAGTGACGGGTTATCTGAGGTATAATCTCAGGCATTTCCCTGGCCCATGCCTCAGCAGCTGCATCTGGGATGGTTCAGTAAATGGGAAGGGTGTCCCTTTCGTGCACTTTGGGATCCACACGTGCTTCATAACAGGAAAATGGTGCTGCTGAATATTGTTCAGCATTTGGGCACGTGCCAACTGAATCACTAAAACAAAGAGCTCTTCCTGCAGMCACACTGCAGCTGGGTGTGTGTTTGGTGTTAGAGGTGTGCTCTTTACTGAGGGACAGAGAGCTCCTGGACAGAGCTSTATTGACTGTCCGTGTGGTGACTGACACCTTGGCTCAAAGCAAGGTGAAAGGTACTGTACTGAGAGTGCCAGCTGGGGATAATGAGTGTTTTGGAGGCTTTCCCTTTGAGCTGATTGAGTCTGACTGGGCAGCGTGCACTAGGAGAGGTCCTAAAATGTGTTGTGTCCGCAGAGCTGCTGGCATGTCTGATCATGCTGGGATCTTTCCTGTTGYGGCCAGGTGCTGGTGTGTGAGGAAGCAAGTCAGCATTATGCTGCAAGCAGTCATCTGCTGTTGGCTTGTGAAATGGAGAGTTACTGTCAGGGGGCTTATCCAAAATAGCATCAAGAGTTTGATAGGAAATGGAGCTGCCTTTTATCCTGGGCTATGTTAATCCYGTCAGTATTTCTTTATGCTTTCTCTTAGTAACCAGGCTATTGTCCACACAGTTGTGTGTTGTTTGTATAGCACCATGGGGATGGGTTTGATAAGGACTGAGCCCAGAGCAGCCCACAGGCTCCAGTGTCACAGGGAATTTTCCAGAGATTATTTTTGTGGAGGTTGTTTAAAGCTCTCAATCGCTGTTTCTCTACCAGTGCTACAGAATCTTGTCAGAAGATCATGAAAGGAAACTAGTTAGAATTACAGAATCAGAGAATGGTTTGGATTGGAAGGGACCTTAAAGAKCATCTGGTTTCAACTCTTCCCTATGAATTGTATAATGTATATATGTGTAATGAATTAATGWGTGGAAAATATATGGAGACCTACTCCTACATCTTGATGGATAAAAACCAACTCCCTGGTGGGGGTCTCTGGGTGAGGCAGGTGCTGAGTTAATGTATAACCTTGAATGGAAAAGGGTCCATTGAGCCAGGTGGGGAGGGGTTGGTGAGTTTAAGACTGGGACCTGGTTCTGAATTTTGCAATTGAGCCAGAAAGTCATGAATAGTCCCAGTAAGCAGCCAGCACTGGGCAGTGGTTTGTGTGTGGTACCAGCTGTCATTTCTCACCTTGCCTGATGCTGAGTTTTGTAGAGCAGAGTGGCTGMAGCACTGGAGTTCTCATTCTCTGATTTTACTGCTGCTTCTGTTAAAAGCAAATGTGTGTCAGGAATTGAATGACTTTGAGAGACTTCATGTAACTCTATTATGCACATCATGGCAAAAGAAAATATCTGCAAGTTTTTAATTAGAAGGAAATACTTCTGTGCTTGAATCTGTGAAATTGAAAAGGTGATCCTTTTATATCCATRATCTTTTATTCCCTTCTTGCCAGATGCCACAAAAGTACAGCCTCAGAGGGGTAAATATTTTGTGGGACAGCACAGATGTTTTCTAACTGGATTTGGCCCTGAGCTCAAACATCAAATCCAAGCACTCTCAGCAWGGATAGAGTGGAGAATTCAGGTTTGAATCTAACTTTGGCATTCAGACCCTGTMTTAATTTAATAATTCTAATTCTTTCAAAGTTGCAGCTTAATTTTTGCTCTTGATTCTTGCCCAAAGGACAGATTTTCAGATTGCCAAATGCTGTGGGGCACTTCTGCCAATRTATTCTGTGACATGAACAGTAAAACAACTTCCTGGCATGTGGGGAAAATGCACACCAATGCTCAAGTGTGGGAGTGAGGCATCTCTGGAGACAGTCATGGTCTCTTATCTTTCTGTGATGTGCTGTCTTTGGCAGCTTCTGGCATTTTGTACCTGAGGTCTCAGTTTRTCACAAGTGGTTCCCAAGGATTTTGTACTCTGGTGGAGTACTGGGATGAGTATTATAGGAGCTTTCTGGATTTCCTAATTTCCACTGGAAGGTTAAATATATATACATCTAGGAAGATCACAAGCACTTGGGTATAAATTGCTGAGAAATCTGCTGTCCTTTCTTCCTGCCAGTTCCTGATGAGATCTCACAAGCACATCCCAGGTTTCCAGCCYAGTTCCCAGCAGGTTTGTGCTGATGCTGTGTCACAGGGTGGCTGTTTCCTCCTCATCCTCTCTGGCCCTCCTGAAATTCTTCTGGATTKGTTTTAATGCAGCTCCATCACACCAGAGAGCTTGGGATGAGGAGAAAATACCAGGCTGTGTCATTTGTCATTAGTTAAACCCCTTGTTCTTTGCAGTGGGACTGAAACTCCCAGGTAGGTGACTCTGTTCCCATCCTGGCACTATTGCCAACACTGTTGGGAAAAAACCCTACACTTTAATTCTTATAGATTTACAGAACTGCAGAAAACTTGTGTGTTTTGTCACTTATATGTTATTCTTTAGCTCTGAGAGGAAACTGAAAATTAAGTSATCATAGAAAAGACTGAGTTGGAAGGAGCCCACGAGGTTCATCCAAGTCCAGYTCCTGAGGCTATTTTCTTTGCATGCATGTACCTATCATACAGATGTGCATTATTAAAACATGGTTTCTTTGAGGATATATGGYTTATAAAACTGCACTGCACACCTGGTCCTCTCTCTGATTTATCAGTTTCAGTAAACTGCAGGAGAACTGGAAATTTCAAGGATAGTTGTGTTGCTTTCCTTTTCCACTTACATTGCAGCCTACTCATTCYTATCCTTTCCTTTCCCTGCTTCTATATTTAGCTTACAGATCTATCTTGGATCATGCTGCTGAAACTCCTGTAGGAATTTGGCCACTTAAGTGGCAGCTATACCTATATTTAGAAAATACTTCTAATGACTCCAGTGCCCCACTGAATTCTACTTTCCATACAGTGATGCTTATTTAAAGAGTAGAATATTGATGAGCTCCGAGATTTGACATCCATACTGCAATTAAAATAATTGCTTAATTAAGAGGATAATTTAATGCTTACTAATAACACTTGCTGTGCAAAATAAGATTTATTTTCACTGCATTGGTATAGGCTTAGGCCCAAGCTCTGGACCTGAATATGTGTTACATATAATTTTTTTTGCTAAAAGTTGTAATCCAGTAAACTAAGGGTCAGAAAGTTTGTGAGCCATATGATAAATCTTTAGAGTCTTCCTCATGGTCGTGTATAGTAACTAAACAAATTCTTCCAGCCTTCGCTAACTTTATATTCTTATTCAAAATGAAAGAAGCAGTAATGATAAGGTGAACAGTTATCTTCACTAAGGCCTTGGAACTAGATCTGCTTCATGTGGCTCTAGAAGAATTTAGAAGTGACTTTTTTTTAGGAAATCAGGAAGCTTTGGATGCTTTGATCATTGTGCAATGGAGTTTTTCTGCTTTTGCCATATGGAATTTTCTTAGCTGCACATTCTCTTTGAGATAATTAAATAGAACACTGTATTGTGTTTCTAAACAARTTTGGATTTTTTTTTCTTGTCTCCAGCAGGCTCTTTTTAGCATTTCCTCCTTAGTCATGTGCTATCATCTACCTATTGCCACACAGATATAAATTCTCGGGGAACGCTTGCATTGTGAGATTTGTGATTTGCTGGTTGCTCAAAACATAAGAATYGACTTCACATGAGGTTTTTTAGCTTTCCGCTACCAGAGGATGTTCACTCTGTCTTCCACTGAGGCAGTGATGACACTGCCAGTCCCAGTYGTTATCTTGAAGGTGACCCTTCCTTTGGTGTCTGTCACTCCTTTCTCATTAAGCTATTTTTACCTATTATGTTTGGGGAATTACAAAAACATATTAGGGCTTCTTCTTTWTGAAGAGGTTCTGCTGTAATTTTCTGTAATTTTATTCTAAAATCACAAGTCCACAACAGATGAAAGATTTCACTAGTGATTTTTGATAACCTCCAAAAGAACCTATAAAAATTAACTTCTATTAAATTCAAGGATGCAAGTGGCTGTATGGAGTTTGGATGTATGGTAGTTTTTGGGGTGGTTTTCAGTTCTGTTTTGAGTATCCCCTTGAAGACTAAAAGGATGAATGGTTAAGGAAACATGGTGAAAATGCCAAAATTGGCATTTTGATCACTCAGTAGGTGGAAGCTTTGCCTGAAACTGGCACCAAACCAGTGCAACCATATGATGTCATATTTTGGCCAAGGTCTGGCTTTTTAAAATTGCCTCTGATTGCTTGGATTAACTTTATAGGGATTTAGATGGGTGCAGAGTTCTTTCATATGGACCATCTTTAGCTGACCTTCAAGGAAACCCTTCAAGTGCATCCTTATCACACACTTGATTAGCTACACTTAGCTGCAAAACTGTACAAGYAGACAATCCTATTTATAAAAATTAATAAGGAAGGAGAGGAGGGACAAACTAAATGGCAAGGAGACGAAAGACATAACCAAAGAACTCCCTAAATCAGGCATTTTCCCCCCAGTGTATCTTGCCCTTGCAGGAAAATCAAGGATTCAGACCCAAGGAGGACTTGATTTTGCAGTGCMTGAGGCAGAGCAGGAGTCAGTGTGAGCATCAGTCGTGGTTCAGGAATGGTTATTCTCCAGGTACCCCTGTGGAAAGGGGTAATGTGGATGGATATGTGATGAAAACCTCCTGGGCTCAKCTTGCCTGGGGAAGTATCAAAATCCTGGGAAACCCGTCTGCCCCATCTCGTCTCATGGCTCCTGCATATCTATGTCCTTTCTTATTGCCTTCTCAGTGATCCCTCAGCTTTCTTTRTGATTTGAATGTCGTGCCTTGGCTCCTTTCTCCTGGATCTAAAAATGCTGAGCAACATGGCTATTTTGCTATAAATCCCCTTTCTGTTTTGTAACTCTGTCTTCCAACTTCAAAAATAGTTTCCCTTCACTGACTTGAGCAAATATAATAAATACAAGCAGTTGAGTCATCCTGAAAGGACATTGCTGGGAATTTTTTTTTTTTTGATGAATCATTTTAATTGGCTTCTTTGAAAACTGCAATTTTTTGAGCATTAAAAATTAATTAAGCGAGCCGAGGGAACACTTAGAAGCAGCGTGCCTTTATGAGATTAACTGATATTTGAGAAGCAGAATTAAAAATCATATGGAGCCAGGTAAAATGATGTTTTCTTCATAAAAATGTTCTCAAGTGGAGAGCATAAAGAAAATAGATCAGAAACTTTGATTAATTAAAGAGATTATAATGAGGCACAAAACTTCTCTAACTATACCATTSTCTTCTGGGTAGAGAAATATGCAAAGCCTGAACCCTGACTGGCATAAATTCACCCTCATCTGCTGAACCCTAGAAGCTGTTTTCTATGGAGGGAGGGGAAAATAAAATCTGTAATGCATAGTCTATATCCCCATTTAGGGTTTTTGAGTTTTTCCAGAGATGTGATTAAAACGTGTGTGGACCAACCAACTCTAAAAGCTGAAGAGARTGGGTGACCTCAGTCTTCAAATATCCCCCATGGCCGGAAGCTCTTTCAGTCAAAGAATCACTTTAATTTTCAYACTTTGAGTTTACAATGTTTTCAATGCCTGCCTGTGTTCACAAGTSGATTAAACTGAAACCCTTCCCAAGCATTTGTTGTGATTTGACAGTCTGCTGASTAATGCTTATTGCACATGTTTTTATTTTGTGGGCAGCTTTTCCCCACAGGTTTATRCRCTTTTTTGGACAGAGATTTRATTGTGAGGCAGCTGGTCTGATTAYAGACCCATCCTTTTAGTTCATCTGCAGGAGAAGCAAGTCGTACTTTGAATTGTAAAATTACATATGGTTTAGTTCAGTGTTGGGGGAAAGAAATATGTGAAGTTTTATACAATCCTGGCTGGCTAATATTGAACAATACTAATTATAGAGTGCCTGGAGGCAGAGCTGCTTCTGCATTCTGTGACTTGGGAGAGTTGCTCCCTTTGGTGGGAACTCTGGAGTTCTGTACAAGTTTTATCTCTGAAAGATGAACCATTGCTCAAACTTGCAGGTGGTGAGATTAAGATAGTGAAGTTTGTCCAAAAGAAAACAGTCTAATTTAATCCAGATAACTGTGGATCAGCTTTGGTTTTCTAGGAGTAAGTATGGGAGATGTATTGTCATCCCTCCCAACAAAAATATTCATGAGGTTTTTTTAATGCCTTTTTTTTTGTTAGAAGCCAGCTAGACTATTAAATTTTTTTCTTCCTTCCTCACACACCAAACTTCTTATATTTATAATATTTTCCTCTTCTTTTTCCCACCACTCAATTTTTTTTGTTTGTTCTGTTTTGGAAATGCAGGGAGAAAGCCTTTAGGTAGAGGGAAAAGAACAAATCCAGGGTTTATTTTCTGTTTAARGTGGTAGTACTTCAAAACTTCATAYGAAATTTTMTCAAATAAATCCTTCCCACAGCACKCTGCTTTTSAYGGGTTTTGAATACAATCTATGAGTGCAAATTGTCCTTTAAGGGCTGTGACAGAAATCTTGTGGTGACTCTTAGGAAGTAAATCTGACACTTCCTTGCCTCTGGGAAACAGACACCAAGTGGTGAATATCTTGGTCTCCATTTTGAGTTCCATGTCTTTCTCCTTYTCCCACCACCTGCTCATCTTTTTCTCCTGTGACCAAAAAAACCAAAAAAGTTTGTATAGGTGGAAATATCACATTTGTGGCCGTCAGATGAACTTGAAGATGCRGTGTCAGAATTGCCTGGTTGGAGGGGAAAATTTCTAATTACTAATCCTTTTTTCTTCTTTATAGGCGTAGAGAGCAGAATCTGATTCCTTTTTTATATATAAATTATGCATTGTTATTAAACAGTAATCAAATGATTCAAATGTAATTTAATTTTTAAATTAAATCATTTAAAAGCATGCTTTTTAAAAGCACGGGGCCTTAATAAAATGCTGCTTTCTGCTGCTCTTTTATCAAGAACTTTATTCACAATGCTGAATATTTTATGGTGCCAGGGGGCATTGCCTTATCTCCTCTGATATTGCCAACTAGATGAAAAAAAGAAATCTCTACTGTAATTTCTTTACTCATTTTGATGAGAAACTATCTGGTAATTTATTAAATAGGAACGTATTGCTTTGAAAATGAAAATGAATAAAGTAACATTGGCATTAAAAAATAGCAGCCAAGGAATTATCTGATCTGTTAAATGATTTGCATTTAATTCAATTCCTTAGGAATCTTGTTTCCTTACTGGGTTGAGATCAGTGCTGTGTCACTGGGGTCAGCAGGGCTGATATCCCCAGATCTGCCCTAARGGTCTCAGTTTAGCTGCTGAACCAGTTTGGCTGTTGGTGGTTGTGAATATTGTCCTCAGTTAAATYCTGAGTCAGGCTTTGGGCACTGATCAAACATACAGCCAATCTGTGTGTGAAGATATGGACAGTGGGGGTTGGTGTGAGGTCTGTAAGGACTATTCCAGCTCAATAAAACCACACCGGGCTCTTGTGGTGCTGCCTGACCTAACTGTAGAATCCTGGAGTGGTTTGGATGGAAGGCACYTTAAAGTTCATCCAGTTCCATCTCCTGCCATGGCAGGAACATCTTCCACTRTCCCAGGTTGCTCAGAGCCCCATCCAACCTGGCCTGGAACACTGCCAGGGATGGGGCAGCCACATCTTCTCTGGGAAACTTCTTCCAGTGCTTCACAGTCAAGAATTTTGCCTAATATCCAATCCCAGCCTCTTCTCTGTCAGTGTGAAGCCAGTCCCCCTTGTCCTGTCACTCCAGGCCCTTTCAAATAATATTTTTTTTTTTTTTTTTTTTTTTTTTTTTTTTTTTTTTTTTTTTTTTTTTTTTTTTTTTTTTTTTTTTTTTTTTTTTTTTTTTTGTCTTTGGCAGTATTGGCCGAGGTAGGTTGGTAGGTCTTCCTTTGCTTACTGGGGTGCTTCTGACTGAGGTGGCACATGCCTGCTTCGGGACAGGGACACCATTAGTGTGACAGAGTCCCATTTAATGCATGAGCCCTTTGGGGCCAGGCAGCTCCCCACAGGCTRTGGCAGGATGTGGCCAGGATCCAGGCAAGGTTGATCTGTACAGCCACTCTTGGTCTTTTTTTGAGCCCACTGCAGCCACAAGGTAATAAAATAGCACTTCACTCGTGCCATGTGAGCAGCCTGAATTTAAAGCTGTCAGTAGGGTCTGACAGGTAGAAAATTCTGTTTAGGTTGCACTGCAGCTTATTGCTGCAATAGTTCTGAATAGCCTTGGGGAAGGGAGGAAGATGTTTGATTTCTGCCTTTGTTGGTCCCAGTGCTTTTCTTCAGGGGATAAGTCTTTGGAAAAATGTAAACTAATAGCATGATCCATGATTATCTAGTCCTCTTAAAAAATTAGTCTGTGGATGACACCTTTTATATGGTGATTGCTATGAAAGGGCTAAGTGTTCGCAGTGTGTACTCCCATTCCATAAATACTGACATTACATCCTCATTTCCCAACACTTTATAAATGCTACTATCTCAGATGCTGTGGTTGCCAATTTCTTGATGCTTGYTGTTTCCAGCCACTCACATCTCCATCTTGTCATCTGCTTTTGGTTACTTGGGCTTCTTGCTAAATATTATGAAATAAATAGCTGTTGTTGCTGCCAGCAGTACTGGGAGACTTTTTGTTCAGTCTTGCCTTACGTATTTCAGAAGTCATGAAAATTTCCCTTACTGATTATATGCCATGATTCTCCCTGGGCACAAAGAAATAGCCACTCTAATAAAGATCTTTGAATAATACTCACTTAGGAGTTAATTCCATCCCTTCCAGCTCGGTGGTTCTGTGGCAGTGACAGTTTTTSTGTTTCAGACTTATCCCAGGACACTTCTTTTAATGTGTCTTCCTTGTTGAACAAGCTGCACTTTCTAGGGAATGCAGGCTACACATTTCAGAATTGTTAAAAGTATTTCTGCATAGGGGTTCAGCCCAACAATGATTTTTTTCTTAGTCTGGGACAGAAGAAAAGGCAAAAAAGTTTGCTTAAAAGGCAAAAATATTAAATCCGTATTTCATTTGGAAGGATTTTTAAAAGTGAGACATTTTAGTGTGAAAAGACACACTTTTTAAAAAAAAATTGAAATTGGGCAAAAGGTTTTGAGAACATGAAAATGAAACGCAACCTTTGGTTTCAGACTGGGCAAATGTTTAAGCCAACAATGAAGATCCCCCCAAACACACTTTATTGATTCTGCTATTGAGCCATTCGTTCCCTCATTCTTTGCATTGCATATCTCCATTCCAAGCTGAATTTTGTATCTGCCTTACTACAGAGTGATGATAAAATAGATTTATTAGTGTATTTTGAGATGGTCACTGCAACTCATTCATGTGCTTTCATTGTTCTTTTGGTACAGTTTGGACAATGTGAAACAGCCATTGACGTGAATGTTGTCCATGCAACTGCACTGAAAATCCTTCTAGGCCACAATGGTCACAAAAACCCAATRTTTTCTGAGGATGTGGCAGCAAGAAAGCCAAATCCTGCATGGAAATGTTCCTTTTGAGAGAGAAGCTGCTTTTCCCTTGCCACCTACTGAAAGGCAGTGTTTCAGGGAATTTTTCAGATAAAGCCTTGCTGGGAGAAATATCCCATTTTTACCTGACTGGCATCTGCTACAGGGGGAATAAATCAATGCAATGTGGGAACAGCAGCAGGACAAAACATGCTTCAAAGAGACCTCCAAAAGCTTCCTTCCATGCTGGAGGATGCTAAAAGGGGAGAATCTCYCAGCAAATAGAAAGCAAAGAAGAGAAGGGACAGTGTGCCCCTCCAGTTGCTTTTTTATTTTGTTTTTCTTTTCCCCAGTAAACTCTTGTTGAGGGCTTCCCATCACTGTTTTCCCATTTAGAAACATATATCAGAAGCCTTGAGGTGCTTGGGTTGGAAAAGGGACTTTGTGATACCATCAAATACTTCAATGCCTTCAGCATCAACTCTGTTTGTGGGGTACCAGGTCCACTGATTTACAAGGAAGGGAATGCCCATAACATTTACCCTGTGAGCAGCAGCATCTCTTTGATTCATCTCCTGGCAGCTCAGCTTCAGCCAGCTTTTCCTTTTAACTACTTCCATGTAGAATAACTTCTCTCTTCTGATCCCTGAGCTGACCAATATTTTGACAACGACAGTAAAATCATGTTCCAGAGAGGCTGAGGGAAAAATACGGCTGCAAATCTCTGAGTGTGTTTAAAGAGATGAGGGCATCACTCCACTGCTGGAAATGAAAGAAATTAAAGATGATAATAAATGTAATAATAATTAGCATGACCTTCATCAAACAAGCTAATTGTGATGACAATTGGAGTTACTTTAAATCAAGTGTAAATTAATTTAAAGTAGTAACATTAGGCGCTATTTTTGTTGCTGCTTTATCAGCAGGAGGGAAACCAACAGCTTCAAATAGTTTTGGGTAAGGATGCAGTAAATACGAGGCAATTCCAAATGTCTCCATGGTCTAGAAATGAGGCTTCATTAGACTGATAGCCAGGAATACAAACCTCCTCCACCAGAAGGGAGGACACAGGAGTAGAAACCAAATGGTTTTRAGTACTGGCTTGAGCCCTGTTACTTAGTCAAGCTTCTCAATTTTTTTTATGCTAGGTGTCAAGCAGTTTGTTTTAAAGATTATGTCCTTTAATACTAATATATGTCTCTTATTTCCTTTTCCTCCTTGGGTCACATTGTTTCTAGGATTTCTTCTTTTCTTCTTTTAGGAATTTTAGAAATTAAGTTACAGTGATAAACAGTCACATGGTCTGGATAACAGAGTGAAATGTGTATTTTATTGCTAGTAAAGTTAGAGCAGTAACAATCATGGCAAAATTCAGTGTAATGTCTCAGTAAGTGTAACACGTAGTGGAAGTGTGCCAGAGTTTTTGGGAAGTTTTCCCTTTGCCTGCCTAGAAGCTTTCCTACCTGAAGAACTCCTGGCTGACCAGAAGGACTTTGCTTAGAAGTGCCCAGAGGAGATGGAAAGGCTCATGGCTGTGTGTTGAGAACTCCTCTTCCCCATATGGCGAGGTCCCTTTGCACCCCTATTTAAAACACTTGTCTCCTAATTCCTTGAGTTGTAAAAATTGTGGCACGTGAGAGGGCAAAGCTGATGGGCTGCTGAAATACGTGCATTCAGTGCTGTCTTGGGGATTCCAATGACRAATTTATTCCCTTAAATAACTCTTATTTTAAATAGCAGCAACATTGCTAGACTGTTTTATAGATAACCTTTCCTCAGCGTGTCTCTGAACCTATGGAGTAGATTGCACCCAAAAGCATCTCACCAGTTGCCAGATRGTGAGACAATTATTAAATGTTGTGCTAACATCAGGAACAGAACCCACAGGAAGACCCTGCAGTAAGCAGCTGAAGTCTGATACCATGGAGTTGTGCCTGTAAGAAGGAATTTGTGTTGCTGGTTGGATTTGTTTCTTGTACATGCAGTGCCAAACTGGTGCTGCTTCAGTAAAATCACAGTGGTGAAAGTGAGATGAGTGTAATCCCCCATGTGGTTCATTGGCAGCCCAAGTGTGAGGGGTCACAGTGCTGAGGAGCAGCCCCAGTCCATGAGAGGAGCTCTTCTCTGGCTGCAGAGGTATACATGTGCTGGATGGGATCCTTGTRTACTGCAGAAACCACTGCACAGTAACTTCCAGGGTGGTGGTGAGATAATTTGGAGTGAATGAGCCCTTTAAAATTAAGCACAGACAGTGTAAAAGGTGCTTTGCAAAATCCTGTTCCTGTCCAAGTGCATGGGCAGAAAAACAGATGAATTTAGCCACTGGGCTAGTTTTCAAGGCTTTGACTATGATAGTTGGAGTAAGTGATTATCCTGTCTCCTYTACTGCAGAGCATTTTGATCTGAAGTGAGGGACATGTGATTTTCCTGTTCACGGAGCACAAAGCAGACACCTCGCTTGGAGAAAAGTGTTTAGTCTGGGTGAGAACTGCTCTTTGTGTGCACGCATGTGATTTATTTATAATAGATAATTCCTGCCAGCCAGATGATTTCTCCCGGCTCCCTTTCAGCCAGAGCCAGGGCGGTCTTTGTCAGTTATGTAAGGTCTGGTAAGTGCGGTGCATGAGCAGCAGCCTTTAATTTCCATCCCTGTTGGAAAATGAGATGAGCTATCCCACTTACCCCATGAAATAATAGGGCTGTGTTAGGAAAGGCTGCTGCCCAGCTGGGAGGACAAAGCACTGCACAGCCTGTGRAGGTGGAAGCTTGAAGGAAATCATGGTGCTCGAGCAGAGCCATTTACAAAAGACACACAGCCAAGCAGGTCCCAGAAAGGAGAGAGCTCCACTTTCCAATTAGCTTTCCTCCCTTTTGTGTTGTTCTGGCTTTGTCCTCATCYTCAAAGAGAGAATGAGCAGGAGATTTAGGATGTTGTCCAGAAAAGGGGCAGTTCCCAGGCTATGGGAGRTAGATGTGCATAGTTCTACCTAGGGGGATTGATTTACAACTTATCTACTGCATTTCAAGCATGTGCCTAGTAAAATTGCTTGTTTTTACAAATGGAGTAGAACTATTAACCTGACTTTAAACGTTCTCTGAAAATTAAGACTGAAAAGGAGATTCTAAATTAAGATTATGATACCGTTTCTGCACTTTCTCCATGAAGACAGGCTGAGAAAGTTTGGTTTTTTCACCCTGGAGAAGAGAAGTTTGAGTGGAAGCTTCACAGCAGCTTCCAGAAGCTGAAGGGGTTCTTTATTGGGAACTGGAGTGAGGAGCCAAAGAGTAATGGGTTCAAAGTAAAAGAGGGGTAATTTAGTTCAGATACCAGGAAGAAATTCTTCCCTGTGAGGATGATGAAACCCCACACCCAGGTTGCTCAGAGAAGCTGTGGCTGCCCCATCCCTGGCAGTGTTCAAGGCCAGGTTGGATGGGGCTCTGAATAGTGGAAGGTGTCCCTGCCCGTGGCAGGGGGTTGGAACTGGATGACCTTTAAGGTCCCTTTCAACCCAAGCTTTCTGCAATTAAATCGCACAACTACATAATACCTTGAGTTTTCTAAAAACTACATGTTAGGGTTTTTTTTTGTTTGTTTGTTTATTTGTTTTTTTAATTAAAATTGAGGTATTTTTATATCCTATGGTCTGTATAGACATTTCTCTGTCAAATAAATGGTATCACTTCACTCCCTGGTGTTATTCATCCTGTCCACAGCAAAGTGGTAGACTCACACTGAGAAAGAGTTTGGATGGGCCAGATTGTGGGTGGAGTTGTTCTCCAGCATATTCTTCCTGATGGCCCTGAGGTGCTGTGCCAATTGCTCATAGCCTCCTCTCCCTCAGGCAGGCAACTGGAGCTGAGGGTAAATTACATAACCCTAAACCTGTCATAAATGCACAGGCATTTATGATATACATCCACTTGGCCATGTCTTATTTTTCAAGTAACAGTGACTTGTGTGTCTTACAGCCTTTAATAGAAATACCTGTATTCTGGACATTACCAAGGAAATAAAATAGTAATGATGATTCTTATCCTTTCTGACACTTACTATGTTTAATTTGCAAAGGGCTATAAAGAGAAGGCCTGTGTTACTTCACTAAGGGGAGGTCAGGGGCGAGGAGAGGCTGGAGTGATTTGGACTGAGGCTGTTACAAGGGCTTTCCATGTTTTTAAATAATTTACTATCCTTGCCCATAAAATGCAAACAGAGATGTTGCACCGTAACAAATAGGGCCTTGCATTCCCCTCAGATTTCAACAGGCTGTTTGCATATGTRCAGAATAGGTTGGAAATAAGGCAGATTTGGGAGACTTGTGTGGAGCACAACTTCTCCCTGTACTGTTATGACAAAGCAGAGCAAATGTTCACCAAACGGCTCTGAGACAGGGCGCTTTCTCTGCTCTCCTGAGCTGCATCAAGCGCTTGTTTAGACTTCACCACAGAGGAGGATGAGTTTGGATGTTACAGCTGCACTTTTTAGTAAGCTTGTTCCATGTGAAATTGTAAACTCCACAGTGTGGCTGCTCCAGTTGTGAGKTCTCTCTCTCTTCCCTGTCCCCAATCAAGGGAAAAGGTTTTATGCAAGAAGAGAGGAGGAAGAAAAGATTTTTTAACTATAATCTGCCTCTGGCAAGTCATGTTCTATTTAAAACTTCACTGCACCCAAGCAGCCCAGCCTGGTGAGTGGTGCAGTCTGACAGCAGAACTGATTCAGCACAYRCAGGAGYATCCCAGGCTGCTTTTGCAGCTCCCACTGGACCCCAAAGACCCCTAGATCTGTCTCCACCTCTTTCTCTCCCCCATCAAATTCTTCATCACCTCTGCAGGGGCTTGTACTCCCTGATGAGCACAGGAAGAATTTGATACAAATGTTGGTGCTAGACTCTGTCACTCCAGTTTAAACCTGGATTTGCTCTTGTTTTCTCTGACTGTTACATTATTTGTTTTATTGAGTCTTTTCCCCTCACATTCTTTTCCACTTATTTTAAGCCAAAGGTGATTGAATGCTTGTCCTTTGTCTCCTAAAACACTTTTCTATGCTTTATCTCCCAAACAAGTCATGAGTAAAGACCTTGACTGTTTAATACATAGGTTTGCTCTTGATTTTCCCCACCCTTGAATGAGGAATTAAGTAAGGGATAACTGATGTGCCGATGCTGAGGGGTCCTCCCCTTTTTTTCCTCTTCCTGAAGGGAAGGTGTGGACAGTGAGGAGTAGGATATGTGTTACCACTTTCTGTTGCAGTAAATCTTAAAGATTGGGAAATTGGTATGACTTCTGTTTTCCAGCCCTGCCCTAGGGTCTTCCCCAGCATTGACACCTAGAAAATCCACGCTTTGGCAAGTTGGTGGGAGGCAGCAGTTTCTTGTGGAGTCCTGTGCTGTCCAGCCCAAGGAGAGTATGTTGGTATTTTTTCCTTTCCAGTCCTAAAATACATAGGGTTTTTTTTGTGCAGATAGAAAAATAATGGCAGTAATGGACTTTCCCTGGGATGTTTGTTTWAGTTGCAATTATAATTAGCAGCACTAATATGTTTACTCTTTCTGATAATGTATGGAAAGACACTTTGTGGTTGTTTTTTTTTCGTTTGTGAGTCTCTACACTGTCAGAACCTTCAAAACACACTCTGCTGTCCCCTGTCTCACCTAAAGCTACCCTATAAAATGCAGCTTACTCCATTTCTGTTGTCAATGAATACCATTGCCCCTTTTTGTCCAAAGCCTGTTGTTCTGTTAGTCTAAGTCTTGTTGGCTTTTTCCCATTATGAAGAGAAGTTGATGGTCAGGATCTCCATTGTAAATAAACAAAGGTGGATAAAAACCATAAGCTGTGTTTCACTGAAGCAAACAAGAGACTGTTTCTGCAAAGACAGGTTTGGATTTTTAAAGCAAATACTGGATAATGCCAGAATTGTTGACAAGCAACAAATCTTGGTTTGCAATCCATGCCAGATCCCTGCCRCCCAGCTGGGCCTCAGAGGGGCTTCGTCCCCTCATTTACATGCTGGAATTGTGCTGGGGAGAGAATAAAAAGGCTCARTCTCTGTCCTTGGGGAGCAATCCTGCTGGTGGTGCTGTGCATGGTGTTCTTGTGCCCTCCCATTGCTTCTTTGTGCCTGCGCTCCTCCCTGGCCCTGAGCATCACACAGCTCGTGCAGTTCTGCTYCTCAGCAAGAGCTGACCAGAGCACCCATGGGCTGAAAGCAGCCTGTTTTGGCTTTGAATTCTTCCTGCAACCCAACTTCAGGCTCTGCATGTGCCAGAGCACGCAGCTGCCTTTCACCCGGGCCACAGCTCAATGTTTTTGGCAATGGCTTCTGTTTTTACCTGGCTCACAGTGAAAATCTATAGGAACTCTTTACACTCGTGGAAATATGGTAGATATGTCCTGCAGTTTSGAGGAATAGTGGTGGTGCTTTTTGTTTTGGTTCCTTTCTAAATAGTTATAAATCTCTGTTTCATGAATAAGTTTACTTGGCACATAAAGTCTCTCATGATTTAATTTTCTTTCATTTTGCATCTATGAAAAATAAGGTTTTGTGAAGTCAGTGCTATGGACTGACTTAGAATTCAACATTYTTCTGCAGCCACAGTTTCTGCTATGAGTGAGTCCATGAGAATATCCCAATTACCTATTGATTTGTATCAGCCAGGTTTTACCACTTCTCCTCTGAGAATTTTGGTTTGCCAAGAACAAGAAGCACCATGTGCCAGGAATGTCTGTGGCAGTTACTTTTACCAGCCTCCCTCAGCTTTTGGCACCCCCAGCACATTCTGTTTGTCTTTAATGTGTGCAGATATATGGTCTTGGACCACAGGTATGACTAGGCATGCAAAGCATCCATTATAAGCAGGTTCTGATTTTCTCTGTTGCTGTGCTAGTTTAACCATCACAATTCCTAATGCCAGGAAATTTTCTCTTTTATGATCCTTACATAAACACAGCAATTGCCCGCACCTTTATGTTTACATACATTMAAATGAACTGCCCTTTTTCTTTTTTTTTTYCAGTAATATCAATTCTACTGGGCCTAATCCTGGGATATGTCTGAGTCCCTAATCTTACCTGTTTTCCTGAAAACTGAGTGATTAACCCCTTGGCAAAGCTATTTGAAATACCAGGGGGGATTGAGCTGTTGAAATAGGGCTAGACAGGCCTTTTGGGTCTTTGACTGGATCCCTGGCTGAGCCTTTTGCTACGTTCTATGCTAAATGAACTCAGTATTGCTTCTTGACTTGGCTTTTCTATAGAGGTTTAGCAGCCTGGTGGCACAGTGTGTCCTTTCCCAAAAATACTCAAACTGCACCTCCCATTTACCCAAAGCCCTCCTGAGTTGTGTGTAACCTCACTTCTGCTATTTAGGAGCCAGAATTCTGTATGTTACATCTGGACTCTGCTGGAAGAACATCTAAGTTAAGCACTAAAATGGTAGGAAGTGGCAGATTTATGGTTAATTCAGCTGCTTTTAGACCAGTGCTGAGATGACCTCTGTAATTAATGAGCTGTGCAAGGACTCTTTAAAGCCTTTTCAGCAGGTACAGTTATTTTACAGTTTGTGTGTTGATTTGCTGTGCAGCGATGCAGTGTGCAGGACAAGGTCTCTGTGAAGCAGCATGGTTTGACATGCACCATTCTGGGTGTTTGCAGAGTGAGCATCCCCTGCCATGCCATGCTCTACCCTCAACACACATTTCCTTGCCTGGCTTTGCTCATCACAGTGTGTTCTGTCCACCAGCAGTCAGCAAAGCATCAGTACATCTCAAGCAAGACAGTCTCACTTAGCCTGTGTTTTTTATTTCTATTGGCAATTTTAAGAAATACCTACTTCTCTCTCAAGGAACGGGACTGAATGTTAAAGATTCCCACGTCAAGTGCTCCAAAGAGAGGCAATGGCAGAATGAGGGCTGCCTGTGCATCCTGGCCTTTCCAGGATACATTTCCCTTTCCAGAGAGTCAGTGAAACTACATCCAGACGTCTGCTTGCAATAATCCGTGTAATCCATGACTGGAGTAGAGTTTAATAACTCTTTTTTCCTCCATCTTTAACAATTGTCCCTCTCCTCCCCCATAGTGTAGAAAGTGAAAAAAAAAAATTTCCCAGGGCTTGGAGCAAAGTTAATCCAATAATTGTGGTAATTTATGAGTTGATGGTTGATAGCAGAAGACGTAATTATTCTTTTCCAGCCTTAGCTAGCTCCCTGTGATCAAATATGATTATATGTTAAGCTGGGTTATTGTTCAATGAATCATATGCTGAACACAAGGCACTGACCTGATGGCTGATGGCGCTGTGCTCCTCGGTGGCATTACATTATCAATTAGATCAGTTCCTTATCTTGTTTATCTGAGGCCTAATCCTACAAACACTTGTAAATATTTTAAAATCTACTGGCAGAGTAAATCCATGTCTGAAGTTCTGTGGTGCAGCCTGAGATGAGAGGATTTTGGTAGTTTTTAGCCCCTASAGATGCCTGTCTTTGCTGGTTTCATCCTGGCTTATGTTTGTACTTGTCATCTTTGTATTTGGATTTTAGCCCAAATTTTTCCAACCAAAATTCCCTTCAGACAAAGCCTGTGAGTGATGTGACCTTTGCTTGTCATCACAGGAGAGGCTGTAAATTAGTTCATAGGCTTATTTTGTCCAGTAGGTTCTGGCCTAGGTACTTTTATTGGAGCATCCTTAATGTCAATAGCTAAATGAGTCCAGGCTGGATGAATCCTCTGTGTCCTTGCACAACCCCTGTGTGACTCTGACTGTACAGAACCTCTGTTATACACTCACAATCGCCTTCTTGGCATCAGACCTGCTGACTGGTCTACACWCAGTGCATGTTTATTGGTGTATGCATATTTATGTATCTGTATGTTTTCATTTTAGGTGGATGTCTCCTTTAATCAATATTTGATTCACACCATCAGAACAAACCTAGAAAATGCAATGCCACAGGGAAATATTCAACCAGGCAATTTCACCGGGGACTTGGTTATATTTTGATGTAAATACTATAAAAAACACAATAGTAGAAGCAGCTCTAATTTGTCTTTCTGAGATCTGATGGGAGGAAACCAAATGCTGGCAGTCACATAGGGCTTAAAAACTGAGGAAGAGCATCCTTCAGCCTCAGAAAAAGTAGCAAATGTACAAATCTACCTGAATCTTCCCCACTGCCCTGAGAACAGGACCACAGTCCTGTAAGGCAGACTGCCWAGCAGAGGTGGTCTGGTTTTTAAAGGAGAAGTGGAAGAGCAGGAARAGTGCTGTGGGGATCCCCAGCTATGGGAGTCATCCCAAGAAAGGGGAATGTGGCCCTGGGTGGGGGCTGTGTGAATTGCCCACTGATAGCCTGTGCAAGTGAAACCACAGGAGAAGGGAAAGGGAGAGAACAATCTGGGAAGCAGGGAAAATGTGGTGGTGGTGCAGCAAGGACATGGGAGATSGAGATAGAGACATGAAGGTAAGTCACTTCTGGGCTCAGCATCAAGGTTGATGCCAGCACCCACAGACTGGGCTCACCCACAGACCTGTCCTCTGACACAGGTTGGTAGCATTGTTGTGTCCTGCAGAACTCTGCTTCAGTGACTGGCTGCACTGCCAAACCCTTCCTGGAGAGGAATAGATAAATCCATGCTGCCTCCACTCAGCTGTATGTGTTTCCTTGTGAAAAAAACAAGTAGGTGTGTTTTGACAACCAGCTCTGTGGTTGGGCTGATTTGCCTGCTTTCCCTTTACCCCACAGAGAGGTTTTGTGTGTGTTTGTGTTTAAAAATACCACATGGTTTGTTTGCTGCCAGCCAGAGTCCCTGCTGTGCTTCTGAAGTGCTGTTCTAGATCGGATTTCATTTGCTAATGAATTGCTTAGGTTTGTGTATATGTTAGTATGTGAGTCACTCAGAGACAAGAAAGGGTCAAGCTGTTGATTTGAAGGTGTTGATACGGTGTCAAATATTCTCATAATCCCAATATAACTCCTTTCACAAAGATTTGTATGGGGCTGCTGCRTGTGCAATTGCTCAGGGCAGCCCAGCAATGATGGAAGTGTGAAGTCCTCTTTTCATCCTTAGGCTTTTCTGCTCCGAGCCGTGTGCTGGATGCACTTCCAGGTCTCAGCTCTGTTCCTGGTTTGAAGAGGGGATCCCCACCCTTTTCCTTCCAGATATTACTCAGAGCAATSCCCCAGCACAGTAACTGGTGCTGTTGCTGCAGTGGCAGATGGACATTGGGTGGGATGTGGCCTCCAGCCTTGTGCTGCACTTCCCATAACCTCCCTGCCACAGGGGGAGGTGTGAGTAGTCTCCTTTCTCCACGTGGTAGCTTTTGGGCAGAGGTTAGTGAGAAGCCAGAGCTACAGGGAGATCAGGATGAGTCTGAATTAAGGGCAGATGGGTTAACTGGGCTCTGAGGAAGCTGGATGTGGAGTGTGTGTGTGTGGCTTGGGCTCTTCCTCACCAATCTGAACCAGAGTTCAGAAGATGCGTTATTCTAGCTCAGGCTTTTTAAAGATCTGGTTGTGAATGCACTGTGGGTTTGGGGAGATGGTTCTGCTGCCACTGTGGTGAGAGTGGCCTGTGCTCCCCAGGATGGCACCAGTTAATTTGGTAACTGAATCTCTTAAGAAGAGGTAAAGTCTTTGCTTGTCTCTACATGACCAGGTTGTATCTGAGAAGTGCAAATGATGAAAGGTGAGCTTGCATTTGCTCTTAGAAACCTACTTCAGAGAATATAAACACTTGCAGAGCCAGGGCAAAGTCTTGGATGTGTAAGCAGGAGTTTCAGTAGTGTATTGACAGMATTGGGGATTTTCCCAATATCCTAGTCCCTTCCATAGGTAACTCTCTGTATTGGGTCTTCCGGAAAGATTCCTAACTGCTGTTACATCAGCAAAGGGGGAGGGCCTGGAATCACCAGTTCTGTTTTGCTTTATGGACACACTGGTTGCTGCATGTGGGTATTAGGAATGAAATACTGCCTTTTGTCAGTGTCTTTGCCTAAATCCTCCAGCTCCCTTTGTGTCACACCCTGGAAGCAGAAGGGGAGCTGGAAGCTCCAGGGCTGTTTTTTCATACTCTGTAGAAGGAGTGCTGTGAACTCTTTCTACATGGTGATGCAAGTTGGTCTCATTTTTGGTTTGGGAAGAGTGCTCACAAGTTTCTTGGCTTATGTAAATACCCTCTGTGTTGGCAAGGAGACGCAGTTTAGCCACTTGTGGGCCTGAAGAAGCTCCGGATGTTGACATCTGTGCTATAAAAATAGGTCACCAAATTACCTTCTGCTGTGGTTTTTGAGCTGGCTCGAGATCACTTTAACTGGTGATGTCTAGATAAAGATCTTTGATTAAGACAGCACTTTTCCTATTCTTAGCACTTGATCTGTATAAAAATTTATGGACCCCTAGTGCTTTCTGTGTGAGGTAATACACGAACAAACACAACCCTTCCAATGGAAAAGTAAAAGAGATTTTCTCCTGAGAATTGTGCTCTACTGTCTTTTCCTGTAGGCAGTGGGGTATGCTGCTGTTGCATATGACCTGTGTAAAGAAGAATGAATATATATATATATATATATATATTTGTAATCTATCAACAGAGCAGACACTTCCAAACACATTTCCTTCCAAAGCAGATTGCAGCATTAGCAGTTCAGGCAGGAATCTGGGATGAAGCTGCATCTGAACTTCTGTAGGAAGCTGCTGGGAGTGCTTGYTTATTTCCACAGGTACCTAAAAACTGGGAAAAATCCTTTCCATTTATCACTGTTGTTTATATTGCATTATTGGAATACAGTTACCTGCAGTAAGCATAATAATTTATCCTGTGTGAGCACCCCAGCCAGAGCAGTTAGTGATCAGGACGTGTTCACACCAAAGCTTGTACAAGAAGAACATGGGGAAGTCTGGACAACTTTGCTTTTTCAAAAAGCTTTGTCCTATTTTCCATTCAAACATCGCATCGGAGACCAAATGGAATTGGCACAACATTAACTGCATTTATCCTATACATAACAAAGTTACTTTTTAACACCAGCTTTCTTTAATTTGTGAGCCTGCTGTTGTGATTTTAATGCCCAGTCATGAGAGAGAGAAATACCACCTGAACCCTTGAGTCTGMAAAGGCCAATGTGTGTTTGGGTTCTCCAGACTTCTCATGAGTACAAATTACCTTTCYCAAGGAATTATTTTATTTTTTGTGAGTGTTTCTTCAGCCTCACTGTCCCAGTTATCTTCTTGAACACGTAATTGGGTTTAAGTGGCTTTTATTTAACACTGGCGTGCGTCAGCCAGCCTTTCTGTCAGGAGGAAGGGACAATCTGCTGATGCAGATAAGGAAAACTGGCTCAGCCTTTGCCATGTTATGTAAATAGCAGATTTGTGGAGTTTAGGAAGGAAGTAAGGAAGATTATTTGTATTTAATTGGGCAGTCTCTWATGTCTGTATTCCAGAAAGATTTGACCTCAAACGCACTGAAATTGATGGAGGGATCTCTGTGTGTTTTGAAAAGTTTAATCCAGACTCCAATGATGCTGAACTTGGATTTCTGGGARCAAACACTGCTGACAGTTTTATACTTCCATCCTCCTCTGACCCTTTAATATTTTGTTCAGCACTCAAATTCAKCCAGTGTGAGAGATCACATAAAGCAAATTTAGGGCAGAATTTATACAGTTTCTACATGTGCTGGCAAAAACAAATTCTCAATTTGCTTATACAGTTCTGACCCCCACCTTTCCCACTTTGCAAACATTTTGACCTTCACCAKTTAAGGAACAAAACTCACCCAGTGGCAGTTTGAGCAATCCCAATACAAATGGAACCATCCTGGTTCTGCAAATCAAACCCTCACATCACCTGTTTCACAAGGATCCACATCCCAAGCTGTGTCTGAGTTGATAAAAACGGATAAATAAATTCAAATATAGACATTAAAATTTCCTGTTGCGACCATGGTGTGGTTAAAACAAAAAATTTATATTTATCAACAAATGTATTTGTTCTTATTGTGCAGGCAACATTTGCAGCCTCTGATAATTTGTTTGTTCTGTTTATTTTACTGTGCTTRGAAGACAACAGCAATTTGCATCTCATTTTAAAGGACAGTAATGATTAGAAAAATTGTGTGGGGGTGTGTGCATATATGAGCTTTTTAGAAATAAAAACATATATATGTACATAAATATAATTCTTTGTTTTCCTTTAAGGTTTGGGAGGAGGTAACTTTTGCTGCTGCTGACTTTTTACCCCRCTTTTTACATCTTGCTGGTCTCCCTTGTACTCTTCTATTTTGCATGTTTAAAGCTTCAAAGTCTTGCACAGATCTTATTTTTGTCGGACAAAAATCATTATAAAGGGTAACAGACTATTAAAAAAAAGACTCAGTGAAGCTAATTGAGACTAGCATTTTTTAACACATACTGCTTTTTCTGCATTGCTCTTTATCTGAGCCATTGATCAGGCAAACTCGGTAAGCTCCCAATTTTTGTTTTTCCAACTAGAGCAATGTTTTCAGCTACCAGGGGAAAAAAGGGGTTTTTTCAGACCAGGACAAAAAAAAAAAGTGCATAATTAACAAAAAGTGGACTAGCATGGGTTGATGGATGCCCTGAGTGAGTGGATTTAACAAGTGATTTTATTTTATTAGACTTCTTCCATGGTGTATGCCTGGTAATTAATAGTTAACGGCACATATAAGCCAAAGACAAATAGGTTTGCATGGACCAGTCGTTCTGACTCTGAAACATTGGCTTCCTCATGCAATATTCATGTTTAATTTATAGACACTTGCATCAACAAATGTGTGAGTAAAAGGGATGGATAGGAATACGCAGCAGTACCACTCTTGCTGATGCTGGCCAAGACTTTCCCTGTTTGCTRTTTTGGGGTTGTGAGAGACAGAAAAGTGGCTGAGATACCCAGGATGACACTCTAAGATAGCAGGAGAAGGAGGAAAGCTATCTTTTGGACAGTAAATTCTGCTAAGCAGGAATTTTGGCAACAAAATATGTATTTGTCAGGCTCCCCGGCTGTATATTTGTATTAGGTTTCAATTTGGTGGTGTGGGTTCCTGTGCTGTTGTTGGTTAAAACATTCAGCACAGGCTGAAGGACAATACAGACAACAAAAATGCATTGAGGTATCAACCGTGTATGAGGCCGTGACTGAATATAAGGGTTGGGGTGKTTAATATGGGGTGGTCTGGGGGTGTATACGTGGGTAGGATAAGGCTGACAGTCCAAGCACCACAGATTCCTTTCTTTAAAATCATCAGAGGGACAATGCCTGGGCAATGAGTGGGATCAGGTTTAGCATCTGGCAGCATCCCCTCAGGTGCCCCTTTAACCCTTCTTTAGTTGCACACAAAAAGAACATTAAACCCGCCCCTATTCCCTTTCCTGGGACATGATCGCTGGGATAAGAAGTGTGAAGAGCTGTTTGTTAATGACTCCTTTCTGGAGCGGCTCCTCGCTGCAGTTTCCCTGACCTGCTATGGGTTATTAGTCAGCGGTGACTCAATTTTCTCATGCCCATACCCTGCAAAGAACTTCTGGAAATCACAGTGACTCATGCTCAGTGAGGTCTCAGTGAGGCCATCAAAGTTGGATGAACTTACCCACAATATTTTTAGTGCTGTGAGTTTCTTCAGGCCTAAGGAAAGTCTTGTGCCCTGGAACACATTCCATGTTTTCCTAGAAAAGTTTCTTCAGGCTTTCACACAGCTGTTCCTAGGGAGGTAGGATTATCATATCTGTACCACTAAGTCATCTCCTATGTCTCATTTCAGGACATTGTAGAACGGATTTATGCAGAAATTGTGTGTTTTTAAGAGCTATTTGAGCTGCGTGTATAAGCTGCTGAAACAGATTCCATTGGATCACCAATTTGAAATATTGAATGRACTGTGCTGGAAAACAATTGGTACAAGCAAGGAAAAACACCATAACACTTGGAGGGGTTCATGCAGAGTCACAGGGAGCTCAGTGTAGGTTACATTGGTTCAAGTATTTCACCTTGGACCCATTTTTTTCATACTTTTGTTGGAGTTTTGCCTCATGGTCCCATCAAGGAGAGGGACAGCCTTGTCCCTGCCTGTAGGGAGCATTAATCTACCTCAGCAGGAGCACCCTGGGCATTCCTGTTTGTTCAGAGCAGAAGCAAGAGGCCTGTGGCAATGTCATCTTCTGTGCTACAACCAGCAGGTAGCTGCCTCTTGTCGAAGAGGTTTATTTTTGTGCACAAATGTGAGTTTATAGATACACATGCACATCCCTTAGGGGAGCCATGCTTGCATTGCCCTCGTCAGTGAGAACCAGCAGAGCACTGAGTCCATCACAGCTAAACTGCTCATTCTCTGGGCCCCTTGTCCATCTTTCTGTGTTTCTACATACTCACTTAGGGGATTTTGGCTAACAGAAAAAAGGGAAAAATACTTTGATTTATGYGCTTGTATTTTTGGAATATCTTGGAGTCCGGCTCATTAGCCAAGCTATTGAGCTGAACAACGCTGAATTTTGTTCTGTGCCCCAAGGATCTCCTCATTTTAGCAGTTCAAATTATAGCATGGATTGATAGATGTAAATAYAGTGGAAAATAACTGTTTGGTGATATGAAAGCAGAGCAGCACTGCAAAAAAATTTTCCAATGCCCCACATTCAATTTGAATAAACCCCACAAGTTTTGGAACCACTGATGCTATCCCTGAATGTAGTCCTGCTGCAGCCAGCAAATGATGATGTGTGTGCCTTCAGCAGTGACATTTCAGAAAAAAATTCCTGTGGGAGAAAAAAAAAATTCTAATCCTTGCCCCTGTTTGCTCWGCTCTTGGGTTGAAGCCTCCATCAGAGCTGTCCCACACAAAACTATTCCCCCACAGCCCCTGCCTTTGGAAAGCAGCAGTCCCACAGCTTTCCAGGGGTAAATGAAAGATAATTGCTGAGAGCTAACACTGATAACAGGAGGTTGAGCTGATTAAACAGAACTCTGTGGCATTTACTGTCAGCACCTGGAAAGTAGCAAACCCAGGTGTGCAYTGAGCAAAGAGTCAAATCTCCCTTTTGTCAGGTGTTTGAATGTGGGAACCATTCTTGGTTATGTTATGGACACACCAGTCTTTGTCTCTAGTTTGTGTAATAATTATGAGATGAAGATGGAAAAGTAAAAGGGCTGATCTCTTTGCTTGGCATAATAAAAGCAATATAYTGGACAAGAGGCTAGATTACTTTTATTGGTGTATTTAATAAAGAAAAGAATACTCAGGAAAATTGTATAAAGAAGAAAAAGGTTGGCTAACAGTTGCAACACTCTTTTGTGGTTCTGCCTTCCCAAAAGGAATGATTCATATAATTTCTGGATATCCTACTGATTTACTGCCAGTCATGAAACTCTATTACATAAGTGATAGAGTGACACAGCAGGTTTGTTCACACAGATGAGTACAGGAAGTGACAGAACAAATGGGGCTGCACAGGGAATCTGCTTGCACTAGAGAACAGCATGATCCTCCAATGTCTCTTTCCAAAGCCTTGTCCAATCTTCACTGCCCAAAGTGTAGTTGCAGAGAGAAAAAACCTCCGGTCTGCTCTTGTGATTCTACCAAGYACAGAGGTTTCATGTGGTTTTGGATTGGAGGAAGTATCTGGAAGAGTACCAGCAACAGAAAATGCTGTTGGAGGWTATTTTATAAAAGATACTTAAATCCTATTTTTGTTCTTAGGTTCCACAAGTGTTTACTATGGGAGTAAGGAATTTCTTTCCCAAATAACCTCCTCCCAAACACTTCTTAGAACTTCCTATAACATCATTATTAGCGTTTAAGGAAACACAAAGCTCCCAGTCAAGCATTCSTTGCACAGATGATTTAGGTCCCCAGAGAAGAACTGGTTTCACTTTTGTTCTGTGCTCGGTGCTTGTAAAACAGAGAATTTGATGTGACTTCCTCTGTGGAGCTCTGCTAGTTGTTTCTTCAWTTCTGTCCTTATSTGTGATTATTTCAGKGCTGGAGTCCCCCTCCCRCACAGAGAACARCTATCACCTATGCAGGTGTTGTAGGTGCTGTGCYAGGAGWGGAGGTGACCAGAAGGGACTTTGGRARTGTTATGAAAACCAGAAYGACCCCAACCCACYCTGCTGYCTCCCTGATTTAAGAACTGAGCACCTGCACTTCRAAGAACAGAGTTCAGTTTGTGTTTGTGAAACCCAGGRCTACAATAAWTTAAACTTTCAGGTTGCATATCCAAAATTGCAGTATAAATGTCATTTGTAAAGGACTTGAAATGTCGAGCACTGAGGCAGTCCCTGTGTGCCAAACCAGATTGTGACACTATCCTGTAACTCTTCGGAAGAGAAGGGAAGCCACGGTTAAAATATGAAAGCAGCCTGAACTTCGGTGCTGCTGGATATTGCTGTGCTTGGTCATGCAATCTAATGTTCTGAGGAAGCCTTTGTKGTTTTGTTATTATTTTATAAATTAATTTTATAAAGTCACTGTATGTATAAAGATATTGTGCATAGTAATCTCCTATTTAAAAAAAATAATCTAAAAGTAATTCTCAAACAATGAATATAGAAGAATATTTTGWTTTTAGCAACCTGTGCATGAGACAGTTTGAAAACCCCCAATCCCTGAGTTTGGATTAGGGTTTTCTTTTTTGGGGGGGGAATAAGTTGATTTCTGCTTCCATATAATGTAAAACTGCTATAGGAGGGAGAAACCAATAATTTCTTCTTTTCTTTGGCTGCACCTGGCTCATACTGCAGATAGATATATTTGTAGTTATAAATTTCAGATAAAACTGTTCAGATATAATCAGCTTAAGGGGAACTATTTTCAGAGGTAAAATGTGTATAACTGATGCAGTTTTAACGAGATAAAAATATAATAAAAAATCCTTTGTTTACAACATTAAGCTTTCTTTAGAAAGTATTTAAACTATGTAATTTAGGATTTAGTTAAGGTTGTGAATGTGTTTGGGGTGCCTTTTTTGTTGTGTGTTAGTTTTTTTACATTTTTTTCTCCCACTAACAAAAGCACAGCCCTTAAGCCCGAGCTGTTGTAGGTCCTCTCTCATATTTGAGAGCTCCAATTTCATRTGACATCCCTTTGCTTTCCTTCTCCTCTCCCATTTTGATCCTTCTCAGAAAGTGAATAGAGATGAGATTGGTTTTGCTTTGATGTGAGACATCCAACGCCTTCCCAGCATTCTGGAGTTGAGTAGCAAGTCAGGATGCAGATCCCACAATTTCTTTTTGTTATGGTGACAAGGATTTTTATTTCATTTGCTTATGCTTAAACACTGCTAAAGACACTCAGCTATCCGTTTGCTGGGTGTTGGGACAATATTCATGCCTGCAACACACATGGTTTGCTGGATTCAGTGTAAAACATCAGTGACAGGGAAACCAGAGGCTTCCCTGGCTCATCTTTATTTTTTACTGCCTCCATAATTTTGCATTTCTGAGGTATTTTTTAAGCATTGTAAGCGTTTCCAGCTGTTTTTAGATCCTACAGAGCAGCACAGCTCAAGTCCAGGTGTGCTGTCCCATTCAGTGCTTCCCTCCTCCATGGGAGCTGAGTGAACAGCAGGCAGCACAGAGCTCATCAGTTATGCAGGCAGAGGTGGAGCGGTGGGAAAACTCTCCCAGGAACATTTTTGGTTGGTGAAGGGGTTATAGCTGAACTCGAAATATTTTGTGAAATTATGCCAGTGCTGCAGAAAATCAGTTATAGGGGAAAATCCAATATTCATCCCATATTGATGTATTCTACACACACATTTTCAGGATGAAATATTCCTCTTTTGAGAAAAAGTCTTTAAAAGTGTTTTTTTCTTTTTGCAAACTTYAGTCCACAAAGAGTCAAGAAAGGTCTGTTAGGGGACCATGTTTCCCCCTTTTCAATTGAAACAATATAATGTATTTAGTATCTCAAAAACTTATTTCTGGGTGTAATTCCCAGCCTTTTCCCACCTCTATCCCAAAGGTGTGAACACTCCTAGGGTGTGAACACCAGGTCCTACAAGACAAATGTAGGTGACAATGGTGGAGTCTTATCTGCAAGAACACTTGATAAATCAGCAAGTTTCAGCATGAATTAATTTTAGGCTTTAGTATCCTATTGCAATAGGGTTTCGTATATAAGGTGCAACCTCTGTGATTGTTCTTTTTGGGTTGGCAAGGGCTGACTAGTCTGTCTTGCATATGTGTTCACCAGGAATGAGACAGTGCAGCTGCATTTTTTGCATGGGAGAGAATAAAATCTCTGTCCTATACCTGGCTGTTGTTTTGGGGAAAATCATAAGTTCTTAGTTAATTTTTGGACCTAGTGAATCTCTAACTGCACTAATTTGGAGCAAAAGCCATAGAAGTTACTGGCATCTAAATCACACCAATAGAACTAAAACCAGGATTAGTTTTAGTCCTATGCTAGATAAAAGCCATAGCTCTTTTTTTTTTTTTTAAATTTTTTTTTTTAATCCCATGCAATATTTAGATTAGGTTTTGCATAAATGAGAGCCATGCTGAAGAGCTTTTGTATGTATTTTATATMAAGGCTGAAGGTGTAAAACATATCTATTCAAAAAGGAAAGGGAACACAAAAGAAAAAGTATATTGAATGCTTTTGTTATTAGTCAGTCTCCAGGCAACTCCTGGCTGAGGGCAAAGCTAAATTAAATTATTGTAGTAGTAGACTGATACATATATATATACACACACACACACACCCTTAGGAGCTATTTTTAACCCATGTACATCTACCGTACCTCACATCTGACAGCTTTATTTGAATCCAGGCTATTCATTGGGAATAAGCARCTAATTAATTTATCACATGAATATCAAATATGCAATTAGTCCCGGAGCACTCAGTATTCCAGCCATTACCACCGAGGTAGCCTCCACACTGCCAACAATGACTCCGAGGAATGAATCCCATTCAGTGCCTGACCTGCTGTAGAAAGACATAAACGGGTTTGCCATATGCTGCTTGATATYGTACTAATAATTCTTTCTTTCTTCTTGTGTTCATGCGTGTGTGCAGTTGGCTAATGGGTTCTCTTCAATCATGGCAGGGTGAGAGAAGCAAAGGAGCGTTTAGGAGATTAAAGAATGTCATAGTCACAAAGCCCTGAGATGAATATTTCTGGCTAAAGGCAATTCTATAAAACACACGTGGCTGTATTTCTCTGTGTGCACTCTTGGTAAGGCAAGAAGTAACAGCTGAAATCACGGACAGGGAGATCAAAGTTAGATGTTGGGTGRAAAGCTTTGAAAGGGTAGTGAAGGTTATGTATGACAAAACAGGTGACAAGGGGAGATGGCATTGTCCCTGTTACTTGCTGAGGAGTGATGTGATCAGCACCTAGAGCACAGCTCGGGCACAGCTGACTGTCCTGGAGAGGAGCAGGGGGAGATTTAAACCTTCAATCTCCTCTCAAGCACTGCGGCTGTGTGTSTGTTTCCTCAAAAGCCTCAGCACACTTGGCAGCTGCATTGCCTTCCTCAACAGCAGGCTCAGTGATCAGACAAGCTCCTAAGCTGATCAGATGAAGCTAAAGCACATTTATTTACTGTAAAGTAAACATCATTACTCCTGCCCTTGAGATATTTTGTAATTAAGTACAATTTCCCATGCTGGCAAACCTAGTGCTGTTTATAGAAATGCTAATTTCTGTTATTTCACGGCTAGCTCTGAAGGTTTAACCTTGGAGAATATTCTGGGTCTTGAACAGTTTTAAAGATCAGTAAATGTTACTGTAATTGTAGGAAAGCCTTGCAAGATGAGGTCCAGCTCCATTCTTTGGCAGTATTTTACAGCACAGCAATTAGAAATTGTTTCTGTCAGAGTGGAGCATTGGAAGACATCATACTGTTATACAGATCAGAAATCTTGCAATTTGTAATAGAATCTGAAGTAATAAAGCATTAAAAACAGGGCAAAGAAATTTCAGTACTTTTTCAACCTCTTCCTCTTTGTCTGAGGACGTGGTTTTACAGGGGTGATGTGAGGTTTAATGATGAGTGGGAATCTATTAGTGCTTTYGTTTTTATTAAGTTGTATTTCATTYCTTAATTTTGTTTAACATCTGTGGCTTTTGATGGATATTTTATAAGTTGCTAAACTAATAGCTCATAAATAAAGCACAACAGCCATTCTTTGGGTTGCAAAATATAGGCCATTGTGTTCCCAGCATCACACTGCTGGTTTAAAATGTTAGTATGGAAATCAGTTCTTCAGATTAATCACCAGATAAAGCAGAGGATGAAATACTGGGGTTTGGCTGAATCAAGGTCTTCAATGGTTGTGGGGGAAAGAGTTTGTTAACAGTCAACATGAAATTCCTGATTCCAGCATTCTAAAAAAAAGTGCCATGCTGCACATGTGGATATGCTGCAGTATCCTGTATCAATGTGTTCTGCATTCACGTATAATGAACTTATCAGGAACCCTCAGTGGGAGTTTAACAGCAACTTTTCTGGAGCTGTAATACCTGGTCTGAAAGCCAGCTCTAATCTCTTAGTGTGTTAGATGTAAACAAATGCTATTCTGCATAAAAATGCCCTTCCTGTATGGTTTTTTCCCCCTAAAGATTGAAGGAAATGCTGTATAAAAAMACAATTCTCTCCAAACGTTTAAGGGACACTAATTACTTTTAATTTCAGTGTGCGATGGYCCTTATCCAAGGGAAGTATGCTGCACGGGCTATAAACCATTTTTATATCATATAGGGTTTAACAGAGCATGCCTAGAGTGAGCTGAACTGCCTCCCTGGTTCTCTGCTCTCTATTATCCTTCACCATGATTAAACACGCCTGATTGTGAAGGGCATCCAGGAAAGAAAACTGAGCTGTTCTCTTCTCCCTGCCTCTGAGCAGAGCTGTGTCTCTCTGTTTGCTCAACCACCTCCAGAGCAGAGCATTGCTGTGTCAGAGGGTGGTCACAGCCACAGTAAAATTGACCCTCTGTGATTCTTTTCATGTCCCGTTGCTGTTCCCATAGCAAAAAGATCAACTCCAGTGACAGCCTCGTGCTCAGCAGGCAGGAGCTGTGGCTCAGGAACTTGCTTTTTAAGTTCCTTATGAAGCTGACATAACAGTYGTTCCTGTCCTCAGAAGCAGCAGAGGCAAATATTCTGTCTTTGCAGAGATGACCGTGATTGTTTTCCCCAGCAGCTCTTTCCTCTCCACTCCTGTGAAGCACTGGATTGACAGTGCTGCACTTTCACACCCACCCTGCACAGAACAGTGCTTGGGATTATGCTGGTTTTGCCCAGAGCTGGATCTTCTCTAATTCAAGGTCAATCCAATTATCTCAGCTCTTTCCAGAAGGCCAGTCCATTTTCATAAGTTCTCGTTCCTGCTCCTTTGTACTCAATCTTGCTGCTGACTTTTGGGCACCCCAAAGATRCATCTCAGGATGGTCATCTCTGTGGGAAATGAGCAGGTAGATACAGCTCTGTGAATAACAGGGAACAGGTTTATTCAAGCTTGAAATAAAATCAACTCTCCAGCYCTTTTCTGTGTTGACATAGGAGTAGCCACTCACCATGTCTGCATTACTAGAAAGCCACTGCTGGCAGCTTTTCAACACTCAGCTATCACATCCTCTCACCCTTCAGTGTTTACTGTCCGGGCCACAGGCTGCTCCTCCTTTTCTGTTTGGAAATCTCTTGAAATATTGTAGATATTGCCAGAAATCAAAAACTACGTTCTGGAGATGCTTGCTAGGCATCTTAGGGGGTGTTGAAGTGGATGCTCCTGGAGATGTTTTAAATCTGCTCCCAAGGAGCTTTGGAAATCAGCACAGGGTTTAGCTGTGAAACCATGGATGATGGTTTGTCACTCCTGCCCACCCAAATGCCCTCCCACCCTCAAGCAAACCTGCTTTTGGTGAAGCATCTCTCTGAAGCAGCTGATTCTCTGTGTGGAAGGGATGGACCCAGTGTCTGATCATCCATAAAGCCACGTGGATAATTTTAAAGCTTCCAATGCTAGTTCTGGTCCTCAGCAGAAATCAGCAGACAGAAAAATATATAAATATGTGGCAATTTTATGTAGTAAAATGGATTTGATGTCTTTTTACAAATAGATAAAAAGTGTAAAGTGATTGTACATTTATCTTAAACTGCCTGAGATTCTCAGTATCACTGAACCATGACCCCATGCTGAAAACATAATTTTCTTTTTCTTCTAGTCTTATTTAAGTGGCTTAAGCATCTTTTATCTTCTCCTGTTGCATAACCAACTTGACACACATGATTACTATAATTAAAATACATAATCTACTCTGATAATATTGGCAAAAAACTATATAGGTCTGAGGAAGGACATAACCAATTCTAGTTATGGCCAAGGATATGAATTTTGTTTTGCTTTACAATGCCTGTGATTAAATGATTACTATTTGAAGAAAATGGCAGATTTATATTCCATCAGTAGAAGGACTTTAAAAAAACCCAAAATATATAGTAAAATATGCCCTCTGCTATTTTCTGTTATTTTCAGTAAGCGTCAGTCTCAGCACAGATGATTCTGATAAAATTTGCAGAGCCCCAAAGTATTTTTCCCACAGTAATAGCTTGTGGTTGCTCTTCAGCCTACGTAGGATCTGGAGCAGTGACTGGGAGATGAAAGTCTCCCTCTGCCATTTTCAATCCCCTGAGCCATCTTGCCATTTTCTGCATTTATTTTTCAGAAATTAATTTTTTWAAAAAGCAATTGTTTCTGCAAATAGTCCTTTGAATTCCATCCCGGTGGCACTTTAGGGCATTATTGCAAATTATTCAATTTATATGCATAGTCAAACCTACATCATTATCCCCATATTCTACTGAGGCAGGAAGAGACAAAAAAAAATCCCATTTAATCAGATTTAAGA
>NW_026623360.1:934775-941108 GCF_030028575.1 Malurus melanocephalus
AAAAAAAAAAAAAAAAAAAAAAAAAAAAAAAAAAAAAAAAAAAGACAAGAAAAACAAAGGTAGAAAGCAGACTACTATTCCAGAAAACTACTTTTCACTAGGCTGAAAAAAATCCCTAAATCCCCTTCATCAAGGTGATCTTTTTAAGAAAGTCAGTGTAAAGGAAGCTTCAAATGACTGCAGTAAAACTCCARGGATATATTGTAATATGAGCACTAATTAATGCAAATATTAATGTTTTTGGCTTCAGATGAGATGATCCAGCATTCTTAAAAATTAATAAAAATTATTACAGAGACTTAGGAGTATATCTGAACATGTTCCAACTTAGCAGCTCCTCATTATGCACACAGTAATTGTCTGCTCATTTGCATCCTGTGAATTTTAAGGTCTTTTAACCGCATGTGTTACTTTCTCATATAAGTTACTGTGCAGTCCAAACTTCTGATGGGAAAGATGAAGTAACAAGGAATGGTTATCCCTGGAAAGGRTGTGAGGCATGGCCTTATTCCTCCAGTTTGGTGGGTTCAGTGTCCACACCCTGCTGAAAAAACGGAAGTGAGAAAGTGATGGTAGAGCTGAGTCCCCAGCCTGCAAGGCCTCAAGATAAACACCCAAAGCACATTTATCAGTGCCAACAGATGTGCAAGAATTAATGGCATTTTTTTTTTCAAATGGAATCAATTAGAGAAACAAATGAGTTTTCTCCAGCCCTGTGCCAATTTAACTGTGTGGAGTCTCTTCATTCAAGCAGAGAAGAAAGTGAAGCTGGATGCTTTTGGCTTGAGGTATTTGAGCTTGCTGAAACCTGTGAWGAGACAACAGAACAAAACCCAAAACAAGAGGACTGGGAAAGGAGAAATCATGGAATCATAGAATATCCTGAGCTAAAGGGACCCACGGGGGTCATTGAGTCCAACTCCCTGAATAGCAGAGCACCAAGAGTGACACCAGTCAACATTTCTCAAGTTCTTACAGCCCTGGGACTGTGACCACTGCCCTGGGGATTTCTTCGGCCATGCCCGTAGAGCAGTGGTTTTAGCAAGGTGCTCTCTCAACTTTCCTGTTTGCCTGGTGGAGAAGCACAGGATTCTCATCAGGCCCGGGAACCCAGGAACGCTTCTGTTCCTCTCAGCTGTAGAGGAAGGGCAGAAATGAARGTTTCTGAAGGATCTGCGCTTCTGCCTGTGCTGTCTCTGCTCCTGGGCAGTGAATAAGGAAGGCCATGTGATGTGAACTTCTGGAGATGAAAGGGCTGCTGAATATTTACATCCCCCCAGAAAGGTTTAAGCCATTTCTGTGTGGGTTTTGTCAATGCCCCATGGTCTGTGAAAGTCTAGCAGGAGGAGCAGGGGCCAGCTGCCTGATGCTTACCTGGAGTCAAAGGGAGGCAGCTGTAAATTGCTCTCTCTGCACCCTGCCCTGCCTTACAGCTTAGGCTCTTTCCCAGGAGGCACTTTTGAATTGCTTTTTGCTGGCTTTCTGATTTGTTTTACTTAGAGAGGCTATTAATTACAAGTTGGTAAGGTCTCAAATGAGGTCTAGACCAGCTGCTCTGAAGATACAGATAAGCTGCTGGGTGATGATGGCTCTTGGCTGCTCCTGACCTGGGTTGAATTTGGGCAGTTGCTTTGTTCTGTAATGAGCAATCTCACAAGCTACCCAGCCTCCAAAAACAAGCTTTTTAAAAATTAGAATGTGCTTCTAAGACTTAACTCACACTGTTTATAGAGTTGATTGCCCTCAAATTCACCTTGGGCCTAATTGGCTTACTGGCTTAATTAACAAAGTGCTTATTAATGTCTAGTGGCAATTAATTTTCAAGGGATTATTTTCTATTAAGATCATGAGTACAGTATTAACACTGTACAGCTGTGATTCTGGAGAACCAACAAGTACAGGGGGGTGAGGGGGTTTTCTTTTATGTATTCAGCAAAATTTATTTATTTGGTCATGTTATGTGGATTTGCCCTGCAGTTATGATAATTAGCATCTGTATCAAACCAAGAGCTGCATAYTGAGATTAAGGCTTGTTTGGAACAATGAAATGATGTTTTTTACTGGGCTTGGATAAAATATGATGGGCTGACGAGCAAATAAATTATTTTTGTCAGATAACGTGGTATTTGGACGGTGATAAGTCTGTGTTTTGCAAATTCAAGTGCGCTGTTTGGTGTTTTAATATTTATAGGTGCGTGAAAGTTGGAAAACAGGCACTAGAGCCTGAGACCTAGCTATAATCCACAGGCTCATTTTTTTAACACAATAYTTAATTTATGTGGGTTTTAATGGCAAAGTCTTGCTGCCATGGAAAGGTGGGGAAAGGCCAAGGATCACTCCTGGGCAGTGTCAGTAACAGTTGCTTTGAGAAAATGTGTAAACCCAGGGCATATAAAGATAAAATTCCTTGCTTTTAGCTGTCTGTGGCTTTTGGGACTTCCTGAAGAAGCAGAGCTGTTGATGGTTATTAGTCACTGACGGGCTTTTCTTTTGTGAGTCTGTCTTTTTGGAACCTGTTTACACTTGTATATCTGTATGTCCTGTGGCAGCAAGTTCTGCAATCTGTGCACAGCCTGAAAATTTACTGCCTTTCCTTTCTTATAAAGTATATATGTGCCATTTTTTTGAACGCTCTCAACTTTTTTTTTTTTTAATTCAAAGAAAGAAGGAGTGATTAATCATCCCTTGTTTACCTCCATCCTACCTGGGGCTGTATGGATCTCTCTGCCAGTAGCCACAGGCCAATTTTTTCTTTCTTGAGGAATCCCTCTTACTTCATCCTCACCCTTTGCATGCTTTTCCTCATCCTTGTTGCTTTCATTTTGGAGAAAAGGTGACTAGGATATATGATAAAGGTGTATAAAACTGAGGAGATGCATAYGCAATTTTTACTTTAGAGAATCTCTAAATCACACCTGGCCAGAAGGCAAGAAGGAATACATTAGTCCTTCTTTTAACCTGTTTTTTACATTACCAGATGCTGATCACTGCCAGAGACAGAACCCTCACCTGGATTGTGGGATTGTGAATTGCTTCTAGTGCACCAGCTTAATATTTTCCTTCATTTCTTCATCTAGCAGTTCTCTTGATAGCCTTTCACATTCCTATTTCCTTGGAAATGTTTATATCAGGTTTTATATCTTTATTCAAAATGTTTATATCAGGTTTTATATCTTTATTCAATGGTTCTTTATCTTTTTCCACAAACTTATTATCATTGTACATGACTTTCTTCGATTTTCTTGTTTGTGCAAGACTTCAGTGTTTTCAAGTGTAACGCTTTGCTACTGATACCTTCTTTGTTTTACATTTCTCTGTGGCAGCTTTTATGGCGGGGTGGAGGTGGGAGTGAGTTGTTTTAATGTTGGTTGGGGTTTTTTTTCCTGATGTATGTTTGGCGTGAGTTAATTTGTGTTTTGCCAAAAGGCTTTGAAAGATCTATTTGACAAGCATTAAAGAGCAGGTTCTTCACCCCTGTGTTGCAAGAGTGAAAACTCACACTTTTTTTTTTCTCATTCACTGTCTGTGTGGCACTTTGGGGACAGAAATTGGAAGGTATGAATTCACCCGTCTCAGGAGCCACCACCACACCTGAGCTGTGTAAGACCCACTCATGCCCTATAAAACTGGTAGGAAGTTGACACATTGTTCAGGCTCTGTGTTGTCTTTYTTCCAACTGGGAGAGTTTCACCTGGGGCATCTCCTTGAAAAATTTCTGTGGGCAAGTCACAGGGGGTTCTTGTAGCTGTCTGTCTCCTCATGGCATTCATACCTGCTGCAAATGGACCTGGGCAGGCATGCTTTGTTCTATGTTCTGATGCTAAGACATCTCCTAAAATAATAAAAATAATACTATCAGCAGTTACATGTCAAAAAGTGGCACCTGTAAGTTAACATGAAGTATSTTACTCACCTCTCAGCAGGCATTCACATTTAATTTTGTTTTACACTTTTGTAATAAAAGCTTTGTTTTTTCCTCCTTCCCCCTCTACAAAGAACATGCTATAAAATAACCAAAAGCAATCAACCAAGTGCAAATGCAGTAAAAAGYTCCATTCAGATTTATTATGCAAACATGAAAGGGAAATTTTAATATACAGTATAGTGAAATAAGGCAAATGTATTCAACTGGCAGGTAATTGTGTCTGAATTTTATAACTTGACTGGTATTGTSAGGTACATCTGGACAGCAAGTCACTGAATTTTACATATCATCCAATTAATAACCTCTATTACTGTAATGTCTGATATCCCAGCTGGTCTCAGGTGTTCAACTTGCTGTTAAATGAAGTCAGGCTCCTGGCTCTAGCCAGYGTTTGCAGAGGGAGTAGGGGTTTGTCATTCTTCTCCTGTGGGTTACAATCAGAGGTAGGGCATGTTAATTTTATGCTAATTTGTCCTTGTTGCCTCTGCACACAGCTGAAAACCACAGCTCCCATGTGAGAAACACAGACATGCACATGGACAGAAAAGAAACTCATGTTCCAGTCATCTTGGGGAGGAAACATTTTGCTGCTGGGTGAATCCTTTTAAATGTTGTGAGATTTTTCCTGCGCAGAATAAACACAAAAAAGGACAGTCTGTTCCTGTAACGCACTTTCATTTTAAGGTTGCATAAGCAACTCTCTCTGCTTAGTTCCWAGGAAATGAAATACGTGAGGCGTARTATCAGTGCCYTGGCTTCCTTCTATTCAAGTCCCTGCATYCAGAAATGATGGAAAAGGGTAAGGACAAAATGTCATCTTCAGTGCTGCTGAATTAAGCTCTCCAGGACACAGACTGCCCCTTATTTCTACCATGGAGGGCCTCAGCAGGAAGAAACTCTGTCTTCTGTTTCAACAGAAATAAATCAGGGTAACCATATGCTGAGTGCCAGCAGCGCTGCAATGAGCATTTTGTATCCGTAGGTCTGGTAAGGGCTGAGGCTGCTTTTCCCTTGGCCTGCAGACAGAGCAGCACATGTGTGCGAGCCCCTGAAAGGCTCGAGGACACGGCTGCTGTCCTTGGCCGGCGCTGTGAAACGTGTGACAGCTGAAAAAGCTTTTTGTCCACCCAGCGTGTGGCAGTGGGATTTGGCAGCGTGCTGGAGTCTGCACAGGAAGAAGCCAATTACTCCATTCCAACCTCTTTTGTGGGGTGTTTTCCCTCTCTTTCTCTCAGAGTTGTCCCTTTTCCTTGCTCCTCTGACTGAGGCTGGTGACCACGTGTGCTCGGTGAGGTGGCAGTCAGAGCTGATGTACGACCAGCCGGGCCAGAATTCACTGTAAACACCATCCCCAGCCTCTGCACAGTCAGGTCCTGGACACTTCCAACGAGTTTGTTTCCAGGGATGTGAAATAAAGAATTAAAAATATTCATTTGCCTTCCATGTAAATGTGGAAGGGCTTTGTGACATCCTGTTTTTGTGTAGTACCTTAAAGGGCAGGTCAGGCACAGGGATGCAGCACTGCCAGCTGACACTCTTGGTGCAAACAATGACACAAGCTTGGCTGGTCCCTGGTGGGGTTATTCTAGAACAGAATAACCAAACTGATTTTGGGTATAAGTGCCTTTGTATGGTGCAGGCAARGAGGATGACCAAGGTGGATGACATGTGCTATGCTAATTTGGTCTAAATCTGGCTAATTGGATGCAAATCTGTGACCATGCCCACCAGAAGATGCAGAAGCTGTTCTGTAAATAGCTGTATCCTTTGGACCTGGTCCCAGCTGCTRGAGAAAGCAGGTGTATTTTGCAGGACAGACACAGCCATGGTCAAACCTCACCCACAATTCATGTTGCTGCCCTTGGCCTGAGGAGGAAGTGGTACATGAGACAGGATTTTCCAGAAGCAAAGCCATAGAACAGTTTCCCTTTTGCACAACAAAGTTCTGCTGTGTCAGTGTCAGGGAGGACTTTATTGGAAGTGATTTCCTGGGCAATGCTGSTTTGTCTGTATGGATGAGAGGTCTTTGGAGATAGACATGAAGGGAGTGGGGAGAACACAAAACCAAAGCCTGTGTTTGGTGTGCCAGGCATTATGAACTTCATGGGATTTATAGAAATTAATTCTCTACACAAAACAATCTCGGGRTTCAGTTTTGGTTTTCCTGTGGTGAAAAATATTTTTAGAAAAATTGGATGGCTTTGGTGAAAGCTTCTTTGACTGCTGTCCTGGTATGGAGAACACAATAGAAAGGGCTGATTTGTGGTTCAGCCCTTAATGCTTTTGTTTTGTCCAGTCAATAGCACCAGCAGCAGTTTTTTTTCCCCAAGTATTTCTGTAAATCTACGAGGTACAACCTGGGAATTCAGTGAAACACTACAGTCAGGAGTGGTTTTGGGTTTTTTTTT
>NW_026623360.1:941163-962394 GCF_030028575.1 Malurus melanocephalus
TTTTTTTTTTTTTTTTTTTTTACAAATTTGGTTTTGATCTGTTTTAAAAAGTTGTATTTCTTTTCCCATTTGAAGTAAGTCTCTAGCTGGGTTTTCCATTTAATTTACCTGATTGCTTTCACTTACCCCAGAGAACTTCAACCACAGACAGCCAACTATTTTGACTGCCAGAATAGATTAGGACCCAAAGCATCAGTCCTTGCTGCAGAAAGTAGTTCACAAATGTTAAAACATTGTACTTCACAGCATCCAGAAGAGAAAGAAGTTGTTCTCCACATTTTACAGAGCAGGAGCTGAAATTATTGGTTACAAGGATACGTCCTCTTAAAACTAATCGATTTTTATCTCAGCATCACTGAGTTTCAGCAAGTAGCTGTAGTGTGAAGGTCTTTAAACTTCATTTTTAGGTTTTGGTCTTTACTGGAGCTGAGCTTATCGTTTTTAGGTATTATAGAGCTTTAATCTTGCAGGTGTTCTGGCATTACTTGCACGGAGCATTACAAATATGTACCTGAAGCTGTGCAGCTGGTGAGCAGAAGATTTTGATGTGAAACCTGGATCTTYTGTCTGAACTTTCATTTCTACACAATTCGTTTTGTTCTTGCTACAAGCTTAGCAGAGTGTTTATTCAGGCAGGGCTTGTGCCYCCTATGTTTTGTGGTGATCCGTCAAGCCAGACTTGGAGGAGAGGTGGTTTTTATCAGGCTGGTGGGTCCCTTTGGTCTGTTCCAGCTGTCTTGTTTGTTTGGATGGAACATGCCCCTCAAAGCAATGTCTCTCCCTTCCCAAGTGTTAAGGGGTGAGAAATACGTGTGACAAAATGTGAGTATGCTCTGAATGTTCTCTTCACCACCACACCCTACCACATCCCATTTCCTTCTTCTGGGCAAATCTACCTGGCAGGTTTTCAGCTGTCACTGCCAGCTTTGTTAAAGATGCTACAAACCGCCAAGAATATAATTCTAAAAACATCTTTGCTGGCCAGGACTGTCACTGCTGCCAGTGCTGGAGATCCTCTCTCCTGCWGATAAAGGCTCCTGGCTGATGAAGTGTTGGCTTAGGAGCTGTCAGAGCACCAGCAGTTTGGGTGTAGAGGGRAATGCTGGCTGTGGCCATCAGGGCAGGTGAGGATGGATCAGATAGTGACTGCTACGGCAGATAAGTCAGCCCCAGGCAGTGRGGATCAATAGATCAAAAGAAAGAGAAGTGCAAGGGTAAAGTGAGGTAGAGGTGAAATTCCCCAGAGCACCCCAGATAGTTTTGCATGCCTCCWGAGGAGCACAGATTCTAAAACAAATAACACTGGATTGGTACCAAAGCAAATTGCTGACATTTCTGGTATCTTAGAATGGTGCTTCCTCAGTGAACACTAAGGGCTGTGCTCAGAATCACAATATTCTGTGCTCAGCCTCCAAATGTTGAATATTTTATTTGGGATTTGATTTACTTCTTGAGGAAGCAGACTAGAAAAGCTCCCGGTGTATTGCCTCTAGTTACTAATTTAAATTGAGATTAGAGCAGGAGCGTATCCAGCACCATCAGTTGGCCTTGAAGCTTTCTGCATCTGGCACTGTCTCCTGGCTGGTGCTGGGGCTCTCTGAGTTGAGAACAGTGCCTGGGAGATTTTCTGCATCTGGCACAGGAGTGAGGGTGGAGGTGACATCTCTGAGGTTATGGGAGGCATTTGCCTTTCCTCGCTCTCCAGAGTAGTTATAAATCCATGGATAAAGGAGGGGCTCTGAAGGACTCCAGGGTGCTGCACCAAAAACGGTGAGGCCAGCAGGTCGAGGGAGGGGATTCTGCCCCTCTGCTCTCAGTTTTGCTGAATTAAAATCTGTGTAGGGTAAGGCTTAGAGAAGCATGTAAAGAAACRCACACCATAGTCTGAAAGACAAACTGTGGTGTAGCATCACTCTCCCTAACTGCACAAAGTAGTACATTATTAAAAAATTATGCATTTTTATTAGAGAAAAAAACCTAAGTAGAGCAAGGCCATGAGGTAGTGAGGCAAAATAGAGCTAAATAATTACACAGAATCAGAAATGGGAAAGAAAAAGGTCGAGTCTCAGAAATTATAAATTGTCACTTTGCAGAAGATATGAGGCTTTTAAAAGCTCAAAGAAACAGCAGGAATACCTGGCCTGAAACTACAGGCATCTGGCACATGAATCATAGAAAACCATTGCAGCTTAGGAACCTCAGTGAAATTGTTCTGAGTCTATGCAGAGAAATGCCCTGGTTCATTAACCCATGAGCCAGTGTATTAGAGTGTATTTCATAGGTTTAAAGTGTTTATCAATTAAATAAACCCTGTGRATGAGCTCATCAATAGATGGGGGATTTTAGCTTTACTATTTCTGATCTGCTGCTTGGGTGACCTTGAACTTGTCTCCTGTTCAGGGTCCCTGATCTCACAACAGGGGCATTTGTGGCTTTCYACTGCAAATGTGAACATCAGCTCAGGCTCATTGGCAGCTCCTTCATTTATAGGATCAACATAATGTCCTCCCAAGAGCAAACTTTTGTGTCTCTGGATTCACACCCTCCATGACACAAACCCCATTCGGTAGCTGATTTTGCCTTCCAWTGTTTACACTGCAAATGTCTGAAAGTTATTCTTCTCTGGACACCTGATTATTTTACTCTGTCTTGTTCTTTCTGTCTCCTTTGCACCTACTGAGAGGCCAGGATTATATCCAAGGACTTGCAAAAGGTAAAAGATACCAGTAAAAGCTTCTGACAATTCTTTTTCCACTTACTGCATTTACTTCATTGAGTGATTGCTGTCTTTCTTTTGTTATGCACCTCCCAATAGCATCTTGATTTTCACAGTTCCTCTGTACTATACAAGTGCTGTGTAATTTGATTAAAGAGTATTATTATACATTTTCTGATTGGTTAATTTGACTTTTCCCCCTCCCCCCATTTGTAAAGAAAAGAATTGGGGTTAGGATCAGACCAATTTTTTCACTATTGTCCATGAAGGGGAGTCTCAATGGCTTCTTTTAGGATAGTTAGMCATAGTTAGGAGATCCTATGTGTTATAACATAGTTACTTATATATTTTTCTTTTAGATACATGAGGTTTACTGGCAGGAGCTAGATCCTTCTGGAACTCTCCTAGTGAGAGAYAGATGTGTATTTATTTTGCTTAGAGCACTCAGTGTTTGACTTCACTCACTCTTGCTCCTTCCTGAATGACAAAAAAGAAAAAGTGATGCAGCTTTCCCTGATGTGGTCCCAAAGAGCTCTTATTTCCCCATCAGAAGAAGTCACAGCCTTCCTCAATTCTGTCCTAAATTGCTTCCTCCATTGCCACTCTTGTCATCCAATATTTTATTTTTTGTTTTGTTTTGTTTTCTCCATCCTGCAGAGCCCACTTCTTCCAGCCTCTGTGGTGTACAAGTGACACTACAGCATGAGAGGGATGATCCTGCAGCAATCCCAATGCCCCAGGGGGAGAGTGAGCCAGGGATACTCAGGGTCCAGGGAGTCCAGGGAAAACCCAGCTGCTGAAATTGCTGAGCTACCCTTGAGTGAGGCTTCAGTTGAGCCAGAATTCAGTCAGAACTGGGTAATGTGTTTTATAGGGGTAGCAAAGGRCACATCTCGCACACTGAACCCAGCTTTCAAATTTAACCTGATCTCTGCAGAGTATGAAGACCCTTGAATTTTGTAAAGAGCAGTTACGAGGGCTCTTTTAAAACAGATAAACAGTCTTCATAAACCTGTAWGAAAAGCTTGTCACTGCTTATGCTTTCAGAAAATCATGTCCTGAAGCACTTTGGTGCTTCAGCACTTCAGGTGACTGGCAAGAGCTGGGAGCACATGGTCTCACTACTGGTCTTCTGAGATGCCTTTCAGTCTGACTGGTTCTGTGTTTCTCTGAAAATGCAAAAATATCTAGAATTCAAGACCAGCAAAGCTGCAGAATGGATGTCCCACTCCAAGAGTAAAAAAAAAAAAAAAAAAAAAAAGGTTTAGATTTTACCTCTGATTTCCATGGGAAACATCTGACTCTGAATTTTGGCTCCCCTTTTCTGTGGGGTTGTTCATGTCCAAACCATTATGTGCAGGGCTGGTAGAATCCTGGCAGTGTTACCAGGATGCATTCTAGCAGAGGGTTTAGTAGAGTATTAAAAGATCCCTGTATCAAACATGAAGGGGTTAAAAAGCAATGTCACCATCTGCATTTTAAACAACTTTCCAGTCGACTCCCTGCCTTGTTTTTCTCCTGTGAAAATACTGAGAAGCCCAGCTGATTCCTTAGATGCAATGAAAAGAGATTCTTACTACAGCCATATAAGTCTGCACTTGAATCATACCTTAAAAATAAAAAATGACAGCCTTATCAGCTTGTTTGATGTGCCATTCAAACTGAAGCTACAGCTTCCACTTCAAATGTTCATAGGGTGCTGTTGGAGGGGGAGAAATCTCAGCTCTCACAGGAGGAGAAACTTGTGTCAGTCATGTCAGAGTGTTAGGAAACATTATGAGATCTGGAGGAAATCTGCCAAAAGCGGCACACCATCACTTTCTAAATACTCAGCTACTCTTTAGTGGTGTGGTCTGGAGATCCCTAAGTGCTGACTTTATTAGAAAACAAAAATGCATAAGCTGTAGYCACGTTTTTAGCAGAAAGGGTTATTTTAGTTGTCATGAAACATTAATTCCCCTTTTGTGCGTTTTTATATTAAAACACTAATGAATTTGTATGCCAAAACAAACTGTCCTTAATTATTCATGATATATAATTCATTAGGCCCCAGAGAGAAGGGGGAGGTAATGTGACCAGCATGTGTCTCGTTAGCATGTGTGAAAGGATAATGAAATTAGCAATGGATAAACAACAAATTGTAAGCAAGTTTATTGTAACTGAAGGGAAAGAATTGCTGGCATTTTTTGCTGCCTAATGTTTCCTTGCTGAGCTTCACGGGCAGAATAACTGCAGTGAGTGTGGCAGCCTTCACACTGTCCCCAAACAGGGCTGCTAGAATGGGAAAGTGCCACATCTGTGTCTGTACTGCTCTGTGGCTGAGGAAATGGCTGTGGAGCAGGTGGATTGCTTTAATTATGCAGAGGCTGGSAATGGCCTGTGGGGCTGCCAGGGTGGGAATCTCAGGAACATCCAGATCCTTTCAAAAACATCCAAGCTTGGAGGACACCAGATTTCTGGTCAAGTCACAGTGGAGCGCTGCAAGAACCAGAAGCTGTAGGACGTTTCTGAAACCAACTTTTTGTAAATGTGCCTTTTCTGGTGCTTATTTAATCCTTCAGCTGGAGAGGCACTGGAATGTTTACACAGAATGCACAGCACAAGCCTCTGTGGCTGGAGCTGAGTTAGGTTTTAGGTTATCTCGTGTGCTGATCAAGTTATTATTTGATGATAATGTGGCCACACTCATTACACTTTCACTGCACTAATGTCTTTGTCTTGAAACATGTCAAGCATGAATTTAGGACAGGAAGCATAAGGGCTGAATAAGGCTGGGAGGCTTTCTATTAGGGATTAAAAAACAAGAAAAAAAGCCTGAAGAAAAGCAAGCAAACTCTCACAAAATGCAGACTGAGTAATATTTTAGTCCTGTTGGCACTRTGTAAAGGCAGAGGAAATATTTGCATTGGTCAGAGGAGACTTTAGAGTGTGTTTAAGGGAAATACCTTTTGTTATGGGCTCTTGTACATCCAAAGCACCAAAAGTACCCAATTGTGCAGCACTGGAATCGAGGCTTACTCCTCTCCTGTCCATCATCCCAGCAGCTGTCAATCCAGGGTGTAGTGAGAGCTTGTTGGGAATTTTCAATTGGGAGAGTYGGTTAAGATCATAGCAAGGCCTTGTCAATCTCCTTCAGAATGAAGCGCTGCCCCTGAGTGCTGCCTKGTTTTCCTTGCAGGGCTCTGAGTGCAGGGGAATATGGATGGAACAGGTCTGGGGTGTGTTCTGCTCCCTGCCTGGGGCTGGCTAACCTCTAACGGAGCCATCTTCTGGAGGAGTGCAGTTCAAATTATGGTTCAAATTATGATTCAAATTATTATTCCAATTATGATCATGGACGAGCTTTCTTAATGCACAAGAGGCAGATTGTGTATGTTTTTATTACAGATAATTTTYCAGTTATGATAAAAGGAGGATCAATCATAGTTATAAAGGGAATATCATATTACAGCTGYGTAATCCTTCTTTTATAATAGCAGAGAGAATATCTCTTGTGAAAATAGTTAGGATTCGCCCAGTATTGAAAATAGGTGATATATTCATGATATCACAAGTATTCTTCTCTATAGAGACATATTAGTCTGCTTGGGTTCTTCTCCCAAAATATTCTATTGGCCTGCATATCTTTGACWCTTTTCTGAAGTGGAGTGATTTTTCACATCACTTGAGAAGTCAGGAAATAAAATAAAGAAATGGTTTTCAGCTATTTTTCCTGCCTAGTGTTATCATGGACGAGGGGAAATAAATATTTTACAATCTTGATTTTTCATTCTCTTTTCTTCTAAATGTGTACCCATTTTTGAACACTTGTTCTTTCTGGTGCAATTTATTTTTCTAGTTCTTTGTGACAGGACGTAGCTATCCATCACTTTGGGGCTGAGCTGTAAAGTACTGGTTGATGGCTGAAGAGCTCAGGTCATGAACAAGATTCTGTGATCTTTTCTCAAGGCAGGGCTCTTTAGGAAAGCAGAACATGACTGCACTCAGAAAAAGGGGTTATGCTAAGCTGGATGTTATCAATGGAGTGATACTAACAGTAATGACATTAGGAGAGTGGGATATTTATCTTTTAATGAAACTAATTATCTAGTCAGTCAATTATCAGCTTTTTTAAACAATATCCATTCTTCAGGGTTTCTATTTCATCTTAGGAGCTTTCATTTTCCTTTGAACCTTATAAATGTATATCCTTGGCATGCCAGGTGTGACCAGGCTTTGCCTTTGGGAGCTGGATTCTGGAGGGCCAGGAAGATTGCTTGAAATGCTGGGAACACTGGAGTGATGGCCTAGGAAGGTTGATTTTTTTTTTTTTTTCTGACAGCTTGAAATGCCTTAGCAGTATAACTTGGGCATTTTGCTTTACATTGAAAAGGGAAAATTGTTTTTTTCAAATGTGCTCCAGAGATAACAGGTCAGCCTGGAACAGATACCTGGTTCCCTGGTTGCTCCAGCACAGGGGGCAGAGACACTAAGGTTTCAGGTATTGTAGAGATYCTGAGAGCATTTATCACACTCAGTATCTACCCCTAGAAGACATGGTTTATTATTTTGCATCATGCAATGAGCTCGTGCTTCCTGCAAACTGCTTGTAAACCAGGTTTTACCTCTGAGAACTCTCCAAGCATTCCTTCCCTCTGATCAAATTGTCTTTCAGCTGTCTGAAATCCATCTAAGGTCTCTTCCTCAGGACAAGTGTCCCACTGCTCCATTCAGCTTGCACATTATGTCATTTTCCACACATGCAAGGGGTTGGGATGTGCTGATTTTGCAGTCCTTGTGGAAAACCATGGTGCATTGGGCTGTCTTTACAATCTCCAGTCCCAACTTTCTCTCCACTTGAGTGAATGGTTTTGGAGTGGAACACTGAACTGTTTTTAGGGAGTTTGTGAATCTGCCCATGACCTTTTTTCGGGGTCTTGTATCAGAACACCATAGACATGTGGGCCCTATTTTGTTTCATGGGTTATTATCCCATCATTTGGATTGTGTATGTCATGAAGTCCTCTTGCATCYAGTGAGGGCCTTTTGCTCAGATGTCAGCTTTATTATCCAGGCAGATTTAAATTCACTTTGGAGGAAYAGAAATGCCTTCCTGACCTGTCATCACGTACTAGGAAATTAGGGCTAGTAAAGCCTTTGTCAATATTTTAATTTGCTATGGGTAATTTACTAGAGACCAGGTAGTAACTCTCTATAAAGATGGATCTAACAGCTCCAMATAAACTGTAGATCATGTTGGAACTTGAGATCCAGCAGAGTCCAGTAAAGTGGATTTTACAGAATGAAACCCTACTGTGTCATATGGAGTTCTAGATATGTTTCCTACACTGTTTTAGAGCTGTCAGCTTACAATACATCCTCTCATTTAGATTCAGCTACTTTTCCAGTCAGGATCTCCTGTGTTTCCAAGGATRATAGCAGAAATTGGTGTCAGTTCTGTCTGCCTCCTGCCATTCTTCTGCCTCTCATACTACACCTCCCACTTACTTTGCCTTCTAGAGAGTAGTAAGATTTGGGGGGAAAAAAAGAAAGGAGAGCATCACCAAAGAGTCAAGGGCCCATCAAAACTAAGTTACAAGCTTGTTCAAAAATACGCTGTCCTGATCTATGACTTTCTTTTGCTGTGAGTGTGCTTGCAACATCTCCTGCTTTTTGGAAGTGTTGAGCATGGCTTTCCTCAGTTGTGCCTGCAGTGCTGTCCCTGCCTTTTTTACAGCACAACCTTCCCACTGAGCTGACAATGGACATCACCTTCTCCTGGGTGTTTCCTGACCTGTGTCTCTGCCTCCAGACAGGTTGGAGATTAGTTTCTTGTGCTGATGGTTCCCATGTCATCTGTCCAAACTTTAATCCTATCAATAACAGATTTGAGTATCTAAATAGATCAGCTAAAACCCAGGAAGGTGGTTTTATACTGAGCTTCCCGATAATTCTTTTTCCAGCTGGTCAAATCCTCATTTTGCCAGACAAGCCATAAAGCTGTGGGTGAAACATTTTTGAAGCTGTTATAAATAAACACCTGAGTTATGTTTTGTCAGTTATGTTGTTGGCTTGGTGGGCAAGGATTTCATCACACTGAGCTCAAATTAAATTTGGTGAAAAATTCAGGAGTGTAGCTATAAATCAAAGCTTCTTTTGTGGAGAGGGACAGTTGTCTTTGTGCAAGAGTGTAGGTGCTTCAGCAAAAGGAATGATTTTACCAGCAGAATTTTTTTGGAGCTGCTTCTTGCTTGGAGGGAAAGGCTAGAAACAATGGCATRAGACCAGGAGCTCCTGTGATCATCCTCATCCTTACGGGAGCAAATTGTGCTGCCTCTCATAAATCCTTGAGCCAGCTTTGCTCCTTCTGCATTTTCACAGATTACGAGGTGAGAGGGGCAGCTCCTGCTTCCTAGTCTTTCTTCGTTCCCTTTCCCAAAGGGATTTCCTATGCAAAATTTGATCAATCCCACACAGTGGTGGTACAGGGCAGGTGTGGAATGGAAGTGGGAGAGGAGCAGAGGGGCTGCAKTTGTGGGGAGTGGGCTCTGCTTGGAGATGCAGGCAGAATCCCCTCTGACAGAGAGAATGAGAGGCGCATTAAGAGGTTTTCGAGTGAGAGGAGAGATGGAAGCGAAGAGTGTGCACTTGTGGTGTATCATCACCTGCTTGGAGATTTCTGTGAGAGGCAATCACAGTTACCATGTAAGAGAGGGAAGACAGATAACACATTCAGAAATAATTGCAGAGCGTTTCATTAGCTGTTATTCAAATTATGTTATCTTAGCCTTTGCGCTTAGCCTTAGTGGCGCTGACAGCCACTAAACAATACCCAGTGAGTGGAGGGGGGAAAATGCAGGCCCAGCTATGGGAGTAATTTAACATCTTACATTTAATTGGAGTGYTCTGTGGGCTCRTCCCTGGGAGGATGGGAGCATTTCSCCTTCCCCAGTGATCCRCAGGAGCTGTGGATCTGAACCAGCCCCAGACACCTCYCTGTGCTGTCAGTGCTTTGCAGATRTGYTYTGGGTGTGAGGAGAGGGATTTCCCTCTCRAGAGGCACAGGATGGGAGGAGAAACAGTGGCATGTACTGATGGTTCCTGCTGGCTGCAGGGAATGGGGAGAACTGCGCYGCCTGAAGGCCACCCCTGGCCCTTCTCTTTCCTGGGAAAGCTCCCCGAGCCTGGCAGCTCTCCATGGTGACAAGTCTCAGCTGGCTTGAGACTCTCCTGAAGGCACAGCTCAACTTAACTCCACCTCTGGAAGGAGCTGATCTGGCTTTCAGAGGGAGCAGGGACAGAAACAAAACCTGAACCTGGGTGCTGGRTGTCCTTTTTGGTCAGTGCTGCCAGGGATTTGCACAAACTGTGTTGCAGCTTGGTGCAGCCCAAGCCTCCCCAGTGCTGTCTGCAGAGAGGAGTTGCTCCCATGGCTGTGAGTCTCCTCGACCCTTCCCAGTTGCTGTCAGGGAGCTTTTCTCTCCTGCCATTGATATCACTGCACTCAGAGTGCTGCTTTGCTATATATTGGCATGAAATTAAGGTTAACACCTGTGACAACCCACCCTTAAGGGGAAGGAAGCACCATGTTGATRTGTGGACACAACCCTACAGGACCTGATTTAAAACAAAAAAAAAGTTCAMTCCTGACCCTGCTATAAACAACAGCAGATACTATTGACTTCAAAGCATCTTGGGCTATACCTGCTGTCCAAAACAGTATCAGCTCATCATTGCTCCTCTTTTCTGCAGACAGCTTCAAGCCAAGTCTTCTGCTCCAGGCACTGTCTAACCCTAAAAGGAGTACACACCTTTCCTTTTAATTACTGATCTGCTCAGCTTTCCCCTTGTTTGGGGTTGTGGGTTTCTTCAATAAATAAGATGAAAATACTTTGCAATATTGGAATGAMTTCAAAGCACAGACCAAAGCAAAACCAAAAGCAATTTAACTAAAATAGTTGTGYGTAAGAAAGTGGTGTGAAACTATGTGATTGCTGCTGTCTTTTGTTAATAGTGGTGAACTCTAATGCTCTTCAGTATTTTTSCTTCTACTGAAAGATTTTCTTCAGTGTTTGCTTTTAGTTCCCTATCTATACTGCATTTGTTTCCAATATTTTGATGGAAGACCATGTGGTTTTAACTGTGAATCAGTCAGGGAAATAAGATGCCTCGGATGCAGCGTATTTTAGCAGCATGCTCCCCTTTCACTCTTGCACTGACAGCCTCAGACTCTCCCCTGGAGCCACCCTCTTCTTCCTCAGTGAGTGGAAATCAGCTGCTCATGGTCCCAGGCAGTTTTGCTCTTTTTCTTGATCCTCCTCTTCTTCCACACCCCATTTTGAGGGGGAAAGGTCTGCTTGCTTGGATTTAATCACCAAATTGAAGAGACATGACTCCCTGATAAGTTCYTCTGCTGTGTCTCTCTGATTTCTCCTGTTGTACCATCTCAGTCGCACACAGCTAAAAATAAACATATTTTCCTCCTCCTCAGCCCTTTCCACTGAAYCTGAACTGCGCTGAGGAGATGAGAGAACAGGAAAAGCTACCTCAGTTTCTGGAAGCACCGAGTCCTATTTCAAGTAAACATAAGATTTTAAAGTTTCATAAGCAAGTTTAGAGAGGACAGCAGAATTTTGGTGCAGCCTCAGAGCTCCAAACAATCCTTATGAATTTCTTAGAAAAAATTCTAGAGCACTCACTGCTGCTGGTTAAAYCTCACATGGACACCAATCTTTGAATGGACAGCCATGGTGATGCTCTTTCCTGAACAGTTATGAAAAGAAAGCCCTGTCAAAAATAAAATAGATCACCACAGAAACACTCTCTAAGCACAGCAATAAACCTATTCTTTTAATAAGTGAAAAGCCTCCTGGATTTTCAGAATGGAATGGATATTTGCGTAGGGCACGTTAGTAAAGGGAAAAACAGGAAAAGTATAGGGAGGGGAGAGAGAAGGAGAAAGTAAAGGAAAAAAGAGTGGACATTTGAGCAATATTTTTCAGTTTGGTCAACTATGTACATATTTGCAAGATGACATTACCTTTATTTCTTTTTATTATTAAAAAAGGAAATGGAGCATATAATTGAAGTTATTTCTACTGTAATTTTGGAAGCATAAAGTACCCTGCAAGTCAGAGAAGTCAGAGAAAGAAAAGCAAGTTTAGTTATTTTGTGTCTTTGATGTCTATTAGCCTTCTTATCTCCTGTGCCCTTAGAGGACGTGGCAGATCCTCAGCTGTGGAGACTTTCTGGCCTTGTCTACGTGGACAGATATCTAAATTCAGCCTCTTTCACCCATATCCTGAGGGACCAGACACTCCCCAGTGCTGTCTGGAAGCCTTTGCTGCCCTAGAGGCACTTTGCTGGAGTTAATATGCAGCGTTACCTCTGCACCCCTCATTTTTCTTGTTTCAGGCACGTGCTAGGTCAGAAAAATTCCCATTTGAGATACAATCAGTGCTTTCCACACCAATCAYGAATCTCTGCTGCGATTTGGTTTTAGGATTCCCTCCTGCAGAGGAGGCAGAGCAAGGGGAGRGGGAGAAGCTCACAGAGGGATGAGCAGAGATGTGAATGTGTTGGGAAAGCTCCGTGATATTTGACATTGATTTGTTTGGTAGGAGCTTGGTTTGCACCTGCTGCCTTTGTAGCAGTGCTCCTGGGTGAGTGAGGATGAGTTGCACTGGATCCTTCTGTCATGCATGAATGTCAGCTCCTTTTCCAGCACCTTACCATGGCATCCTACCCCAGGTCGTTCAATAAGGGAGAAGAGGATGTAAAAGGGGCACGTTCACAGTCTATTAACCYTTACAGGAGAGCAGTGTGAAAGGACTGAGAGAAGTCTAATGGAAGGTGTCACTGCATTGGGTTCTCAGCTCTTCCACTGCTGTTTTCTGAGATTGCAAATGGAGTGTCCCTTCCAAGGTACCATCGTGGGATCATCACCACAGGTTGCCTGGTCCTCTGCCCCTTGAAAGATGAAAAGTCAAGCCCTGAGATCAGGAAATGGGAGGCAACTGAGCTTTACATTACGCCGATGCCTTCATCCTGTAGATCACCTGGGTATTTTTATTTTTTAAAGTTACTTCTTTGCATCATTCTCTCTAAAACAATCTCCCTCATCKTTCCAGAGAATCTGCTTCTGTCTGTGGTTGCCAAAGGCAGTCACATTTCTAGAACAGCCTGGTTTACAGGAGGTTTAGCTTGAACTGCTTGCTGGTCTTACGTAAGGGAGGCAACAATCGAATTTTCATAGCTGGGCCTGAACTAGGAAAGTACTTAAAATAGCAGTAAAATCTCTCAGTGTGCACTTTAATTATTAAATTTTGTCCCTCTGCAGAGCAGAGTAATTTCTTTTTGGGATAATTKCCTTTTCGAAGCAATTTTTGCATTAAAGATTCACTGGCTTTTCAGAAGATGCTTCTAAATGCTCCTTATTAAAAATTTAACTTGAGTCTTCTTTCCTCTTTCTGCTTTTTACTTTTCCTTACTCRCAGAAGAGTAGCCTTCATTCTCTTCTAACCTGATCTCTGTTGCACATACTTGCTTTGAGAGTTGCATCTTAAAGCAAAAAAAAATGCATATCTGTTCTTAAGCACTGGTATCCTGTATAACCAGGATGATTCAGGGATAGCTTTGTTTATGTGCCCTGTTGCCTCACAGCCCAAACTCCTGAAAGGCTTCCCTCCTAATTTAAGTGTACTGACTTCACTGGACCCCTTTCTGTTTGTGATATCTCAGAGAAAAAAAAAGGAATATAATGGAARGATTCTGATTAAATCTCTCAGTTTATGGTTGATAGTGAATCAGYAGCTCAATCTTTTCTGAGTCTAGAGAGATGGAAGTGCAATCYCTTGAGGTAAGTTTTGGCCACTCTTCATCAATTGCTGCTGATCTCACCAATGAATTTTTGCACATCCCAAAGGAAGGAGGTTTTTTTCTGAAGGAATTTCAGAGACCCCKGCCTTGCTGGAAACAAAGCTGCTCTCCATATTCCCTGGGGAACTCCTTTRAACCAATCTTGGTGATTCACAGTAGGTACTTCCTAAGTAAGGCCTTTCTGATGGCCCATATCCAAGCCACAGAATTTCCAGTGAAGAGAGTTCAGTCAGAAGAGCCTTTTATTCTGGCTCACATCTGCTAAGAAGATCAGAATTAATATTTCTTTGTGCATCAGTAATGCCACATTAGGACACCTGAAGGTTTCTTCCTATCCCTCTATCTAAGTAGTTCAGAAATTAATGGAATTTTAATAGCCAGAATTTGTCTTAAAAGAAAACATAAAGATGACATTGAATTAAGGGAACATGAATTTATCTTTCATCTGATAACTGCTTTTGGCAGCTTGTCCTATGCTCCTCCTTTGATTTAAAGGGAATTACTCCAGATTTTCAATAGTACAAGCTGACTGAAATRATCTAATTGATAAAACTCAAAAGTTTAGATTTTTGCCCCCCATTTCTCTACCAGTCCCACCAGTTAAGTGGATAGTCRTAGCCTTCAGGAAAAAGCAAAGCTTTCAAGGGTAGGGTCTTGGACAGGGAGTTTAGAACAGGGAGTTTAGAATGCTAAAATTCAATTGCAACGCACAGCTAGGTTTAAGATATGGATTCAGTTTTAATTTTGCTGAACCTTCATATGTTTGTACTCATGTGGTCAGCTGAAATTGGAAAAAAAGTACTGAGACAAACTGATCCAGTGAAATCCTCCCTCCTCATTCCACACTTAAAATAAAATCTAAAAAATAGTCTGCGTCTCACGGAACCTGATCTGAAACCCAGGTGCAAACCTGAGTTTTAAGTGACRATCTTCACCCTCAGAAAGAGAAGAAACAGTTTCTGTGGAGCTCTGGTCCCGGTCTGCCTCTCCCTGCAGTGGGCTGCATTCTGAGCTCTGCACAGTCTGTCCTGCCCAGAACAGCTGTGGCTGTCATCCACTTGTGCAGTGTTAAAATTAAGACTGATTGTCTTTCCATCCGTGCAGTTAGCTGCTGTCAGTCTCACATGTGGCAAGCAATTGGTGCAGAGTTTTTGTCCTGGAATTAGCTGGTTTAACCTTGAATTAAATGAGTAAATATATAAAACAGCAACTGGAGTTTGGTAGCAACCAAATAATGTTATCTGCAAAACTCTGTCTCAGCTTCCAGCTGGCACTTCTCGAGGGGCAGCAGCACAATTGACATTGGCAGCAAGTGGATTTCATGGGCTGAATTCTGGCAGGAGACCCAGCTACCTGCACAGTGTGTGAGTTATGAATCTTGCCTTTCTCAGGAGCAATGAGCTTTCTTTTCACACTTATCTCTGGTACTTGTCAGCTTTTGAGCTAATCAGTCTCTTTTTAGAAGGGTATGGCCTTTTGTAGTCATAACAGAACACTGTAAACTAAGCAGGAATCTTCTCTTGTGACTGCCTTGGATTGCTCAGACATCTCCACTTTGCAGCTTCCTGGGTTTTGCCCTGGGCCTCCATGATCATTTTTCCAGCTCTTTTTGTTCGCAGCTCATGGCAAAAGAAAGGGAAGGTGCAGAAGGAAACTGCTGCTGAGATATTTAGGCAGCTACAGGAGTGAAAAAACACTAAGTTCAGGCACTCGTAGACTCAGCCTCTCACCTTTTGGCTTCCAGCTCTGTGGTTTGTGATCCCTTCTGCAAACAGCTTGGCATTAAAAACCCTCTCATTTAGCGCTTCTCCATGAGGAGAGCTTCAGGCCTGCTGTCAACACATGGCTTTTCTTTCCCTTGGAGAATGGTTTTTAGCAGCAGTTTTCTGGCTGTGTCATTATTTGTCCTCCCTTGTCCCAGAGCTGTTTTGTGAGCCCGGGGCTGCTCCGGTCACGGTGCAAGTGCCCAGCCATGCTCAGGACAGGGCTGTCCCTCAAAGCTCCATCCTCGGCCAGGACAKCCCAGGCTGTGGGAGCAGCGGGAAYRCYGGGGACAMTGCCTGACGGGCTGTGGGACAGCAGGACACCACGAGGTTATTCAGTGCTCAGGCTGGAATATAACAGCAAAGGTAACCACTGAGCCCATGAGGCAGCACTTGGCCTGCTGGCAAAAACCCCTGTGGCCTTTGGTGTTGTTGTTTGTTAATTATTTATGCCGTGGTGCCTCGAGGAGGCCCCGTCCTCCCTCGGGACCGTCCATCGCCAGCCGTTCTCGCTCTGTCACATTCCGTGGATGCGCTGAGGTGACAAGGATCCAACTGTACTTTCAGCTCTGCTGCCTCTGGCTGCCAGCACACCCTGCACCCTGCAAGCCATGTCCTGTCCGAGGGGTGTGCAGGCTGTGGTGTGCTTTCATTGCTAATAAAGTCTGATAATAACACAGAGCTCACAGCTACAGAGTTTTAAGACATGGGAGAAAGGAGCTAGAAGCAAAGTAAAAATAGGCTCTCTTAAAAGGTTTCATGATTCCTTGYATCTGGACAGTGTAGATTATAGTGYCTGGACTAAAGATTTATCCAAGTTTGGTCTTTTGTAATATTTTCCTTTGTGTTGTTAGAGCCTCATACTCTTCTGTTCCTGTCATCAGGACTTCAGGGGCAGTTTGTTGTGCTTCATTTGCTGTCTTGCATTTAGGTTCATTTGCATTCTGAGTGTTTCCAAGTACTTTAAAAGTGGTCATTAAGTATATCTTGGTACATCTTTGAAAAGTACTATTAATTGTATGCTTCAAATTTTATATGTCCCCATGGGATATCTTTGCCACGCAATACTGGGATTTGGATACTTCTTTTCCGTTCTCTTTTCCTCCTTCAGATTTACACATCCAGACTCCTGAAGTCTATTGTATTTTAAGCCTAAACTGTTCTCTTTATCCTTGGGATGTTATAAAGAGGCTGACAGATGAGTTACGAGTTAAAATTTAAGTCTGTCTTTAAAAAGAGGCACTAAACCCACCAGTGTATTATTATGCTTTGGGATCACTTCAAGAGCCCCCTTTACTGCCAGAACAACTGAGCCCTTTCTGGTCTCGGTACAGTGAAAWCAGAGGTAATAGAAATAATAAACAGTTGTCACTGATAAAAACAAAGGAAAATGTGAACCATTTTGTGGTGGACCAGGACTCAGTCTTTTGAAATCTGTATGCAGCAATTTCGTGCTTGAGGTAAGCAGTGAAGAATGAAAATAATGATGTTAGTATCTTTCTTAGGGTACTGTGAAATAATTCAAGCAAAATAGAGGGGAAAAATTACTTGGAATTAATAGAATTTACCTTATAGTGGGCCAAGGAACCAACCACACAATGAAGGAAAAATACTCTAGCTGTGTGGTAATATTTGTTCATTCAATATTTATTGGATGACTTTATGTTGAAGAGACAAAAATAAAGTGTTCCCAAAATTAGTCATAATAGGTGTTTGAACAAAAGGTGCAGATTAGCTGGAATCAGCTCCTGAGTCAGGAGCATGGACACTGTGGTGCATTGCAAGGAAAAATACCAACACTCGCAGCCATTTGGCTTTGGAGCAGCTCAGAGATGCTGAACTGTGCTGAGCCTGAAGAAGCAGCCACAAACTGGAGGTTTAAAGYGCACCTGGGGACCAAAGGGAAGAACCTACAGTCCCTGCGAAGGGGGCCCAAGCTGAAGGACGTTTCTTGCATTTATTTTCCCCCAGCTAATACCCCATTTCCTGTCAGTTCCGTGCCAGAGCTCACTTTGCTGACTGCAGCGAGACGGTCAAGATTCAGATTTCCACTTTCCAATGCTTTGCCTGCTTTGGAGGAAAGCACAGACATAATCCATCATTAATCCTGCGACTCAGCTGGTCCTAATAGCCCCGWGTATGAGCGCTCCAGGAGAGCTGAATGTTGGTTTCCAACCCTAGGGGAGCCTCCTGAGTCTGACCTTCAAATACTTCTATTTATACATTTATTTCACTTTATGGTAGGAGGTGAGGATGTGAACAAGTCACTGAACTACCACACTGCCTCCTGCTTGGGCTGTGGTTCATGAGCCATAGACGAGGGCTCAGTAAAACCCTGGACAGGATTTAGCTTTGAAAAAGTGCAGGGAAGGGGATCAAGAGGGATCTCTATTTCTCCAGCCTAAACTTTCTCATGTGTCTCAAGAAAATAGGGTTTYTGAGCCACTGTGATGAGCAGGGTGTGGGATGTATTGGGGTCTTTGCTGCTGTAACTGCTTATTTCCTTATTGCTTTCCAAGGCTGCAGCCCCCGTGCTGTTCCCCATGCTGGGATCTGTTCCAGGGACTGGAGGTGTGGGGCAGGCTCTCTGGTCTCAGCTTTCCTGAGGACAGATCCAGCTGTATTTTGTATCTGCTGTCAGCRTTTAAAAAAGCAAACTCTCAGAGCATCCATGGGATTCTGGAAGCTGTGCTCCAGTGTAACAGACTTCTCCTGTGCCTAGCATGGGGGACAAGGGTTTGCCCCCAAACAGGTCTTGCTGRGGCTGCATTTAGCAAGAGTACTCAATGATTTGTGGGGAAGCTTCTCTAAAGTGGCCTGTGAGGAAGGGGCTTGGCTTTAAGGTTTGTACATATTGGACGGTCAGAGGGTAAAACTCACTGCCAGGCCATGCCTGAGCTGGGACAGCTCTTCATCCCTGCAGCTGAGGAATATTGGCACAACCTGCTGGCTGGCCAGGGGGCCTTTTGGGATCACAGGGGTGCTACAACATGCTTTGCTTTCCACTACACCCATGTTTATAGAATTAGTTTGGGCTTTGTAAGTGGAAGTGGTACCAGAAAAAAGCCTGTTGTCTTTCATTTATCAGATAGGACTTACACATCCCCCCAAAGCAGAGAGCTATGAATTAATTGTGTGTGTACATAAGAATTATGTAACTGCTTTTGGTTTAGAGAAAAACTCTTGACTTTGRCGTTTCAAGTAAAGAAGTTTTAAATGTTAAATATTACAATCTAAAAGTCCTTCAATAATGAAAAAGCCCTGCCTGGGGCAAGATTACTCCTAACTGGTGCTCAGCAGAGCTGCAGTCAGTGGAGCTTTGCTGCTGAGGTCATCCCAGATGTGCCACTTGGAAAAGGTGAAATAATGGTGTRTTTCTGAAAAGTGTCTTTGGAACTGGGGAGCAGGAGGTTCCTGTCACCTTATCCTTGGATSAGCCTCATTTATGAGCACCGCAGTTAGTTTGTCTGGAATGAAATCTATTTAGTTTCATTTGTCAAAGTACTTGCATTCATCATATTTTTAAAATCAAAGCAGGTGTTTAGCTGCCAGTGTTTAAAAAAGGCAAACTCTAAGACCACACCTGAGATTCTGGAAGCCTTGTCAGTGCCTGCTGGCTTTGCTTCTGTTACGTCCTACTCTTAATTTCTCCACTTGCTGCTCTTGTTTCAGAGCAATGCCAGGGAAGGCKGGGTGTGATCTGTGTCCATCAGCAGCACCCGAGGCTGAAAAGGTTCTTTTGGGAGCCTGCTCTCTCATTGCTGCCGTGCAGGGACTGCACGGGAAAGGGGATCTGCTGGGCCGGTGGTCCCAAAGGAGACCAAACTCACAGTATTCCTCCTGTACCTGTCAGAGTGTGCAGACTGGGACAAGCCTTTAGTCAAATGTGTCAGCCAGATAAAACGTTCACTTAAAAACCTCTTTTGCAGAAATCACTGACTTTTCATCCCTCAGCTCAAATGACTGTTTTCCCCAAGCCATCCCCATTCAGWTTGTTATCATTTTCATTATTAAACATTTATATAAACACTGTAACATTTTATGGTGTTTGACAGAGATTTTCAAGTCTGSTAATTAGCATGGTCCCTGGCACATGGAATATACTTTTATTATTATCCATTCATGGCCTTGTTATTCAGAAGAGGTTCTCTTGTGAATGGAAACGTGCATTACTGCACTTCAGGCTAATAAGTGTGACATAAAATATGACACAGAAAATTAACTGCTGTTCTGCAGGATCCAGCAATTGGGGGTGATGTGCATATGGTCATACTGGGACTCTGTTCATTTGCATCATTGCTTTTCTGCCTTATTAAAAGTCTGAGAGAGGAGACTATTGGGAGAAGGAGGGGAAGAAGAAATGAACAAATCTATCTTGGCATAAATAGGTTTGGCTCAGCAATACAACAGTTGTCAGCAGACTTTTCCGCAAGCCTGTTACCCTCAGTGAGGAGAGCACAAAACAGTGATTGAAAAGTCAGTTTGTGGGCTTGCAGCATTCTTGCAAAGAATCTGAAAAAAAACCCATCAAACCAAAACCACCCCCCTTGAAATAAAAAATTATGCTTGTATAATGAAGTGTACTTTRTGTGAGTTCAGTGTCAAAGCACAGCTCACCAAGCAGAGATGCAGTTTTGTGTCCACCCTGATTGCCTGGTYCAAAGATTAGATTAAAAATAAGTGGCCTCTCTTCTTTTTTCCCTTCCCTCTGCCTATTTCTGCTTTGATTTTTTTTCCAGTTAAGACAGAGTAAATGACACTTTGAGGTCATTTAAATGAGTGAAAGAAACCCACCTCTGCCTTCAGCATTACCTCCTTCACAGACAGCCATRAGGACTTTGCAAACCATTTGAGTGGGTGTACTTGAAATAGTGTCTGTGGCAATGATCCTGGAGAAAAAGAAGGATCATCCTGATGGATAAAGGGAAAAGGTTAAACAGAGTCTGGCTGCAGTCTGGCTAAGGGAGTTGCTTGCCTGGCCAAGACCATCTCTTTTTTTTTTCTTCTTTTTTTTACTCTTTTTATGCCTTGTAGACAAGAGTTCTGCAAAAAAAAAATCCTTAACTTCCTGAGAAACTGTCAGTGAAGTTAATTCCTATATTTAAGTATGGGTTTACTTGTGTGTAACTGTACATGCTCAAAGAATGACAGTAAAGTGAAATTTGTATGTGTGGGTGTTTATCCATGCATTTATATRTGTGTGTATGTGTGTAATATATGTCTTAATGGCTCTGGGAAATTATTGAGAGCATTTGACTTTTTGCCATTGCTRTGTGTCTCATAATCTCATAAAACATGATTTATTTCAGGTTTATTTTGATAAAGGTGCAAAGTGAGCATCCAGTGAAYGTGGGTGTGTTTGCTGATGTGGAGATGTAGTTTAAAATGGTTGAAATGCTTTGTTAGATGCACCCATTTTAAAAATGAGGGAAGGACTGCTTCCATTTAAATGCAGTATCCAAGAGTTTCTCAGGGCCTCCCACACCCGTGTAGCCAGCCAGAAGCCTGCCCCAGGCTGTAAAACCATTGAGAGTAATTAAATGCTTACAGTGCTGGACTCCAGCGAGCTCCTGAGAGCAGCAAGCCGCTTTACAGCCCACATATATTCCTGTGGAAAATAGCCCGTGGCTGCAGAGAAYCTGCTGAAAAGAGGCTCTCCCAAATGCTAATTAATCACAGAATCACAGAACACRCTGAGCTGGAAGGGACCCATGAGAATCATCAGTGCTGCTGGAAACACCTGGTTCTGAACCCCCTGAGCACGGCAGCTTCAGCAAAGGCATCAGGTGCCACGTGAGGCTGTTTTGTTTTTGACTCAAGGACCTCCTGTATAAGTGTGCGCCCAGTGATGCTGCTCCAGCAGTTCCCTGCAGGATGGACACAGCCAAAGGACAG
>NW_026623360.1:962706-976794 GCF_030028575.1 Malurus melanocephalus
TGCTCTTGTCGCTGGTGCACTGCAGTACCTGCTGCAGTTTTGCAGAGCCTGTGGTGAAACTGTGCCCTGCAGCCCCTGAGGAGGAAGGGTGTTCCCAGAACTGCTATCTGAAGCAGATACAGTGAAAAATATTGGACAAAGACATGTGCCCAGCACTTCTTGGAAACACTTTAGTTATTTTCCCTTGTCATATGTTGGGTGTTTCCAAGTTTCTGATGGTGATCTCTGCTCCCAAATGTACGAATCCAGGAAATGAAAGTAGATGGAGGTTTGAGGACTGCAATTGATCCGTTGCCGCTTCCAGCACATCAATTCAAGATCATATCATGAAGCATAAAAATACATCGTCTTTGCAGTGTTTGTTGTTCATAGAAAAAGGATAAGAAAGAAGGGATACCCTAAATGAAACACAGAAATAAGAAAAAAAAAATCTCCTTTCTCTTCCCAGAAATATTCCAGTCCATCTTATTTGTTTCACACCAGTCAGGTACTGCTGGTAAACTAATTTGACTGCTCCACAGTAAAACTGTGACTTAAAAAAATCCACATMTGCAGAGGAAGAATACCCATCCTAAAGAGAAGGCTTAAAATAAATCAAGTGAGTTTTAGCTAGCAAAATTTAGAAACCTTTTCTGGAAAGGTTTAAGTAGTTTTCAGCTCAGATGGATGCTGTCTGAGCACATCTACTTATTCAGAAATGAAATGTAAATAGAGAGACACAAAAATAAGCCTATATAGTTTGGAAAAAGGAAAGAGATGTTTTGGAGCATGCAGTGTCTTGCACATCATAAGCATATTTTTATATAACAGATTGTGGAGATGAAGTGAAAYAAAACAGTCATAAATAATAAAGATTTGGGTCTGGTTTAGATCTTCAGCARCTGCACTTTGACTATAGCTCCCAGGTATTCCCACTCATATCAACAATATCTCCTGGCTATATGTTTCCCACTGCCAGAATTTTATTTTATTAAGGTCTGTGAAAGTGATGGCCTGGCTTTCTGAGACCATCAACATCCAACTTTATTGCAGAAGTCCGTAGACAGTAGCAAGTCTACCAATTGTATAACAGGGCCAGTTTCATATTGCTTGTTTTTTATGTGTTCTCTGTTGATAGAGAGGTAGCAGAACATTTTATTCTTCTGTGGAAAGAACATTTATGAAAAGATTTCTGAGTCTGATTGCATACACCACAGGCTCAGTTCTGTTCTTGGTATATTTGACATCCAGTACCTTTTGCCCACCTCGCCAGGTGTTGGGGCAGGAAATCCTTCAGTCCATCAACTGCTCAGCACTGCCTTGAACCAGACCCACAGSGACAAAAAAGTGGCCTTAGGTCACACTGTCAGTGAAGGAGTTGTAATGTTTTATATCCAATATAACTGTRTAGACCCACGGGTATGTTTTATGGACAAGGAGATGAGGCGGCTGTTACTGAGACAGAGCTGAAAAGCAGCATGAATGCTTTGGATCACAGGGATATACAGGGAAGGGAACAAATACCAGCTGAGATTATCACAGTGTGAGTCGCTGTTGGGAAAGAGAAGGGCCCAGGTACAGACCACTGGCACATCCTGGATTTGTTATTGTATTGGGTATCAGCTGAGAGAGGAATGGACTAAACAAGATCACAATGTGTGCAATACCTGAAAAACAAGTTCCCTTCACTGATCATGCTCTCAAAACCAGGCTAATTAGTGTCGAAGTCACAAAATTGCAGTGTGTTTCTGTCAGAGATGTGTAAGAGATGGGTTGAATTGATGTGATTGCTGGGGGCCAAATTAGAAAGCTCAGGATTAAAACCAGCCAGTTTGGGATGGATGTGATATTCAGACTGAAAGCAGGTTCTTACCTGATTCTTGTGTAGAAATGGAAACTGAAACTAAAACTCTGAGCTGTTATCTTGAGGACTGGTGTAGGTGCATGAGTGTGCTTGTGCATTTTGTAGCCTTAAACACACTGGGCAGGAAAAATATGTATTGCTGTGTTATGTGGGCAGGTGGCATTCTTGTTTTCATTGCAATCTGGATTTTTGTCAGAGCATGCACATTCGGTGATGGGCTGCATTTTTATTCCTTTAATTTGAGTTGTGAGGAGGATGCTCTGTAGTCTTGTTTTRTWTTAGCAATTCTATTGAATTGAGATTAATAAATAGGAGCTGCACAGCCAAGCCATTTCMCATTGTTTGGGGTGTTTTGCATCCCTTTCTTTTTTGAGGTGTGTACAAAGTCRAGAGATGCTGAGCCATTGTGAGAGGACCTCTTTTTGAAGTGGTGACACAGATTTTAGGACCAGAAGAGACGGTTTCTAACTGTGGCTTTGAGCCCTGTGCCTTCCCCWGCCCTGACATGATCATTGACTGAATTTTAGTCTTTTCCCATTCTTTGTTCCAGGAACTGGTTCAAATTGAGTGCTCAGAGCCTTGCTTAGAAAAAGGCAAAATTTTACACTGGTAACAAACCCAGGACTATGCACATCTGTCCTAGATCAAATTTCCAACTCTTAGATCATAACTTTAACCCCCCTGGAAAATCTGTTTAACTTTAAAACAATTATGATGATATTCTATTAAAWTACATATATTATCAAGTAAATGGCAGGAAGTGAAAGCAAGGTTTATGATTTTGGCACTGCAGTGCTGAAAAAGTAGAAAATTCTGTAGCGGAACAGCACCCACAAAGGTCTGATCTGCTCTTTGTGCCTGCTAAAATTGCTGGGTAAGAGGTTCTTCAGGAAAACTTTTGGTTTCTGGAAAGCCTAAGSCAGACAGTGAAAGTTGTGTGGCTCAGCACTGAAATACTTTTGTGGACTCCCAGCTCTAGACCTTAACTTGCCGAYGCAAATCTCCATGTGTCACTGGTACACTATTCTTAACGTTAAAAAATAATGCTTATGTTTTTGTAGTGTTGTATCTAAAGGTAACAAATGGCTTAAAAGCAAGAAATGGCCTCTGGAAAGTGTTCAAAGACCTTTTAAAATATCCTTAGAAATAAAATGAGGTATTTAAAGTGAATGTGTGTTAAAACCCAACGACACCAAGAATCCTGAGAGCCAGCAAAAAGCCTCCTTTTATTGTTTCGCTTTGAGGCATATGTGTGTTTCTTACAGATTATCTTGCCCCAGGCAAGGCTGAACATTTCATGTAACATGATGACCCTGGAAAACMTGCTGCGATTTCAGGATAATTCCTGATGAGAATTTATGGATCTGAAAGCACATTATAAGTAAACCAACCAATTTTCCCAGCCACAAAATGCTGCACTGCTCTGTATTACTGCAAGGACCACTTAGTGCAAAGGCTGCTTTGCTCCAGCATAATGAATAGGACCTCTGTTATTCAAAGGTAATGGGCAGGCTGGAGAAACCATGATATGAGAGGAACTGACTTTCTTGTTTTGCTGGTTYTGCAGGGGTATTTTTGCTGATTTGRAAGTTTTGTGCTRCCATCTATTAACTTTCTGTTACTGCCACTTGGAGCCTGGAGCAAGTCCTTTCCCTCCACTCCTCTCTCTGAACAAGAGGAGTATTATACTTCTCTGTCATAGTGCCCCCAGCAGCTCAGGGTTTCACCTTATTGCAGTGAAAAAAGTTATGTTTGGAGTTATTTTTTCACATAATGTAATGCTTTTGATTGGGGGGAGGTTAGGGTGGTGATTGTGTTCAAGTAGCTGCAGWCTCAATGGAGATGAGCAAATGGAAAAACTGAAAAAGGGACAAAGAGGAATTTCTGACCTCTGGGGAGAGGGGATGATCGCATATGCCCTGTTGTTGTTCCTTTACTTTTGTGTTTCTATTGCAGATCAAGGCTTCACTCAGCAAAGGTGTTTTTCAGGCAAAATGAATATTGTCATTCAACCATTTCCAGATGCTTATAACTTTGGCCTGGGGGTAAAACATCAGATTGTTTCCTCAAGAGGTGACAAAGAAAATCTGGCTGGGATCAAACAACATAATGAGATTCTTAATGGGAAGTCCTAAGGAGTGGTAGCCTTGTGTGGAATGCAGTATGTTCCTTAGCAAGACTGACTTAGGTGGATGTGTTGGAGTCCATAGGCATAATTTGGTAACTAAATCTTGGACACAATGTCATTTCTGTCGTTTTGCACTAAGCATGTATTCCTTGGATGCTSAGACTACAGCAGCAGTTTCAGTGGTGCCTCTAATCCCCAGCTAGGCTATGTTGCTTGTTTTAAAGCAAAGTGSTAATTTTCTAAACTATGTTAATCTGAGTCAGCTCCTCTGGGTAGTTTTTGTTCTTATTCAGATTTTGTATATGTATTTTTTTCATAGCCAACCTTGCTGCATGTATTTTAAGTGAGGATCTACTTGATGCAGTGCTCGGGGTGATGTGATTGAAATATCCCTCTGATTGAAATATCAGAGAAGTGTCAAAGGGTGATGTCTGATTTCCATAGGCGCTGCTTGCTTAAAGCCCTCCTTTTGTCTCCTGACAGAGCCGTATTCTGATTTCAGAACATCAGTTATCCATACCTCCCCGTTTCCTTGCTTCTTATGTGTTAGCCCACCTAGAAGCTTTCTATTAATTTATCAAATTGTCATTGGGCTCACTTTGTTCCATTGCAGCCATTTGCTTAATTGGCCCATTTCCTATTTATTATTCATTCCRTGAATCACCATTTGAATAATTTTTTGCTAACTATTAATTGAATACCATTTCTAACATGATTACATTGTCTACATTCTCATCTTTGCATGATCACTAAGAGAAAAGGGGTTTTATTATGATGCATATGAGATTCTCTGGTTAATTGGTGGYTGGAAAATGGGAAGAAAGTGATGGCTCTGTCCAGTAATTACAGAATCARAGAGTCCAAGATTGTTATAAGTGGTTGAATCTGAGATTCAGGCTTCTGTGTTTGGGTGAAAAGGCCGGTTAAGGTGTGTTATCTTACCAAGCTTGTCAGACCTTGGATCACAAACTGGCTTAGCCCTGACCCTGCATCTGCTGGGACAGTAAAGTGGTTAATGTGACAAATGCTGGGCCTGGATCCTACTATTGTCACTCTATTTGTGCCTTCAGAAGCACAGGAAAAAGTGATCTATGTGTTAGTTCAGGTTCARCCAGGGCTTTGAGCTGTTGGGGGCATGGAGCCTTTGTCAGCCTGATGCTCTTAGCAGGGTTGACACTGGAAGAGGAAAAATATGATGAACTTTATGGGAGAAAATTGAAGCTACAGAGAGCTCCAGGGCTGCACAGTGACACAGAGAATCTCCTCTAGGTTTGCTCAGCAACATCTGGGATTGGTCTGAACCCACCTTTGTGAGAGCAGGGCTCATGCTCACATAGGATTGGTATCAGTATCAGCCCAGACCTCAAGCCCTGGTTTCCTTCCTCAGTGGGCCTGGGAACATCTGGGTTATWTATTCAGATGGAATTTTGGGTTTGTAGTCATCAAAGCCAGATTTTGGAAGGGCATTTAAGTTCTCACTCATAGTATGATCACCAGAAATTATTGCCCTTGTGTTTGGGCAATAAAGGGTGCTGGGCTCCTCCTCAGGCTAGGGGCATCTTGTGGAGAGCTGGCCTGAAGTACTGCCTTTATAGAGAGCAGAAATAGACTTCTCTGAAATAAGAGTCGCAGAGATTCCTCAGTGCTAACTAATGTCAGGCAGGGAGAGAGTTTGTCTTCGCCTTGGCATTTTTGTGCTCCCAGCTTGGTTCTGGTGACTATAAACATCTACATTAAGACTCATCTGTGCCTGCGGTGCTGACACAATAGGCAGCATCTAGGCTCAGTTGTTCTTGGCCAAATTATTCAAAAAGAAATCTTGCGGGWTTAGCCAAATGCAGAATTACTCTTTTGGAAAGCAATGGAAGTGCAGGGCTATGAACCATCTAAATAGTCCCCCAGCTGGCCAAGGAAAGAGCACAACCACAAACAAAAGCAACTCTCAACTTGGAGTAACCTCCAAACTCACGGCCATTCCAGAAGAGTTGTTAATCACAGATGTGTGTTAGTCTTTGAAAAATACATTGGGAAGCAATGGATTTCTAAGTTGCAGCAGCGTGGAGATAATTTTATTTACACTTTCTCTGTGTCGGGTGCTGAGTGGTTCATTTTCCACTCCTAAATTTAAACAGGATGATATTGCACTCCCCAGGCAAAAAGAGAATGGAGCCAGTTAAACATTGCCTGGGAGGAGATGTGCATCCCTGCTGAGCTGAGCACCACCCAGACTGAGTTTTGGGAAGTTCCTTAACCTTTGCTCCTGAGGTCAGTGTGCTCACAGTGCTGAAACCCTTTTCCCTGAACAATGTGGGGGGCTTTTGGAGCAAACCCTTACACTTGGCTACCTCCAGCTCTGCGAGGGCCCCTGGCCTCAAGGACTTCCCCTGCCACCAAAGAGAGCGGTCCAGGTCAGTCCAGAATGCAAACAATGATGTCACCATTGTAAAAGAAATKAAAAGCTCTGTGGGAATCTAGGAGATGAACCCCAAATTAAGGCTCTTTTGGTTAAATACAAGCACTAAGGAAAGCTTGTAAAGATCAAAATAGTGTTGCGTGCCAATGTGGCATTTGATGTCCAAGATAAAAGAGAGACTTATTCCAGGAGCGAGACTGTTTTAGCAAGAGAGAGAAGTTTTGGTGTCTGTGTTGGAATGCATGAAARCACATGTTTCCGATGTGGTTTTCTCATATGCTAAATGAACAGGACATCTGGTTGTGTTTTTAAAAATTAAATTGAGTGACACTAAATCAGTGCTTTACAAAGCAAAAGGTAGTAAACTGAGAACATCTAATAAGGTAACAATGAAATATTTGGCAGGACTTCAGAGTATTGGAAACTCACACAGTCGAAAGGAGCTGAAATACTGTGATATATACAAGGCCTTAACTTCTCATTTATCTGCGCTATTTCTTACTGCACTTCACAGTAATATGTTGCATTCCCATTCGTATAGATTTCTATATGCTAGTGCCAGAACTCCAGATGTTTTCTAGGTAAATCTCTGGAGACTRTTTTATTGTGTTTCATTTCTCCTTATTTACAATTCACTCGTCTTGAACTCCAGCCATTGGTAATAAAAATCCATAGAGTCTGCAGCTGAGCCAAGTGGACACTATTGTCCTGCTTTTTCAAGCTGGGATGGGTTGATCCAAGCCTTGAACAGAATCCAAACCGCTGTAGTTTTCATAAAGTTCATCTCTTTTCTCTYTATTTTTTAACCCCTCATGCACCAGGGGACAAAGAGATAACTTGTCTTTCCCTTTTCCCCTCCACTATGTCCTGAAAGGTTCAACCCCCCTTCACCATAGCAGTATTCCTGCAGCTGCTGTTCTTTAGCCCTTCTGCAAAGACTGGYTCCTGTCTTACAGAACCCTGGCTCTGCCAGAGGTTAGTCCAAGCTGTCCCAGCACGGTGTGAYCAGTGGCTCTCTGTATCCCTTCTCTAGGCTACTTTCATCCCTGATCTGCCATCTTCCTCTGCCTCCCTCAGGAGTTAAAGGRAAAGCAATGTGGACGCATGGTCTTGCCTCATCCTTGAGCCACTTTGTGCTTCTTAAAAGATTCCCTGTCTGCCTTGCAGGCACTGCACACAGAGCTCCACCTGGACACTTGCAAACCCAAGCTCCCCTTTGCCTTCCAGGGTTTTTTAAAAAGCTTTTATTAATGAATTAAGATATAATGAAAACTGCTGTCCSCTCCCCTTCTCAATTTGCTTTCTGTTTAGATTGTAAATACTTCAGGTTCTCAGGTACTTCAGAGCGTTTGTGGTTCCCACTTGGCACTGAAATCAGTCTGTGGTTCCTGGGGAATTCAGGTCTCTGCATGCTGACAAAACCCCTGCTTAATGACATAGAAATAATTAGCCACTTCGTTGTAGTGCAACTTCAGTTAATTTTAAAGAGCTGAGAAGTTTYGTTTCAGAGTTGCTGCAATCAGCGGTTACATTTTATAACCTATCACAGGCACATTTGATCAAACACACGGATTTTTATATGAATGTATCCACCTCCCAGATGTGTATAAACATAAATCATTCCACAGCATAACCTGATYATGTTTTCTTAGTGGTTCTGGGCTTGACTGATCCTTCAGGGCAAAGCAGTGCTGCTCAAAACTCCAAACCGTGAGCAAGATCTKCTCGGACCTCGTAAGTGCTGCTCTGTGCTCTTTCCATGGCAAGGAGAAGGAATGCATGAGAGGAAGTTGTTGCAGCTCTGAAAAGGGGTTTACCTCTCCCCACATGCCCAGGTAGATGTGACTGGCTCTGAGTGCAGCCTCTTGCCTGGCCTGCGTTTTCTGTGCTGCCTTTCAGGGGCTGTGCAGTGCTTGAGGACTAGAGCTGCAATGCAGTAACTGGTAACTCCCGCTCCCTGCAAGGCTGGAGGGAATTCTTTCCTGCTCTACTAAGCAGCTGGAGTGGTAAGTGCCAGCCTCCCAGATCTTTGAACAATTACTTTTTTTTTTTTGTTTTATTTCTTGACATAGACTTAGGCAAGGCAGGTAATAGCCTTTATGCTTTGTGCTATTGCCTGTGAATTATATATTTATTTTGAAAACAGTGGGAGTTATCTATATGCTGTGAAGTTTATAATTTTTGTATCAGTAGATATTACTGTGTTGGTCATCATCCTAAATATCTGAAGAGTGAATATTTACTGTTAACCAGTAAATATTTCAAAATGAAGGAATTTGAAAAGGACCAAACCCAAAATACCAGTGGATCTAGAAATGACGCTCGGCAATTTTGAGGTTCCAAGCACAAGTTACCAAATTACATCATAAAGGTGGGTGCTGTTGTCATTTTTAGTTTCACATGTTGAAACAAAGGTTCTGAAAATCAAAATAATTTCCTTTACAGTGACCCTATAGTTAGTGGCATTGCTACCAGTTGATCTTCAGTCCTAGGCAGTGGCATTAAAACCTTGGATTCAATGCATCCTGAACTTCAGAGAAAACTACCTTCAAATTCCACGCCTCAAGCTCATCTCTAGAAATGTTTAATGAACAAAGTATTAACCCAAATGGCATGAAAATAATTAATAGAGAGAGCATCAAAGCAGTTTCTTCCCAAGCTAGTGGTATTATACACAACTTAAAGTTCTAGGACACCAGAGAAAGCATTATGCTGATCAACCATCYTCTTTGGGGAGAGAGGAATACAAGGCAGGCATTAAGAAACAGGAATGATGACTGCTATCTACTTTTATTTCCTTTTCATTTGGAAGCAAGTTCTGTGTTTGTAGCTCCCAGCTTTGTTTGTGATCAGCGAGGCTTCAGCCTGGATTGAAGCCACAGGAGTCACAGATTGCTCATCTGTGGATCTTGTCATGGTGTCCTTTGGGTGCATTACGTAAAGGTCACCGCTTTGGTTACTTTCCCCCCTCTTTCTCCATTTTTTAACTTGTTTTCTCTCTACTGATGCTCTACTGAGGACCAGCTAAAGAAATAAAAACATTTTGAATTYTTCAGTGTAAAGCTGGGTATGCACAGAGTACTCAAGATTTATATAGTATCTGCCCTTAAAGTGTCAATGTTTGCCAAGAAATTCTATTTATTGGCATCTCAGTCCTCTGAATTCAACTGAAGGGACTCAAATGCTTTCAGTGATTTCAGTGTATTTTTGATTGTGTTATTATTCTCCTGCAGTGAGGAGAGAAAAAAACAAATCACCAGTAGTGATTTCTAAAATGCTGTGTGCATCTTTTTTTGCAAATGCAGTAATCTCACAGTCGCCTGTTTTTACCAATGTGATGCTGCCTAAGTCAATTCTTTGTGCCAGAGACAGAAAGCTGTGCTAGGTTCCCAGATTCCAATAGTCAGTATAATAACCTGCTCCCTCTGCCCTCCCTGCTGCCTGTCCCTGCAAAATGCAGAGTTWGAGAGAGTTTTTTAAACATTCCTTAGAACGAAAAGAATGGCTCTCAACTCTCAAGAAAAAAACACGTATTTCTCTCATCATAATTCTCAACAGTACTTGCATTTTTAGTATGAAATACTTGCAATAAACTGTATAAGATCAATCTGGTGAAGTAATAACATTTCAAGAGAGGGTAATATTTTAAGCAATTTGAAATGACAGACTTGAAGATCCTTGCCTGGACACAAAGAGAGGATAACTCCCGGGAAGTCATTCCAGAAAAAAAAGCAGAGAGATTTAATTAATTGAATAAGTTATGAGCATTAAATTTTTAATTCAGTTCTGAGTCAGCTTTGAACTACTTATTAGCTATTAATTGATACAGATATTTTATAAAATGTACAAGTAATTTTAATAAACACTTCTGAGCTCTTTTTTTGCTGGGTGTTAAACAATGGTCACGTGAAAATGTATGCTCAGCCTTATTCTGTATCACAGTAATGTATGGGATAATCAAATTAACAGCACCCCTTGGAAAAGGGAGASTCAGTGGGAAAAGAAAAAAGCTGGAGAGGCACTTGTGCTGGTTTCTGGAGAGGACCAACAATCACCTCTTTCAGCTCMCAAGAAATTGTGTCTTCTTGTGTGTTTTTGGTTGTGACCACCCACCAAAGCAGGGTTCTGGCTGTTCAACCATCTGGGATCCATGCTATGAATTAAGCAGAAGGAAATTTCTATAAATATTAAACACAGGGAGGTTGCTGTAACAGGAAGAGAAACTTTCCATGTGCAGTGTGGAGAAAACCAGCTCCTGACAAAGTAAAGGAGGACACTGACCCTCCATAGCAAACCTCTCCCATCCCTTCTGGCTCCAAAAAGCCACTACCATGAAGGGAAAGAGTTGGAGAGAAGCAAATTTTTGCAGCCTGATCTAGGCTGTAGGTATTTTGCACTGATTTTCAGGGTCCTTTCAGATCTCTTATATTTACACTGCAGTGTAATCTGTGATTTAAACTTTATTTCATGAGCTCACTATTGAATAAAGATGACAAACAGGGACTCAATCACCTTTTGGTGACTAGTCTGTCACATTAGTTCACCTGACTCTTACTCTCATGCACTTATGAACAAAAGAAATGCAAGAGTTCCCTACCCAGTGGTGAGAGTGCTCACCCTTCCTGCACCCCTGTATCCCACCAGGAAGCACAAAAGCCTCAGCAGTCCAGATGCTCTTGGATCTGCTTTAAAAACTTTTGGGGTAAGCTGAAGTTTTATGCCTTCCACTCAGAGTTCTGGACTTTGCCATTTSCAGAAGTTCATGGATTCTGAGGAAAACGCCAGACAGCAGATAACAGCTGCAATTTCCAGGTGATGCTGACTGCACAGTGACCCTTCCTGGCCACCTGTCCTGCCTGCCTGCTGCCCTACCTTTGATGTGATGGYGCTGCTCCCAGCACACATCAGGCTTTAGCATGAGCTGGGTCAGCCAAAACCTGAGCAGGAGTCGAATGAGGTGCCCTGCCTGGTCCTCACATCCTTCTCCAGGGCAGCTGCTCCTTGGCACAAGAGCCTGTTGGGGGATTTTCTGCTGTTCTGCATGGACCCCATCTGGCCCCAGTGCTCAGTGGAAGAGGTGTCAGGCCACCCAGAAATCTAGAAATCCCATTATTTTTTGTAAYATGCTTTTGAGCTTGTTCTCACTCTAGGAGAGCAGCAACCTCACTTATGCTCTTTGAAGACAAAGAATGTACTTATTCTGATCTTTTCCACATGCYTCTTCTATTTTCATCACCATATTTAAAGCCTGAATTCATCTTTGAGGAAAAATATTTTCCTGTCCATCCAAATTTTCTCCCTAACATATCTTTCTATACAGCTGAGGGTTAATAATAATACTTACACATGCACCAAGTGAAGAATACACCTTTAAACCATGTAAAAATATCTCMTAAATGACTTTTTTTTCTTAATGTTGAATAAGAATCCAGTTGAGACTGTACTTTACCATCCATAAAAATGCACTGAGGTGGTTGCTGAAGCACTCACACCCTTGAGCAGAGGCACATGGACTAACTGGAGACAGATGYATCTTTTTGAAAATGGCCTCTGATTTTCTGGGTCAGGTTTGCATTTTGGTAATACTCTTGTGTATTCTGACTTGCTTTACAGCAAAGTTCAAAGATATTGCTGTCTTTGTAGAGCTGAGGATATGTGGACACAGGGACATGAGAGTTTCTCAGGAACTGATGTTCCARGGAATCAGGAACCCATATCCCACTGATATCCAGTAAAGTTTACTGCACTCTGAAACGGAATTCTCGCTTAGGTGAATATCACCTCGTTAATATTGCCAAAAGAGCTTCATTCAAATCATCCTTAAGCCTGTTGGTGGGCAGGGGAGCACTAAAATTTGCCTCCCACATTTTGGGTTATGCTGAGAACTTGATTTGCACCTGGAAAGAGGAATGAACCCGGCAGCACTGAAACACAGCTTTGCAGAGAGACACCAGGCTTCTCCGCATGCAGATTTATTTCAGGCACTCTATTTCTCTTCTTCTCCCCTCCAGGGACWGCACTGGAGCCTCTTTGGAAATTTGTGCAACCTTTGATGGCCAAATAAGCCTGATGTTTCACTGGTACAGATCTGTACCTTCCATGCTACTTGATGTAAMCTGAAAGGCCCAATAAATGTTTTCTCTGGAGAATTTACTAAAAGTAATGCAAGATACAGGGCAAGAGCAAAATTTTGTGGATGAGGACTGCAGATGAGCCAGGACATGTGATTTTATCCCTACAGAGATCATTCCTTGGGGAAGCTACATTATTCTCTGTGTCTARGTTGCCTGACTACCTTTTGTTCCGTGTGTTAGGGTAGAAAAAATATCTGTCACTAATCTCATTGTGGATTTCAAAACCTCCTAGTACAATCTCGGTTGGGCTTCTAGGGATAAATGTAACACAAATAATAATAATAACAGTGGTTATCTTCAGAGCAATGATGCACTGAAAGTCATGTTTAAAAACCTGCTTGCTATGGTGTAACCAAGCACAACACAAACACTRTAAGAGCTTTCTACAACAACACAATGAGTATTTTATTCCATCAGAGAAATAACTAATGAACTATAAGCAGCAACATCAGATGAAAGGATATGTTTTAGGAGAGGGAAGTTTAGTTAAGTCATTACACATCTCAAAGAAGCCATTGTGSGAATCAGATAGGAAAGGGAGGTAGGGACGTAGTTGGATAATGTCAGGTCTCATTCTGTTCTGAAAAGTGTGAGTTCTTGTTGTGTTTGTATCCACAGGAAGCCAGAGAAATTCCCACTCCTCTCAGGAGAAAGTTATCTTTGTAAAGGATCAAAAATTTTGATCAGAATAACTTCTTCACTTAGTGGTGCTCAAAGAAATAGCAGCAGCAATGGCAACATTTTCTCAACATTTTGGTAATTTCTTGACTGGCTTGAGTAAAGACAAGGCAGAGTCATGGCATGATCTACAGTTTTTCCATTTATTTATTTTTACRTATTCATACTTTAATAACAGCTTTATGTGATGGTTTTATCTGCATATCAGCTCTTAACAACAGTTATTGATTTTGAAAATAAYCATTTGAATGGCTTCAAATTGAAAGAGAGTGGGGTTAGGATAGATATTAGGAAGAAATTCTTCCCTGTGAGAGTGKTGAGGCCCTGGCACAGGTTGCCCAGAGAARCTGTGGCTGCCYYATCCCTGGAAGGGTTCAAGGCTAGGTTGGACAGGGCTTACAACAACCTGGGATRGTGGAAGGTGTCCCTGCCCATGGGATGTCTTTGAGGTCTCTTCCAACCCATKCTATGATTCTATTTGTCCAAATACGTCCTGCCACTCTGGGAATTGAAAACATAATTTTCACATCCTGAAAACAGCGGTTTCAGTCTGAACTCTGGTATTACAGGTTTCAGCTCTGTAACAGTTGTTTTCATTTTTGAATGCCCATGGGCAACTGAAAGAAAAGCAGATCAGGCAGTGCATGGTGAAAAACACAGAAGTTAAACAGAGAATGTGAGTGGTAGAAAAGGCTTGTGCAATGAGCTGTGTGCCTGAGCAGTGTTGTTAATTATCCTCCTGGTGCATGATTGTTGTCTCCACCAGCCTGGCATGTTGCACTCAGCCCAGGGCTGGCTCTTTGTAACTGCCTGAAACTGAACAGGAATAAAAATGAATTAAATCTTCCAGCTTTTTTTTTTTTTTTTTTTTTTTTTTTTTTTTTTTCTCATT
>NW_026623360.1:976813-993301 GCF_030028575.1 Malurus melanocephalus
CCAGGAGACAGTTCTAGGGCTGCAAATCCCAAATCATCACCTGCTCTAAGTGTGTTTGCTGTTCAGAGCGGCTCTGCCTTGCATTACTTGTGCTGACTGCAGCTCTCACAGACACCTCCCGGGCTGTGTTTGGCACACAGCAGGCTCAGGTAGTGCTCCAGGAGTAGCCATAGCAACGTGGTGCTCAGCAGCACCTGCACATCCACCCGGGGAGAGGGATGAGTACGGATACTGCAGGGTAAATGTGCTCTCAAAGCTGCTGCTGCTGCTTCCACTTGTACACTGGATCCTGAAGGCACTCCTACAGCACTTACCTGATGGGAAAAGCCACAGGAATTACAGTGAAAAATAAAAATTAGTATTTTATATTATTTCCAAACACTTTCCCCACTCAAGCCTGCCAGTGCATCTGCTCTCCTTTGTGCTTGTCCTCAGCTTAGCAAAGCATCTGTTTTGAAAACATTTTGTGGGCCTAAATGATGGCATCTAGAAATGGGACAAAATACTGGGGTCTACAGCCTCTCTCTGAAYATACCAGCACCAGTGGGAAGCTTTAAACATCCGTGGTTCTTGGCCCAAATCCTTCAACAGGAGCCATGAGCAGGGCTGATTTTCAGTGGGCGTGGGGGTTCTCATCCATCTCCTTCAGCTGGGAGCGCAGGCAAAGCCCCTTCCTGAAAACAGGACAGGTGTTAGCTGAGGTGAGGTGCCCTGGGTTTAAATTAGCTTAGTAGGATAAGAATTCAAATTAATGTACTCCTTTTGACCTCCTGTTGGGTTCATGGTGCTGGTTAGTTCATACAATTTTCACAGCGAGCCCTACCATTGTTAGCAAGTTCTAATTAAGCAGAGAACATCTCTTTTCTTCAATGCTTGTTATCACAAAGATGCCAAAGTTTCTACTTCTAAAAACTTGCTCTATCAAATAGCTCTTTCTTGGTAGAAGATCACATATGCCCTCTGCTGTCCCTTCAAATTGTGTGAAGACTTATTATCAGAACATTATTTGTGGTGTTGTTACTGATACTAATTTCATGTCTCTATGAAAACTAAGAAATATTCTGAACATTGCAGGGAGGGATTCAGGGGTTTCCATCTCTGAGTGTGAAGGTGGAGTCTCTGGGCTTACACCAGGTGCAGGAAAACACAGGGCAATCTCTTGGGAAAGCTCCAGAGAAACTCTGCTTTTCACATTTTGGGTTTTTCTGCTTTCTAAGCACATAGTTTCTCTGAAGTGTTTCCTAGTTCTCAAGAGTCATCTGGAATAAGACCATATCTGCAAAATTCTATGCCTCTAAAAGTAGATCTATAACAAAACCCTAGGTAAATCTCTAAATATAGAGGACTTTTCATTTTTTTTTTTCAGGAAGCAGATTGCTTGCTATTTTTACATGCTGAATTTCCTTGATTTGTCAGAAATGGTTAGTGTTAAGAAACTAATTTCTTGGCAGCAAACAAACCTCTAACAACCTTGGGTAAGCTTTATGTGGTGCTTAATTTGCACTAGCAGCACATAATGGAAACAGAGTGTTGACTAGAATGYACTCCCCCCAAATTAATTCCCATCTTCTGACAACAGATACTTTTCTTGACAAAGATAAGTTTCCCAGCACAATTCAGCTCACTCCCTGCTGTTTGTGCAAATTGTACACACAGTATTATTTTAATGTTTRATGGCAGCAGAGTCACTTCTTGACATCCTGTTTTTAAATTATGTATTACATCTCCTTGGCTCCCAATAACTCTCATTTTGGATAGCATGTGGAGAGCATGGGGGACATGATGGGGTTCTAACAGAGCCTTTTTTTTGGTAAGTGGGAGAGGGGACTCAAGAGGCCAACMATTTTCCATGGATGGATGCTAGTTTGGCACAGAACTGGGCTGGCAAATTTTGTTTAAAACAGTTATTTCTGATACAGACCCAGCTGTGCTCTCTGCCCAAACTCTTGGACAGACCCTGAGTTAATTGYTGTCTCCCAGATAGTGTGGGATCATGGGACCACACGTGGGGCCTTCATGAAGATTATTTCCGCTAATCCTCTCATTCAAGTGCCTCCTAAAATACTGTGCCTATCCTGGAAATACACACTGAGTGCTCAGCCAGAATTATACATTAGGGTGCAATTAGCCATGAGCAGAGCACTGAAACCTGGAATATTTTTGACTAAGGGGTCAATTAGTGTGATTGGGAGGCAAAGGATGCAGCCAGCCATAGTGTGGTCAGAGGGAGCAATCAAGGGAATTGAGCAGTCAGCTGATTAGGAAACAAYTCGTGAGAGAGCAAGATGAATTTTCAGCCTGGAAGTGATGAATGTGGATCTGTCTGGAGCATTCAGCCAAACTGAACACTCARTCAGCATTCGATTAACCTGAGCTGCCCCCCCATGTACGTAGGATTTTAATGTATACATGACAGTCTCTTCAGTGTGGTGCTCCCAAGAGCTGTCCTATGTGTAATTATTAGCAAAATTAGTAAATAACTCAAACATRCTGAGTAATGGTGGTATAATTGTGCATTCAAGGAAAATATTTTAGTGGCAAATGSATGGTTCCTTTATCTTACTACTCCTCTATCCTTAGATTACATTTATGTTTCAAATCCAAATATCAGAAATTTTTCTATTGCCTAGTAATAAGTCTAAAAGTAGAGTAAGACGTGTCTTTGAGGTTAATTAAAGTACATTGGAAATGTACTTTTTGCCATCAGACCTATGCCTTTGAATTAACATTTGAAATGCAGGGTTAATTATTATTGTCCCCTTTGTTAGTTTGTAGAATGAAGAAATCAAAAGCTTCAGGTATGAATGTGAGGGCAACTTTTAATAGCAGGGAAACTTCCCTGACCCCTGAATATCTCTGTGGGGTCCCCAGCCTAGGTCTGGGGGAGGAAGAAGAAAATAGTGGGCTGAAGAATTCTCCCCTCCCCATCCCTGCTGTCAGTGACCCTCCGGCCCCGGCGCCTGGGGACAATGGTGGCAGGCTGGTGGCACTGGGGTGATGCAGCAGTCAAAGGAGTGTGTGTGAGTGCAACAGTGGTTGATTTGGCACCATCAGCAGCTCCCTGCCTGTGCTGGCTGTGTGAGTGCAGTGGCTCGGGGAGCTGCAGCTCTGCCACCCTTCAGCTGAGCAGTGGTGTAGGCATGGGCTGCACTGGGATCCCCTGAGTGACACCAGGCTGGTGTCACCTCCCTGTGCTGGGGTCCAGCTGCAGCCAGGGACAACAGTTTCCCAAGAACAGGAGTTTCCTCCCTCAGGGTTTGGTGGCAGGGGCCTGTGGGCACCACATTTTCACTTCCATTGCTCCTGCACAATATGCAGCTGGCACACAGATGGAGTAGGGCTGTTTTTTCCTCACCAAATTTCCTCATTTCTCTGCACAGCACTTTCAAACCCAGATGGAAACATGCCCCACTGAGGAGGAGTGTGAGGAGAAGTCCGGCAGGCTGGCTGGACACTCCTCAAAGTCCCTGCAGAGGGACAGCTGTCACTARGACTGGTTGGCTGGGCATGAGCAGGGCCACCTCTGACCCCTAACCCGATAGGAGAGGAGTTTGGCCTGGCAGCAACACCCCTTCACCTGGCTCTTTGGAGATGTGCTATCCTTAATTTGCACAAGGTGCAGCTGGGAAACCTCTGGGGAAGGAAAAGCCATGCTGAGGGTGGCTCTTCTAAAGACTACCCCAGTTAACTTCATTTGGTTTATCTTTGTAACTCAGAAGGACATATGAACAATAGTGTGTATTTAAATTTTTTTTTTTGTTTAAATGAGGTCATAAATGGCATTGTGCCAATCTGAGCAAGGCAATGCTTTCTTTATATTAGCCAGCTCATCTTTCCTCAAAGTGGAACTCATGACTCCCTACATTTGCTTTTTGTCCCTGTTTATATGTACAGTAACCTTTGTTTAGTGTTTGGGGTATGTCTTTTAACCCAGACTAGTTCTGTTTATATGTGTAATGTGCCACTGTCGGGTTTCATGTGGCAAAATTTCCTCTATTAGTTCCTCAGCCCAGACCAAAGTTATATTATTTTAGCATTGAGATGGTTGCTGKTTTTTTTCCCAAATATTTATATTGCAAAGTCCATGTTCCCAAATTTAGTGCGGTGTAGGAGCCACAAGTTCACTTCTCACATGCACTGATTTGGCAGCAATCAAACCACAGAGATGTCTTCAGCCCTACTCATTTATTCTGGAGAAGGACGAGACCTCCAGGGGCTCCACAAACAAGTCTGATTTAAGATCTGTTTTCTAGAAATGTTTCAACCACCATCTTCTGTGTGTACGTAATTTATACAGCATCTCTTAATCTTTGAAACCATAGCTTATGGTTACTGATTGCACAAATCATCTGGGATGTGGCTGTAATCAAATTCTGGACGCTTTTGTCATGCTAAAAGARAAATGATGACACTAGAAGTGTGATGCTCAGCAATGGGGCACTGACCTATTGTACTCGAGCTAAGAAGTGGCTCAATTTGCTCGCAGATTATGAAATATTGCCTCCTGTGCTTGGACTGATGAAGGTCATAACACTCAGTGAGCAAGTTGCTCCTGCATGTCAAACAATAGTCTGGGGTAATGGTTGATGTGGCTTCTGGTGTCCTTTCCATGGCACAGCTGGCGCATTTTTGGGTTGGCACCCATCGCCCGCTGCCCCAGCTGACCCTGAGCTGTGCTGGCCCTTCCTGAGGAGACTCAGCTTCTCATCCTGCAGTGTGCAGGGAGGGCTGTGTGCTCCTCATGGTGGTCTCTGTGATATTGATGAGTCATTTCCAGCCCAATTGATTCCAAATTCTCTGTGCTGAGCTGACACTGCCTCGTGCTGCTCTCCCTCTCAGGAAAGTAGAACAGCGATTTCCCAGGAGCCCAAGGAACTTCTTTCCCAATGYAATTGCAAGTGCCTGGATTTACCTTGCTGCCCACTCAGAGCAGCTGTGACAACCTTCTTCAGTCAGTGCATGGGAGCTGTCTGTCCATTCCCACAGCAGGTTTGTCCAGCTGTTCAGAGCCACACASCAGGAATGTTTGGATGTGCATTTGGGATACTGTACCTGGCTCTCACTGTCCTGTGGGGATCAYCTTCGTAACTGTTTTGTGTGCTGAAGTATCGGTTTTCCCTGGCTGAGAGCTCAGAGGTTACTTCATCTTGGTGGGATTTGGGGCTGCTGCTTTTCTGGTTTGCCTCTAAAATGCACACCACTGTACGCTTATTTTAGGAACTCATTTTTTGTGTGTATGTACATATAAGAGAAAATCCAACCCAGTACAATCAAGTTAGATTCAAAATTTTAGCTCTGTTTATCTTCTTTGCACTGTTTAACTATTGCCACTATAGATTTTAAATTATTTTGCCATCAGGCAAATGCAGACACACACTTATCTGAGAAACTAGTGGCAAATGGCTGAATTTTAAGATTTAATTAATGTGGAACCACTTTTATCCCTTTTTATTTCAGGCATATGAACCTGTTTGGCTTACAAAATCAATATTACAGGTAGCCAAATTTATAAACCATTCAAAATTCCTTTAGCACAATGAAAAAAAAAAGAATGAAAATTTTGTTTTTCATATCTGAAGCCTGTATTATCATAAGTGATGTGATGATGCTTCAAAACCATTTTCTCTCTGATTTCAKATGGTTTTATGATGGGGAGGTGCAAGATCTTCTTGCCAAGAAAGGACTGAAGTCGAGTTACTTCTTCCTGGAAAGTGAAATCAGGTCACCCAGAGATGTGTCCAGAGGAGGAACAGGTGGGAGAGTTAAATGAACAAATCAATCTCTGTTTAACTTGTTTCCTGTTTYGCTGTACATCACTTTAAAAAATATATTTAAGTAGTCCTAGCTCCARTTTTTTCAGTTTCAGAGTAGACAAAGGAAAGTCTGTGCTACCGCTCCCCACAACTAATTAGTCCTTTGCCCAAGGAAAAATGTCAGGCAGTCCCTGTAAGAGTATGATGGAGCATTTTTTATGTTGCTCTCATGTCATGCTAGACACAATTTCATCTCCCCAGGTCTTACCAGCTCTTCTCTTCTGTACTGCTCCATTCTCACCCCATCTGTCTTCCCTGAGCAGAGCACGATGCTCACAGGCTCAGAACTTGCATGAAATCCCCAGTTCTCTYRMGCTTYCCATTTGCCCAAGYCCAGTCAGTTCCATTCCTGTCCCTTCTGTGCYCTTACTCTTTGCTGTTCTCTGTTTYCCTTCYCTGCTAAGTTAAACACAYTCCSCTTTGTGTTCCTTTGTTAGTATCTGTTCCCTTTGGGGGAAGAAGATTTGTAAATCCCAGAAACGTTCCAGCCAGTTCCCTCAGTTTCTTCCTTGCGTGCTTCCAAGCCAACTTCCTGCACCCTGCATGCTGAATTTCCATAAATCCCTTGTTTGCAAGGCATGCAGACTTGCCAACCCAGCCCCAGCCTCACCTTGTCTGTCTCTGAGCTGCTYCTGACTGAACTCGAGGAGCCCTTTGCTTCTCCAAGTAAACTCTGAGAGTGAGAACCATCATCTTAAACTTCTGAAATATCACCTGAATTTGTTTCCTGCACGTACAACATTGAAGGCAACTGCTTCCTTCTCTTGAAGCAAAGCAAGAAGCCACAAGCATCTGTCCTGGAAAAGGCAGAGGAAGAACAATTGTGTGAGGAATTGCTGAAATGACCATGCTCATTTTAACTCTTCTTTCTCTACCCACTTAGCAAGAAGTGCTTGTTCAGGTTCCACCGAGTACTCAGCAGCCAAACTGTGCTGTAGGTTCCTGCAGCAACCAGGAATTTCACTGGCACACTTCTACCCTTGCTGCTCCCTGTGGTTCAAACATCCACATACCAGAAATCTTCAAACTGAAGTGAGAGGAAGAGGGCTCACTAACCAGCTGTARTGCCAAACCCCATAAAATTAGAGGAAAGAAAACATAAGGGCTGCATATACATCAGCAAACATAGGCACATCTRATCTCTTTTGATTAGAAGATCTGGAGGAGCAAATTGCAGATTTTCAAATATAACACCTGCTTCAGGGATCTGATCTCCCTGTGACAAAGGATGTGTTTTGCACTGACAAACCTTGTTGGTTTAATGCAGGAGCACGTGTCTTGGTGAATCCTGCTGACCATTTGTTTGTTCATAAACATATAACTATATAGCTATCTGTAAGTGTACATGTATACAATCATAAAATTAATAAATATAATTAGTAAAGGTATAAATATATATTAAAATATATAAATACAGTTTAGGTTTTATATAAAGCAAGCCATACAGCTTATGCATTTTCCCCTGCTGGAGCTGATAAACCAAAGAGCTCCCCAGCCATTTTCATGAACACAGGCTCATCTTTTGCCTTTCTGACTGGGAACTGCAGAGATTTATGTGGAAAACAAATCTGCATGGTTTTTGGTTGTGATGTGTCATTACCAGGCCACTTCTGTCCTTTCCTGCTTTCCTCTAATGCCGGGAGACCATGGTTCACTCCCCTGCTTATTCCCAACATGTAGTACAGGCACTGAGCTCTTAACTCCAAGAGGTGGCAGGGTGGGGTGGACATTTAAACATCCTTTTTTCCCTCCAGTGTGAAGCTTGCAACAAATGTATCTGTGTTTAATAATTTTGTAATGTATTTTAATGCAYAGTGACATCCATTTAGCAGGCAGGGTTTTTGTTAGGTATTAGAATCAGGTTGCCACTCTCTGTGAATGTTTTCTAAGTGTATGGTTTCTCTGGATTCAGCTGTGCTCTCACTAACACCTGTATAAACCCAGCAATCATTTCACTAAGTTACTGAAATCTCACTGCACTTGTACCACTGTAGCTGGAAGCAGGAGCTAATTAAGTTCATTTTTGAATTTTATAATGTACAGCAGACACTCAGCCCTGCCTGTTCCCACAGGCAGAGAGGCACAGGGACAGAGGTGCAGGTGAGGTTCGTAAATTAAAGGGCCTGGCTGAGTGTATCTACCCAGATGAAAGCCAGATGTTTGGGAAGGAAACTCCTTTTCTGCCAAGGTTGTGTATGGTCAGCCTCAGCTGCGTGGCCAGGACCGAAAATAGTGTTCTCAGGAATATTTGCAAGGATAAACACAAATACACTTCTTCTTCCTTGGAGGTTTTTCAGCCTCCAAGGTGCTGCCAGGCTTTGAGTTTTCCATTTAGAAAGTGTCCTACACATGCCAGTGTTGTATGAACKGTGGCACTTTTTCTGCTCTTCTGTTTCATTGTGTGGATCCAAGGAAGTCCTGAGAGTGCTGGATCCTCTGCRTGTGCAGGGGGATGCCTCTGCATTTACAGGCACATTGTGTGTGATTCCAACAACTCTTTAAAAGACTCCACCAGTTAAATTACTTGTCCCTGAGAGGTAAATAATGCCTTCACCTTCTCCAAGGCTTCACAGGGCTCATGGACAGGAGAGTAACTCTTGCTTGGGCAGCACACTGTCCTCACAGGACATGCAGCTCCCACCCTTTTAGGCTCTTGGAAGAGCCCCCWCGTGCTGCCCCAAGAAGCAAAGCTGAACGACTCTGCCAAATTTCATCTCCTCCCTTCGCTGAACCTCTCCTGCTGTCCTGAGCTGCATCAGTGYCACAATAAGGAATTCTGCAAGGTCTCCTGAATGACATAAAGAGAACCACATAATTATTCAACTGCAAGACAAGGRCAAAGACTTTGTCTTGAAGAACTTAATATGGAGAACTCAGCAGTTGCTGTAAGATCGTGGTAGAAGATGTTTGCAAACCCTCTTGCCCTGTGCTGGCAATTYGTCAGGAACCTCTCAAACCACTGCCTGCTCATTCTTCTGAGGGGGAAATCCACACAGTTGGCACTTAGAAACATGTGTAGATTAAAAAAAAAAAAAGAGTGCAGATAAGTACAAATCCCTCTGGGCTCCCAGTAGGRCAGTTATAAACCAACTCTGGTCAACACCTGAGTTAGAGTAAGTGATTAAGTTAGGATGTGGTGTTGGCACGGTGGTTTCCAGGTGGGCACTGGCTCACGTTGCTCAGGCCCAAGGAGCAGGCACTACAAGCTCAACCCTTGCCCATGGAGGAGAGAGTTAGAGTTACAGATTGCAGCCAAAAGCCACCAGGACCTGTCATCCCAGGCAGCCTGTAGGAGCACATAGATCTTGTCACCGACATGGACTGCTCAGGTGGCAGGATGTGACAGCTCAGCATGCAGGCACATGAGATGGCAAAGGGATTTTGTTCAGAGCTGGAGACCAGTTTATCAGCTCCAGTTTATCAGCTCCATCTCAAAGCAATGTTGCTCAGCTGGGGCTGTGCCCACGTTAAAACGAAGAGCAGGTTGTGTTATCATTCTCCAAGTTAACACTGATATGACTTGTTCCAATATATGAWTCTGCTTTCACTTATTTATTTAGTAGAAAAAGAGACCAATGTATGGTTTGATTTTGTTTTAAAGATAATTTCTGGACAAATTACTGAAGGGTCATTTTTCTATACAGCACAGAGTTGACATAGAGTCATAGACATCCTTACAACTATATTCTGAGTTACTGGYCACAGTCTCCATCACTGCAAGGTCCACAGCAGAGGGTCAATACATTCCTCAGGTACATACTTCCTCATCTTGTCTGTGTCATGGGGACCACAGAGATGGGTCTGTCACAATTATGACCAGAATGGGCAATTCTGATACTTTGGCATTTGGTTCACACAGTGGTAACAATGGAAACACTGCCATTTTGGGAGAAACAAATAAACAAACAAATTAGATATTTTTAGTCCTGTGGTACCTAGCTACCAGTCTTTGTGTGTACACACCCATTTTTCTAACCTTAATTACTTTAGAATACAGACCAGTTTCTCCCATTCCAGGTTGTCATGGGATAGTGTCCTCAGGGATAGATTTTCTGAAAACTGATAGTCAGGCATGAGAGGTACTGTTAGTGCTCCTCTTGAGGCAAAGGTTGATTTGTCCTTCCCTCCTTTCCTCCTTCCCATTTATTAGCTATCAGGGAACCAACATGATGCCAGGGCAGGGGGGTGGGAAGCAGAATGAAGGAAAAAAGTCATTAGAAAACAGGCTTCATTAATTCAGCTGCTCGGGGAACAGCGTGTTTGGAAAGGTCGGGATGTTTCATTTGACCTAAACAAAATGCTTGGCCATTCTTCAGTTTGAACGTTTCATTCCTGCCTRTTGAACCAAATCAAAACACTGAGCTTTGGTGGAGGGCTGTAATGAAGGGCTGGGCAGGGAGCAGCTGCAGCTTATTCCAGCAGCACTTTCCTGCCACAAAGTTGGGAGAGGTGGACACTCCTTTTCCAAAAGYGCAGTGCTGATCATCTCCAGAGTATTGATGAATCCATGTGGATTTCACCCCAGGTATTAGGAATCAAAGAAAGACCCAATCTGTCTGGATCTGTATGACCCAGTCTGTCCATCCTCCTACCCTGAAGGGCTGTTTGAAGGGGAAAAGAACTTGTGGAAATGTTTTAATCATAGAATGGTTTGGGTAGGAAGGGGCTTTAAAGATCATCCGGTTCCAAACCCATGCCATRGGCATGGACACCTTCCACTAGATCAGGCTGTTCTAGCMMTAGCYTCAAGTCCTTCCTTCCCTCATGGTCCCAAATGTGTCTTGGTGGACAATGAAGCATGTTAAACAGTAGGATTTGATTACAGTCCCTTTGTCCCCTCCACACCAYTGCCTGGAAGCTCACCCAAGCCCATAAGAGGAAAACTAATTAAAATCATTGCCTTGATTTGGATATTACGTGTTTGAACTCGGAGCCTCCTCTCTTTCAGGAGAACTTTCTAAGGACCCCACTGTGAATTTTGGGTTATGGATGTCCCTTGCTATGGTGTGACACAGAAAAATAGCACAGAAAAATGAAAAAGAGAGCTTGCAGGGATGGTGCCCCAGAGTCAACTACTCAGGGCAGGTTAATGACTGATAAAGATGGAATTTCACAGAGTTCAGGGTGTCACTGGAGAGAGGACATTGCCCAAGAGRTGCTTTCCTGGAGACTTCTCCTGCTATTTTTTTCCCTGCTGAGTGTTTGTGGAGCACTACCACAGTTTGGACAGCAGTTTTTAAAGGAGTCATTTGATCCCGAGGAATTTCAGCAGTGCCAGTCAGTGCCCCTCCTAGAGRCTCCCCTAAAGCCCCATTTGAGGACGCCAGATCCTAGCAACAGCAAAATCAACAATTGGTCTGAGCTGGGGAACAGACTGGCTTGTTGACACTTCAATGAAAAGCAGCTTCAACACAGTCTGTTCCCCCTTCGGCTGCCAGCTCCCAGTGTTTGATCTAGCAAAGGCTGCAGCCCAGAGAAACAAAGCCCAGCCTTTCTAGTTCCTGCCGTAGGGAGCTCTACGCCCCTTGTGACCCAAAGGTCGCGATTGAATGTTTCCTAGTTCAGTTCGCCCTCACCCAGAGTCCCACTCTGTTCAGCTGTGCTCCAGCCGTAGTTTTATTTTTAGGCCACTTGTGCTGTAATGTTTCACCCCCTCATTACCCTGTGTTAACACACTTGTCTACCCCTGTCTCCAGTTTCACCCAGGCAGCTGGAACAGCAGCACTGTTCCCGGGGTGCMTCCCAGGGTGTCCCAAGAGAACGGGTCACAAATGTCGCTGGATCAGTGTCTGGTGCCGTGCCATCGCCACGCAGCAAGGAAATGCACAACGAGCAGGGATGGCAGGGTTTCTAACACCCTGGTTCTTGTGATTAACAAACTCATATGGAGAAAAGTAACACTGTCAACAACACTCCCAGGGAGCTGCTGAGGCTGATCTGCATTGCAGGGATGCTGCTGACCCAGACACTCATCCGAGCGAAGCTGATTTGTGCTCCAATCATTTCAGTGCTAAGATGAGCTGAGTGATGCATTTCCCCCCCAAAATTCACCCTGCCCTGCCATTTCTGGTTAGAGATAGAATGTCTGGGGAAGTGAGTCTCATACAATACACCACATAAAATACTGAAGGAAGTCTCAGATRTGAATTCTGAGAAACAGGCATTGGAAAGCGTTTAGTTTGGTGCAAAGACGTGGATGGGAGAGATGAGCAAAATTTGCCTGGTGAAAGATAGCTTGACTGGGCAGGTTCCCTCCCTTTGGCTCTCCCAGCCCTGTCCAGGATCAGGGCCTCTTCTTGAGCATTTATTTATATTTGAAAAGGGAAACAGGAAGGGGATTAGGAGTTGTTATCACTTCCATTTTGTAATTGAAGTGAAGCCTTGGTATATTTGATACTCACTTGCAGCTGATGCTGTGCTGACTAACAGCACTGAGGTGGCAAGGTGACAATTACAGCACTGATGGCATAATTTATTTGCTTTGTTGTTACCCAAGGTATTTCCAATGAGSTCATAAATCTATGTGTCAGTAAGAAATACTCAGTTTGCCAGCTGTGCTCCATTTTATAGCCATACATTTAATGCTTTGAGAGCAGTGTTTGCTAAGCATCACTTTGCAATTAGAGACAAAGAGGAAATTAAATGTTCCCTTTTTGTTACCCTCCCCCCCTCAAAAAAAAAAAAAAAGAGATTTGTTTCTCATAATTTGTCTTTCTGTTAATCTTTCATAACTCTGCATTTGCCTTTTGCTTGCCTATCAGCACAGGCATTGAAATGCCAAACTGGYCAATGCCAGAACTGCTTCAACCCTTTGTTTACTGACTGGACAAATTGATCAGAGCCATGGGGAATCATGGAAGGAATCTGCTGAGGAGGACTACCAAAAGTCTGCATCCAGGTACAGGCCCCAAAGGCTTTCCTTCAGGTTATTTTTGTTGGAACAGAAGGTGTTTACTGCAGTGTCTTGTTTAGATGAGCTGTGAAACACAAGCAAAACCTTGATAAGGGATTGAGTCATTATCCAGCAGGATACTGGAGAACATCAAAGGCTTTGAAATAGAAATAYCTCACTTATTGCTTCAGGGACAACTTCCCCCAAGCTGGACTTTGCTCTCAGAAAGCATAAATCACCTGTTTTCACTATGCCCCCTTCAGTGGCTGTTAATACAAATTCAGAGATATCTCCTTGTGAAGTTAGTGCATAAAAGGAACAGAAACACAGAATTCATGGCTGATCAGTCCTTGTCTTCAACTGGTCCCACCTAATTTCGAAACCAAGAATAGAACTGATATTGCAGGGGATTCAGAGCTGCGTCTCACTTATTTCCTGCCCCTATTTCTAAGCTCTCCAGGGCTCTTTGTATTATTTCTCTTTCTCTCATTTGTGTTTCCCTTCCCTCTCCTCTCATCTTAATGTTATCTACATATTTTATTAACCAGCTGTTTTATTCCCCTTTGCACATCACAAGTAGAGATGGTCCATGAAATGAGAGGTACCTGTTGGCTCTATAGGAAGCATATGAGACACAACCCCTTTGTCTATTATTATTGCATGTTTGCAGTCCTTCAGACAGTTCCTGTGACAGTATTTATGTCTGAGCCAATGGGAAATAATATTTGGAGAGGCACTTTATCAAATGCTTTCCTGACTCCCAGCTCTTTGATGCCTGCTGCTCTCCCTACTCTCATTCATTTTGTAATTCTGTCGACTTTATATTCATTTCTTTCATGGACTCAGTCTTTGTAAACCCATGGTGCTCCTTGCATGTGTTTCTGTAAAGRGATCTGTGTAATTCTCAGGATATTATAGGGAGAACCATGAAAAGATCACTTTGAAGGCCAGCATGAAAGATCCAGTTTGTTCTGAGCTCCAAAGCAGTTTCCAAATAATGAGAKACACCACAGTGTTTGACTGGGCTTGGGGAGAATAACTCCAGATAAACACCAGGAGATAAAAGGGATCACCTTCCCCTTTGTGCATTTCCTTGTATTGTRTGAACTCTTTTCCAGTGGGGATTGGACCACATCTTGTTTCATGCAGAAAGCAAAAGGAGTCATTAGCTCTGCTAATTGTTGAAGATAAAGAGTAAAAGGYGATGACAGTTTGTTTTGTGTGTGGTTAAGCTTGTCAAAGACATAAATTAAGGAATTCTTTCAATTCTGACTTGATCCATTGCTGTTATGATATCACACTACTGGGGTGCTTTCATTGTTTCACTCCATTCAGTTTGAATTTCAAATCTACCTTTTCTTTCTTTACCCATTAATTAAATAAAGTTGTGGTGTAGTACACAATACCCAATGTTTTAATTTGGTGTTGCATTATCCAACATCCTTGGAGTGTCCTCAGTGTGAACACATAATTTAGTAACACTTTTTTGGAGAGAATTGATGACTCCCATGGCTGAATCTGATTTGTCATGAAGCCCACAATACAAGTATACACAAACTTATTAAAAATATACGGGTTTGGCCCAATATGACATTTTGGGTTTATTTTTTATAATTGAGTTTGCATCTGTTTGCTTTTGAGAATGTATGAACCTGCTTAAAGCACCTTGAAGATTATGTGTTTAATTAGATGGTAATTGACTGATGTAGTCCTGAGAAATGGATGGGAGTTGAGCTCTCAGGATTTTCAGGATTCACCACTTTAGGATTTTCAGCTCTCACCTGTGAGCAGGGAGGTGATAGCATTGTCACATGTGTCCTGGCTCTGATGCTTAAAGACTCTTAGTGTCTGTGCAAATTGACTGTCACCCCAGACCTCCCCTGACTTCCACACCTGAACACTGTTAAATCTGCTGTGGTTTTGGAGTGTGTGTTTTCACAGAATCACATCACAGAACTGTTTGGGTTGGAAGGGACCTCTGCAGATTCTCCAGTCCAACTCTCCTGACAAGGCAGGGTCACCTGGAGCAGGTGACACAGGAGCGTGTCCAGGTGGGTTTGGGAATGTCTCCAGAGAGGGAGACTCCAGACCCTCCTTGGGCAGCTGTTCCAGGGCTCTGCCACCTCCAATGTACAGAAATTCTTTTTCATGCTTAGGTGAAACTTGTCATGTGTTAGTTTATGGCCATTCTTCCTCGTTCTGTCGCTGATCACCACTGCAGAGTCTGGCACCRTRCTCTTGGCACCCTTTGAGATCCCTGCAGGTATTGATGAGATTCCCTCTCAGTCTTCTCCAGACTAAACAGACCCAGATCCTGCAGTCCCTCCTCACAGGAGATGCTCCAGACTCCTCATCATCTTTTTTTTTTCATGCCTAAAATTGTGTAAAGCTATTCAGTATGCAGCATTTCACTGTCTTTCCCAAAGAGTGAGTTGAGCTTTCCCCAGGAATTTTCCCGTGCTGTGCCTCTAKTTTAGTTAAATCTGTTTGTGTACAAATTAATTGACTTGAACTTCTGGACATGAACTTTGCCTAATATAATAATTGTATCAATCTGTGACTGTCAGAAAGACTAAGAAGCTKAAAAATACTTGAATTCCTGACATGTTTCATAGCTAGAATGCCTTGTTGCTGCATCTGTCAGCTCAGAGAGGAGCAGTTTTAAAGCCATCTGTAGTGGCCAGTGACATGGCTGATGAACCCCAAGCTCCTGAGAGCACTGACAGCTTTCTCCTCCTCTGCAGTGTAAAGTTATAGAAAAATTTGGATTTTGTTCCATCAGAGAATAGCAGCGCACAGCAGAAGAAMAACTGCAGCATCAACAGACACCAACCCTTCCCCACACACTTCAGTCTCACAGGAGCTGGTCCACTGTTTTGAAAAGTAAACCAACTTGCTAAAAAAGCTTTGAAGGCTTCAGCAAACATCTCCTTGGAGAAGTTGCTYCCTCATGTCACAGAGGTCTGTTGACATCCAGCAGCTTTGTGGCTGAACAAGTTCCTCGAGGAACCCTTCAGGTTTCACTTTCTCCACCAGCTCCCTCCCTCATGCAGGGCTTTGGCATGGGCCTGAGAGCTGCATGGACACTCAGAGTGAAAAACCTAGATTGGCTTGAGAAAATTAATTCTAAAGGTACCCACACGTTTGGGAATTTTTAAGGTCAGATGTAGGAAGTGCACAGGCTAAGGTCCAAATTCCCAATGAGACATAAACATGCATTGTGCTATTAATAAATTGAGAGTCTTGTTTGCTGAGAAGTAATATACCAGAACACAGAGGTAGAAGCATAGCTATTACAGGATTCCTTAAAAATGACTGCTGGTAAAGCAGTATTTACAGTTCAAAAAAAGAATCTTATCTTTAGTCAGTCTTTGTTAATTTAGTCAGTTCTTTGTTAATGTAGTCACTCTGGATTTCATCAAATAGAAGCTATATCCCCAAGAATTCCTCTGACAAAGGAATGCCTCAAAATTTGAGAGATTAGCCAGTTTGAACGTAAARAAATTCACAACAAAGATGACTGACTAAAGAGGGAAGTCTCAGAGGAAAAGAGCAGGAAGGACTGTGAGGAAATGTGTGTGAGAGAGCTCCACTTTCTTTTATAAGCAAAGTGAAAAGAATTATATCTGCTCYTAAGTTTTGTGGTGAGTGGAGTTATGGTCCCTAGTGTTGGGTGTTATGGCCTGTTCTCCCTCCTTTCTGCTTTTATTCCACTTCTATCTTGCTATGTGCAGACCCCGTATCTGTATGAAAAACTGATATTCACCCCTAAGGAATTTTTGT
>NW_026623360.1:993431-1017781 GCF_030028575.1 Malurus melanocephalus
TTTTTTATAATTTACATGTATTAACAGAGAAGCGACTCTTAGCAGCTCTGATTGAGAGGCACAGGCAGAGAATAAAGATTACTGCAAATCCCTGCCCAAGTCCTTTTTGGACCCTTTTAGGAGATGTTGTCTTTTCCCATCTGTTTTTTTCTGTCCTTCTCCTAGTATATAGTGACACGCAAAACTTTTCTTGCACAGATGGAGGGGAATGTAAGACCAGGAAGATCTTTGCCTTCTCTATGGTTTAAAAACTTTCTCTCATTGACTTAACTGCATCTACACCCTTTCCAAGGGTAAAAGTGTCAGGTTTTCTCCTTGTTGCTGGTGTCAGTCTGTTTTCAGAGCCCTAGGCCACAGCTGTAGTGATGTATGTAGAATCCAGCTGTGGGTTTGAGTTGCAGCATTTCCAAAGCTGTGAAGCACAGCTGCCCATCCCTCCGGCTGCAGCAATACAGAAGTGTGCAGAGGCTGCCAAACAAACTCAGGTTAAGATAATGTCCTCCCCCCAAACTTTTTGTGCTGAGTTATTTCAGGGATCAGTTTGGAGTGTGGTCCTACAGCCGGTGAGCAAGGAGAAACGTGCCAGACTGTGGCAGCCAGATGGAAGTCAGAACAGGGGGAGAGCCACCTCCAGTGTCYTGTGCTGACAAAAAGCACAAATAGACCTGGGCTGAGGGACAGCAGAGGCTCTCATGGGTTCCCAAAGTTTGCAGGAAGGCAGAGGAGAGGCAGCCAAGTGTTAYATTCGCTGTGCACATCTCCTGGATGTGGAGGGGGCAGCTCCCTGCGGCTCTGCTTCCAAATCCATCAATGCCAGCRGCAGCCTGGAGGCAGCCTGGCTACCCTGAGCAAGTGTGACTCACTGCTACGCCACTCTGCTGAGTTATTTGGGGTGGGTGGGTGGTATTTGTCACACTGTGGATRAGGATTTGGCTATTTTAAGCAATCACACATAGGCCCTCTGGGCTGCTGGGACAGACTTATCCCAACACACTGAGCTCTGACTTAAACTTACTAGAACAAGATGAATGTGGCGAGGGCAAAAGCATTACATGCACAGAAGACAGACAAGGCACTGCATCCGTACTAAATAATGAAATTTATTGCAGGAGATGCCACGTCGAAAGCTGAACATTTTTTAGACTTCATTCACAACCTGTCTATTAAGACCTATGATGAGTATTGCAGTCTGGGACTGAGTGTTTGAAAGGGCTCCCTTGGCCTGTGTGCTACTTAAAGGAACGCTCGAGTGATAAATTTGTTTTCCTGTGCTTAAGGGGCATTGAGTGTTCTCCTGCTCACACAAGAAGTCCCTGATCAYAGTGCAGACACAAAACAGACCCCGCTTTGTTGGGATTCTGAAACAAGGGAGGGCTGAAACCTCTGAAGTCTTTGAACATGGACTCTCTGAGTTAATGGTAAAGTGTTAATAATGAAGAGTTGTCTTTCTTCAGGAAGGAAAAAACCCAATGAGAGACAGGAGGAATTGTCTAAACTTTTGAAGGCAGTCAGCTACACAAGTCCCACTAATCACAGGAAGTTAATACCCGAGGCAGCCTTAGAGGTTGTAGCCTATACAAATTTAGACAAATCCAGATTCAAAGAGTAGACTGATGACTTTGTGCCCTGCAAAGAACCTTTTAATTTCTGATGGTAATGGATACCAYCTAAGTGTGAAAGAGAAAGAGACTATACTAATTTTAATGCAAATGGATTTTTTCAGATGAAAGGCATTGCAAAAAAAAATAGAGTGGCAGAGCTGTAAATATTCTGCCTGTGGTACAATTACTTACTGTTAATTACTGACATCTAGGCTGGCTGCTATGAGGAAATACAGGTATTTGTTTTCAATTAAGCAATGTTTTTGCACTTTCAAGCCAACTTCTGTACTTTCAGTGCTACTGGAAATATGAAAATTGGTGAAGTTGATCCTGGCAGTCATTTTGAAACGACCCTGAACTGTTGTCCTGAAACAGAGGAAAACATTGGGAATTAACTCTTGAACCAGGATGTCCAAGTGGCTGTATTCTGGTTTCTCTCTGATGTGGGGGGGTTTGAGTGCCTTTTCTCAGCTGCCAGAACAGAGTACACTCTCAGCCTCATGATACAGAGTCAAAGTTAAGTCTGTATTTTCAGAAATGCTTGCACCCACAAATAATGGTGAATTTAGAAGAAGCTGTCAATGTCCATCAWCAGCACAAGCCTGGCATTTGCATGACAAGTCCATCATTTTGTGTTGTCCATCATTTCATGTTGCCCAGCAATGGGAAGCTTTCCCGGAGAGTCCTTGTTTGATATGTTCCTTTTTTCCAACCACAGCTCACATAAAAAAGCTCCCTGTACTGTCACAATATTGGGCTGTGCCAGTGTTTGCCAACAGAGATGTGAAGCTTGAATCAGAAACCCACAAATCACAGACCTGAAAAGGAAATGAATTTTATTTGTTGCTGCTGAAGGAATTATTAAGGGCTTGTATAGATTGAGGTGTCACTAGAGTAGGATCTCATCTGAAAATCAGAAGAAACATTATATTTCTTTCCAGAGTGTGTCCACTATCTGAGGACAGCTTCTAGCCAGCACAGAAAGCCATAAACAAGAGTTCTGGCTATGGGGCTGTTCCTGGCTTTGCCTTGGATGACTTTAGGCAAGATGATGATACTCTCTGCCTTAGTTTCCTATTCTGTAAAAGGCAGATAATGATGTGCTCTGCTTTGATGTTGAGCCAGAATTAGATGTTAAAAATTCAGTGCATGGGCTGCTGCTCTTCAGAAATTACTTCCCCTCCAGCTAGTTCAGATGTATCTTTTTGCCTGTTTGAATAAGAGTTAGAGAGGCAGGTAGGAGCTAAGATGAGGAGTCAGATGGTTCCATTGCAACCCAGAAAAGCTTTAAATAGAAAACAACAAATATGTGCATCTGACATACATGGAAATGAGAAAGGCTGGAACATGTGAGCTCAATGTTGCTATTAATATTATAATTAAAGGGCTCTGGGATGAGCAATAAATTGAGGTGGAGGGTCTGAAACAGCTTCTGCTTCATAGAATTACGGGAAGGTTTGGGTTAAAAAGGACCTTAAAGAATATTTAATTCCATGCCTTGCCATGGGCAGGGATACCTTCCACTATCCCAGGTTGCTCAGAGCCCCATCCAGCCTGGCCTTGGACACTGCCTGGGATGGGGCAGTCACAGCTTCTCTGGGCAACCTGTGCCAGGGCCTCCCCATCCTCACAGAATTTCTTCCTGCTATCTAACCTAAATTTCCCCTCTTTCAGTCTGAACCAAGCATACACAAGCAGAAAACCTCTGCTGGTTTATTAATTTCCAAGGGTCATATTCAGGCTGCCAACTCTTGCATCTAAAATTCCTGCACAATAGAGTCTGTGTCAGCCAAGCCAGCAAGGGAGCCCTTCCAGCTCCCTGAGACAGCACCAGCTGAACCAAGGCAAAGGACTCCACTTGGATACCAGTGCAGATGTTTGGAATGTGGCCTGAGGCCTCTCTTTCCACCAGTGCTGGTTCCTTTCTCTAAGATTAAAATTGAGGCCTGCCAGAATAAAAGGAGGCAAAGCCTGTTCATCACCCAGCTCACTGCAGCCTTGTGTGAGCTCTCCCATAAAAAATCTGGAAGTGCAGTTTTGGGTGGCTCAGAAGAGCCACTCGCAGTGCTGTCTTCTCATGGATGTGTGAACAAGCCACAAATACACCTTGGCAGAGTAAGATGAGCACTTTTGGAGAGAGCATTTCATTTTTTTCAGGATCTTTCTCCTTTAAAATTGAGTGAGAATTGCTTTGGCTCACAGGAAATGGCTGAAGCTATTTTATCACAGATGGTAAATGCCAGATCCTTTAGGAACACCATTTGAAAAAACGGGTTGTGGTTGTCTCCTGTAAGGGTAGTGTTTTCATAATGGGTTCTTTTGCTCCTGTGTTAGTGATAAAGGTCACAGGTAATTGCATTCATTTTTTACAGGACAACATTGTTAAATCTTTTGTATAAGGATAAAAGTACAAAAACAGTCCAGTTTTCAGTAGAGACAGCTTCTCCCTGAACAGAGAGAATCCGRAATCAAGCAGAGACTGGAATTTTAAAGCTGATATCACAGATCTCTACCAATACCCCTGGTAATTCAGAAAATAAAAGAAACTGCCTCTTTTTAATCTTACTCTCAGCAAGCCAGATTAAAAAGCCCAGGATTTACTATCACACCTTGGAAAAAATGTGCCTTTGCTAATCTCTGTTAATCCACAGGAAAGGTACTTCAAAATAATCACTATGACTAAGCTGCAAGTCTTTCAGCTTTGATGTCACAGATCAAACAATGACCAGTGTTACAAAAATCAAAGAAAAAAAAGAAAAACCTAGTGTTTTACTGATTCCTTACATTGTACAAATATCCAAGAGCCCTTTTGTCTTTRATCATGGCATGTTTGAGCAACAGTTGCTCCAGTGCTTCACAAACCTCCCTCAGGTTTTCTTTGGGAGGACSTGGTGGGATTCAGGACAAGTCTGGACTGTGCTACCATTGCTTGTGAGCCCCATGGTCAAGTGAGAGCCAAATACCCGTCTTTGTTCAGGGGTAGCTCTGTCACTGGACTTCCTTCCGATGATTTGGGACCATGTTGTTCAAGTCCTTGTTGAATCAAGCAAAAGGAAACTTGTGATGTCTCTCTGTCACCCTTACTTCAGTGTGGATGTTGATTATGAGGATCGGAAGGACTGGGGAAAATCAGGAGATTGCTGAGAGCAGCTCCCAGCCCTCCTTCCCCATGCTGTGGCCATGAACAAACCAGTCCAAGGCTGCCCAGCTAGGAACTGCCATTGCCTTGGCAACACTGCTGAGCATTTTTAGGCAAAGTTCTGTTAATTTGGGAACAAGAAGGAGCCCAAGATAATTTTTTTACCACAGAGTTATCCAATGGTGATTGTGGTTTTTGTCATTTGTAGCTGGGTAAACTCGAGTTAGTGAGAACATGGAAAAGATCTGTGATTTTCATGAACAGTGTAAATCACACAGCTTCCCTGAGGCATCAATTCACAAACTGCTGAGTGAATATTAACTTTCAGTCTCACCTTTTCTCCTTTTCTATCTCAGTTTGGCCATACTTGGTCCTCTTTTCTCTCCTTGGACGAGCTTGCTTTATTGGAACCATGGAATTTTAAGGCTCTTAGATGATAACTTTACCCTAAATATATTTAAAAGCTGGAAATGGATTTTAAAGGCTGAAGTAAAAAAGCTGGAATTTGGTGGTGGTGATTAGTATCTATCTTTCAAATCTTAAATAAGTCAGAAAAAACATTGGAATACCTCGCCTTTCAGCCCTCCCTGGTTGATCTAMCAAAAACCCCAATTATCTTGATGAAAACAGAATATGAATAGGCTGTCTTATATTGTTGRCTTGCTTTTTCAGGCTATGGCTTGGTACACACCTCTCTATGGGAACAGAAGTCAAGATGGGTGGTGAAAGAGGAAAAAACAATATGAAAACATTGTTTTACTACTCATTCAACAACAAAGCAAAAAGAGAAATGGMAAAATGATCAGGAATATACTATAACTGGTGCAGAGTTGAAGAGGCTGACCCATGACAAGCAAGAAAAAATACAAAAAGGTGTGTGTGACGTTCACAATGTGCTCTGTAACCGCAGCAGTGTGCAAGACCAACTCTGTGAGTGAATGCTTTTAAATCGCTGTCTTGGTAAGCAATTCTAGAATGGCTTTGCATTTTGAAAACACAAATTAACCTTAATCTTTAAGCAGGAATACAACCCAAATCTCCTTATAGAAGTGCACTCATTGTCAGTCAAGACGTAGCAGAAAGTAAAATCCAAGCAAAATTCTTCTCAAAATGTGACTTTATTGTTACATATTATCCTTTCAGCCCCATTCAGAGATCACAGCTTGGAAAGCCAAGAATTGAGCAAGAGAAAAATCTRTATTAAAAACCCAATATATCCAATACATCCAATCTGGATATATTTTCACCAAAAAAAAATGAAAGAAAAAAGTRGGTAACTTTGGGGAACTTGCTGTTCTTAAATTTCTTCTCCAGACTGTGGCTGGAGATGTTCAGAAGCTGAACAATTTTCAGCATAGGTTACACTGGCTGTTTTTCACAAGTTCTGTTCTTAAAAAATAGATAAATCACTTTTGCTCAAAGTCTCTGAAGAAACTAAATCAGAAGCAGGGAGAAATCAGGTAAAAATTCAGTGCAAAGTGTTCAAATCTGGCAGAATTATAACCAAAGGCAAATGGTAAATGATAAAGTGGTATGTCAAACAATGTAGAAGCTACAGTTCTACCTACAACTAAAASCAGAAYGTRTCAAAGAGATGTGTAAGGCATATTGCATAAATTTAATGTATGTGTGCRGGAAACTCAGTGAATCTATGCAAAAGACATTTTCTTGCACTTCCCCTGGAAGACCAGGGCTCTATAGAGCGTTATATGTTAATAAGATGTGAGGAGACTTGTTAATAATACTGGTGCATTTAGGAAATTAAAAGAAATATTAGGAATCAGTAAGAGACTCATATAAACTGTGAATTATTAATTAGACAGTGATGAGAAAATCACTGTGTCAATTCAGRTCTGTCAAACCCAGAAAGCTGTTGRCATACTGGAAAGACTCAGGGGAGGATGACAGAGTGACAAAGTGCCCAAGGAGATTGATTGATGAAGATTAAGAGGAATAAAATATGGGTTAGACAAGGAAGGTGATTGTCATGTGAGGGGGCTCAAGCATTACAGCAAGAGAGGAAACTCTCTTAGATCCAGGAAACAGAACTAGAAGGAATAGAACCAAGAGAAACACAGGAGGGCTCAGGTGGAACTGGAGAAAAAAGTGWGTTTTAATGATCTACAGCATAGTCATTTATACTCATTGTTCCACTTAGTATTTTAAACCAATTTAAAGYGCTCAGCTGCATTAATTTTAAAGGAGCTGGGTCTATCCAGCTCCTGAAGCCAGCTTTGCAGCACTTGGCCTTTCTTTAGGCAGCCCTTCAAACCAGACTGGTCAAATAATTTCGATATTCTCAGGAGGTCACTCTGTGACTGGCATGGGTAGGTGACTGCAGGTCCCAGGAGTTTTTCCCCATTTATAGGACTGCCAGCCTAGGAAAAGCTYTTCAGCTGGAGACAGGAAAGTGTTTATGCAACTGCTTAGCTTTACACACCCAAATAGTAATCCTGAAACCAGGGAGGACTGACAGGAAGATGCTTCTCTAYTGTTAAATGCAGGCAAATCAGACAGCTAGAAAGGGACTTTTATAGGGGCAGGTAGTGGCAGGACGGGGGGCGGGATGGACTCAAACTGGCAGAATTGGTTTAGATAAGATATGAGGTAGAAATTGCTCCCTGTGAGGGTGGTGAGGCCCTGGCACAGGTTGCCCAGAGAAGCTGTGGCTGCCCCACTCCTGGCAGTGTCCAAGGCCAGCTTGGATGGGGCTCTGAGCAACCTGGGACAGTGGAAGGTGTCCCTGCCCATGGCAGGCGGGGGGACTGGGTGTGCTTTAATGCCCCTTCTGACTCCAACCATTCTGTGATTCTAAGATTAAAGCCTGATGGAGTCATTTGGAATAGATTTGATTTTGTGGCTTGTTTCCTGCTCTGTCTTAATCATTGGTACCATCAACTACTGGGTGTCTATTTTGTGTAGTCCTGGTTTGTCTCATTTACCAAAACTTCTTTCCAGCACATATTTCAAGGACAATGTACTTTGTCCCAGCCCTAGGCCAGGAGGTCTCACCTACCTCTGCCTGGCATGGCTCCTTCTTGAGTGTGAATCTTCCTGAGCTGCTCCAAAGGGAGTTTCCAGCACAGTGTGGATAATCTGCGTGCGTTCTTTGCTCTATTCCCATCTCCTGTCACATCTTCCTGGGTGGAGGTCAGTCCTCTTCCCAGCCTTCATTTGGTTTCAAGATTATCATTTTTTCCCCTTGCATTTGTTAAGGCTAAAAACTTTTTCAATGGATTTGAAATCAAACCAAAACACCCGAGACTGCAATGCAGTCACATTGTTCTGGGGCACAGGACTGCAGGCAGAGGAAGAGGAATGCCTGCAGATTTATTTCCTGAGCATGGGAACTCAGAGAAAGGTGGTCTGTCACACATTAAATATATCTGATTTCTGTAGGTTTTCACATGCAGCCTGCATACCCTTAGTCTCTCTTTTTTAGATCTTCRCAAAAGATAATTCAGTTCTATTTACTTACGGTTCATTTGCAATCCTTTCCACTACTGAATTATGAACTTATTCTTCTTAATACTGCCAGGAGAGTTAATAATATCCAAAATATCAGTTTAAAAATTAAATAAGGGTATAATCATTATTTTACTCTCATAAATATTCATGTGTACTACATATTACTGCTGGATTTTTTCAGAAATGAATACACAGAGGTGTACACATAATTCTTATTTTATTACAACACAAAAATTACAAATGCTTTAGGCAGATTTGTACAAGTGTGCCACCACACATTATTTCTGATGGTGATGGAATAATATTCTTCAACTATACAATGATATTATCATTTTGAACTGTATGACTATGCTCTTTTTAAAAATCTTTTGATTTTTCTTTACCGTTTGTTCACTTTGCCTACTGAGTCCATCCTGAAGCTCTTCGGTGCTGACAGCAAAAGACCACATGAGTTATCTACAAATGGTTTCCTTTAATTCCTCACTGTCTTTAATTTACAGTCTTTTTCATTAATTTTTGAAGTCTCTGTTTGGTTTCCTCTTCACACRAGTAGCCCCATTTTCTTCTCTAGATTGAGGGATAAAAGGGAAAAAAACTGCTGCTGTCATAAATCACAAAGTTTGAGCTGAGCTCCTACCTCCCATTTTCCTCAGAAATTCACCTCGCTGGGGATGTTTATTTTCTGTTGTTGTTGATGAATTTCACTCTGAATCAAAATGCTCAGCTGTGAATTTGGGGAGTTTAAAAATAACCGTGAAGTGAGCACTTTGAAGCCTCAGCCAAAACCAGCGGGTTTTGTCAATCAGRATGTTTCCCCGTTGCTAAGGAACACTAATTAAGCTTTCAGGCCCAAATTGAACCTGCAGACGAGGAACATATTTAGCACACATTTTCAGTGTAAAAGAGCCAATTCTTACTGCTGAGAGCTTTCTGTTCTTACCACTGGCTCTCCTGGGTTTTGTCCCAGAAATTAAGTGTTGAGTGAGATGAGTTGCACCCATTAGTTAGTCAAGTTTGCTTGACTAACTTGTCCCAAGGACTTCCATAGTTTCCTTATGGAACTGYCCAGTAATTTCCAGTTAGCAGTGAGAAATGTTTGCAGATTCTTCTTTTCTGCCCTAGGGCGTTGACATTTTACAGGAAGGATTAAGCAACAATATTGGCCATTATAAATGATGGTGTACAAACACACAAATGCAACTTTTGAGTAGCAAGAGGTCAAGCAGGACATTAACAAGATATCCTATGGTAAGAAAGTCAGCTGCTTTCTCCAGCAGATCAATTGACCCAAGTGGATCAATGAACTGTTCCTATCRATTCAAAATGAAGAAGCTCAGCTATGACACCCTATGACCTGACATTCTCTTTCCCTACCTGCCGGGCATATTGGAAAATCAAAATTATTTTCTTATCTTTTTGTTGTTTATGACTTAAAAACCAGTGAGGTAATGTGCATTTGTGTATTTTTGGTGCTTCAGGAAACAAAACCAAGAGGTTATTTTGACCTRTTTTGAAGGAGGAGGAAAAAAGGGGAAATCAAGGCATAAATTACAGTTCTCTGCAGCCRCAGATGGAAATTGTGAAAGGAATTAAAGATTATTGCCAATAGCTTCAAATAATATGAACAGGCAAACAACTCACCTCCTTCCAGCATGATCAAGTAAATCACATTATGGATACTTCAGTGCTTCTGAAAAAACAAATAGAGGTTTAACCATGGTTTTATTGCATGAAGAGGAGGTAGCATTTGATAGGAGGCTTTCTAAAGACTTAAGGAAACCAAATACCTCTTCCACTTTTGATGTGAGTGACCAGAGGTGACAGGAGGGTCTGTCCATCAGGCTGTCCTGAGATCTGCATCAAGAAATCAGCAGCACGAACCTGCTTGGTGTCCATTGGCATCCCTTCCCAGACCAAACATCCTCACCAACCTGAGGTGTGCTGGCACATTTGGCACTTTCAAACTTTGGTTGTGGCTGAGAGGAAAATCTGGAGAGCTGTCTTTCAGATGGGAACACTTCCACAAGCACGATTCACCTGGAAATATCAACAGGGGTGCCTAGATAAAAAATACATTYACTGCCCTTTGCTTCTCCTGCAAGCTGATGGCTACGGGTAAACTGTGGTTGCAAGTGTCAGGTTGGCCTGTGGCAAAGCAATTCCCTCCTGGATAATTTTGGCAGAACATCCTGACCTTCAAGAAGCTATGACTAAGGGTGGCCCTTTATCTTCTTGTCACCCATTTCAGCACACTGTCCATGGCTGAGTCATAGAATGGAGTGGTAAAACGAAGTCCAGAGATTCACTCCTGGAAATTGCTCTCATGTCGTAACAGCGCCCAGTACTTAGGAAATCTCCAAGTGTACTTGCTTAGAGGTGGTGCTCACATCAGTACTGATGTGGAGTAATTTAAAAGATGATTTTATGGTGGAACTATGTCCAGGGCTGAGATTAGGTTTGAATGCAGCTCTGGGAACTGACAGAAGTCCAGGGTGAGGGGTGAAAAGGCTTGTTCCTTCCCTGCCAGGAGTTTATGAAGGACTGTAGGAAGTGAAAAGAGGGAGCCAAAGACATGATGATTTTTGCAGTGAGACTTGTGCAGATGGTATAAGGCAGAGAGTCTGAGAGAACCAACTTGAGGGAAAGAGACAGAGCAGAGGGAAATGAGGCAATCTCCATTCAGAGGCTGATAAAGGTTTGGAGAAGCACACGTTGTCCATGGGCAGCCAGAGGAACTGTGATTTTGGTCAACCAATGCTTTCTGAAACCCCATTTAACCAAAAGTCTGCAAGAGAGAGTTTGATCCTTTAAAGTAAAGGTATTTTAGTGACAGCTAGTGACCTTGCTTGTGACTGTATATTTATCCCAATGTGGCTTTTATTTAAAATACTATTCCAAAAAGTCGGAAGGAACAGAGTGTTTTTGTTGCAGTGTGTTTGKTTCCTAAACTGACTTTCTTTTCAAAKCAGGTATGTGGAAATAATGACTGTTGTCATCAACATGAAGGAAGTAGWCAGAAGAAAAATCCTTCAGCTCCCAGCTGGGTGAGTGGGGAAGGCAGAAGGCGGCCGAATCAACCAGGGGTGAGTAGAGATGCTTCAAAACAATTTTTGAAACAAACAAACAAAACAAAGAAAACAAARTGTTGGTGTTTTAGAATATTCCATAATTCAGAATGCAAGGATTTATTTTGTTGAAAATCCTTTTAATCTTCTTTCTGTGAGGAAGACYTATGCCAGACCACAAATGGAAAGCATCTGGATTCAGGCGTTGCAACTTGATCACAGCCACACACATCTAATTCTAGAGAACTTCATGTTTGCATCTTAGGTTTGCWTTCATTTGGAAACTATTTACAGTGCTCCTTCCAGGGAAAATAAAGGTTWAAGTGCACACCCAGATACAATTTTTTAATGTCTTTGAAGACTGTTGCATGCACTACCCTTTCTAAAGGCCCAGAATCTGGGGTCAGTCATGAAACCTCCACATGTGAATACACTGACCAATAAACTCAAGTTTCTGCAAGTTCTTCTTTCCAACTTCTTGATTTCCTGATTCTTCCCTGGAAATTGTTTGCTTGTTTTTACTTCATATCAGTAGCATAATTCATTGTGATTCAGAATATTATATATATAGCTGTACTACAAAATATAATTAAATATTCAGATGTTGGGAAAGYATTGAGAGATGTTAAATATGATTCCAAAATCCTRTTTTACTTGTTAGGTTCTGTTGCAMAAGGTATAGGAATTGTGGGGTTTGTCTATGAAACTAGTGATATATACAAGTTATTATCTTTGCCATAATAAATTGTGCAATAYGTATTGATGTTACAATGCTTAGTGTTCTCTAAAGTGCTTTATCCATTTTTATAAATATATAAATGAATATGTATGAGTTTATGAATATATATATGCAGRTAACATGAATATATAGACATATGTATACATGAATATATAAAAGGAGAACAAGAAAAATCAGCCTCCCCACATCAGGTAGAAATAAATAAATGAAAAGGAACTGGAGTATTATTGCTTAGGCCTGTCTGCTCACTTTGCCCAGGTACAGACTTACACAGTGCTACAGCTTTGCCTTAYATAAAATGATAGTAAAAACACTTCTCTCCTAGGGGCAGTGTGAGTCAGCAGTGTTTGTAAAAACCTTTTCTATCTTTAGSTGAGAGGCACTTTGGAAGTGCAATGAATTGGTGTTTTTCTCAGTGACACTAGATTAAATGCTTTTTGATTAACAATTCCACAGTTCCTGAGGAAGTTGCTGAATTAAAATGACCTCAAGAAAAACCATGACCAAGTAATTTGCTTTCTAATCTCTAGSTCACCTGATAGCCAGGGTTTAGTGGAAGAATTGCAATAGCCAAAGGCAGCTATGTGACATTTTACAGCTTTATGGAGAGGAAGCCCTTAGTGCTGTGGGCCAGTTCACACTGTGGAAATTTCAGAGCTCAAAACGCAGCTCATCCTGTGACCTGTAATGTTATAAACAGTAACCAACTCAGTACACAGTTCTCTCAAAGTGAATGAAAACAGGGACATTTGTTTTATTTTAAGCAAAAGAGATTTAAAAATCTTCTTCAGATTACAGTGTGTTAAARATTCAGCTTGACACTGATGTAGCTGTCCTGTAGCAACTCATTAAATTCTGGTGTCACAGCTGKGCTGCAGAGCCCTAAAAATACATCTGCTTCCCAGCCAAGTCAGGCTTTCATTCAGATATTCCTTAAAAATGCTCTCAGTTGATAGCACTCTGCCCTCAGGACAGACTGGCAGGAGCTCTGCCTTCAATCCCAAGGGAAGCTCTCACTCGCCCTCTTTGCCATGAAGAGTTGTCCAAACCAGCTGAGCTGGATCTGCAAGCTCTTGCACAGGGTAAGGAATAACAGAGCAGCTGATTTTGCTGCAGCTGAAGAACTGTGGGATGTGCTGCTGAAAATGAGGTGCCCATAGCCCCCATGAGGGCACAGAACACAAGGGAAGCTTTGCTCTTGCGCCCAAATGAATCCACTTGCTAATTGCCTTATAAAATTAAGATAATTGTATGTATTTTACTATTGGTGGTTGTTGTAGACATTTGCTAATCATTTTCCCAAACTCTGTTCATTTGGAGTGCTGTAACAATGATGAATATTAAGACAACATTTATGTGTAAGGTTTTTTGGCTCACTATGTTTGGCTTTATGTTTTTATAGAAACAATCGGAATGTTTAAGAAGTCCTAAAACAACATAGAATACAGGGGATTCTGAGAAACATCAGAAACTCAGAAGCACAAAAGGTTTTGTCCCATATAAACATAGTTTCAGTGTAGGAAACTGGAATAGGTGTTAAGTCAGTCACTGAATGCCTGCTAAAGGGATAATCTTATTCCCAACTAAAACACCCTTTTCCTGTCTTAATTTGTTCYACTTTCAAAATTATATAAACTAAACCAGAAAAAACTCCCCAAACAAGCAAAATCCCAGCTCTTAAATTGAATGGAATATCTGCAGATCAGTCCCTGTGACCTTAGTGGTAAACTCATACAAGTAAGTTTTCCCAAACAGACCACCTTAATAAATACCCTCACAAAGTAGAGRTAACATGTTCTTTCCTGTATAGTAATTGTAGAGGAACACCTGCAAGTATGCACTGAGTTCAGATAACATAATAATGGCTTTTTGAGTTATTTCTGTTGTTCTTGAATTGAGTTTTTTTCACAGCATTTAATGTAAGGAAAATCTGATTGCAATAATCAGGAGGGTTTGCCCCYGAAGCTAATTGGCCTAAGAGTGGTTTTACTTCTAGGTGGATAATGAACCTTTTTCATACTAGATCAACATTGGAAAAGCTTAGAATATTTGAAAAGTGGAATTTGATTCAGTGACAGGATGAGATTAGAAGTGTAGCTGTCCATCCCAGTGCAAGGCTCTGTTTTGTGGGTAAGGGAAAGCAGGATAGAGAGGACAAGGCTGGCTGCCTTCCAKACTCTCCTGTGGGGCCTCATGGGAACAGTAGGATGGGAAAAGGGGTTGGCTTATCTGTTCCTTCTCATGAAACATCCCAGCATTTAAAAATAAAAGGATTTAAAAATTCAAAATGCAGATTTCAAATCAGCAAGGTCCTGTGGCTGGTGAGCCATACTCCTTCCTTCAGTTTGGTTSTTTTGCAGCAGCTGTTGTTGTGTTCCAAGGTATTTTTTTTTTTAAACAATGAAGTAGAAGCAGTACAAACAAGCCATGTGAGGCACGCAGTTGTCAGAATAGCAGCGCAGAATTAATGCTGATATCCTCCTCACTGCGTTTCAGGTCACTGGGAAGAGCTCAGGAACAAGTGACACTCCAGATTACTGTTRGAGGGAAGATGGAACAGGCAGCCTCCCCTGGTACCCTTTTGTTTTCTCATTCTCTTCTGCTGCCCTTAAAGTCCCTTTGCAGCCAGGCCCAGCAGTGAGGGTGCTAAAWACAGGGATTTAATTCCAAAGGCTCTCTCACCTGGTATCAGCTGCCAGGGCTGTTGTGTCCCAGCTGCTGTCACARGCAGATTGCAGCGGTGTGGGACGTGTTTGTGGGTGCTGGCTGAGTTTCTGGCAGAGAAGCCACCCCTCTGAGTGCTGCTGGTAGCAATGCCAACAGAGAGGAGAAGCAAACCTGTGGAGGAGAAGCTTTAAGACAAAATGGATTAGTAGCAGAAAAACACAGTTTCTATTGCTTAGGTCATGTTGTGGATTTATGAACTTATGAAGTTGACTCTCCAAGGCCAGCTGTATGGCTTATTTTATGAGCTAAGTTGGTGTCAAGCACCCAAAATAGACCCGGGCATTTCTAAAGATCTGTGAAGATGGTCTGGGTGTAACTTTATCCCATTCAGTTCTTCACACACATCTGAGACTGCTTTGGACACTTTAAGACAAAACAGGGCATTTCAAAAGAAGAAAGTTAAAYCTGCACCTTATCTCAGATCCCTGCCTTCCCTAGAGTTTACAGTTTTACTGATATGGAAAYCCTCTATCCAGACTTATCCTATTTAAGTAATATGGGGCAACRCCATTCCATATTCTATCTTTCTTTTTAATCATAGAATGGATTGGATTGGAAGGAACCTTAAAGATAATCCAGTTTCAACCTCCCTGCCATGGGCAGGGACACCTTCCACTATCCCAGATCGCTCAGAGCCCCATCCAATCTGGCCTTGGGGCAGCCACAGCTTYTCTGGGCAACCTGTGCCAGGRCCTCATCACCCTCACTACCTCATATCCAATCTAAAGCTCTTCTCTGTCAGTGTGAATACATTCCTTGTTGTGCYRTCACTCCAGGCCKTTGTCAAGAGTCTCTCTCCATCTTTCCTGTGGGYTCCCTTCAGGCACTGCAAGGYCACARTGAGGTCACCCCAAASCCTTCTCTTCTCCARRTGRACAATCCCAATTCTCTCAGCCKTTTCTCYCAGCAGAGCTGCTCCATCCCTCWGATCCCTTTGGTGTCTGGGCTGGCTCCAGCAGCTCCMTGTMCTTCCTCACATGCACCAGACACATTTGCCCACAGGTTTGGGTCCTAAGCAGTTCATTTTTGCAGGAATATCTGGTACAAGTGCCAAACGATTGAAGCACAACCATGACTCCATTCTGGAATGACTGATTGTTCAAGGCAGAGCACAGTTTTGGAGAGTGTCCTGTTTTCTTCTAAGTCTGTCTCTTCCCTGTTAAAACAAAACCCTTGGTGAATTGCAATTTTGCTGCCTGCTCCACCCAGGAGATGCTGTAACACAGAGTGAACTCCCCCATGGGCTAGAGACGAATGTTAAAAATTTATTGTCCAATCTGTAGGCCAATATTACTGTGCGTAATCCCAGAGAGTTGGGACATGTCCATGTGTCACTGCAAATCTTCTTTAGACAGAGCTCTGAAGGCAGAGAAGGATCTTAYGCTATTTTTATCGCAGTTATTAGACAGACAGGGGTTGTAATAGAGCTTAGGAAGACAGCAGGGRCTCCTGTGAATTTCAGGGCATTGCAGAAGCCTGGTTTGCAACCTTGATGAAAGAAAATGCATTCCCAAAACCTCTAGAGAGATCTCTCCTTTTGACAGGTACCCTTTTCTTCCCCACAGTGCTGAGAGAAACTTTCACAACAAAACTTGATTTGGTGAATTAATGGMCAAAAATTGTGTTAGTTTATTTGTCATAGTCCCTTGAAGGGAATCAACATGACTCAAACAACAAGAAGTGTATGTATTTGTCATGCCTGTTTGACTTCCAAAATGTGGAATTTGAGTTCATATCCTCTTTGGCTGTGTCCTTTTCTGTCTTTCTTAGGCAGACATTTGCAACAGGATGACATTGGTGCCTTCTTCCATCATAAAGAAACTTTATTTTTGATTTCCATTTATCCTGAAGTGACTGAACTGCCTGTGAAACAGCTGGTAGGTAGACACACCATGTAAATAACTTTGTTTCCTTTGCTGATGTTGGGGTTTAAGGCTGCTGTGTTGTCCTTCCCTTCCTTTCTGCTGTTGTGCTGGGCCATGTACAAGCACATCAGATGGCTGCAGGGTAGAAACTAGACAGAAAGGAAGGTTTTTTCCTTTTCTCTAATCAAGAATTACGCTTTGGTATAGATAGAATAGTAGGTTCAGTCTATCTTGGCATTGGAAACAGCTCTTTGAGAGTTGTACAAGATCATTTGAAATTACACGCAGGTCAGGAGCTGTCTGTGAGCTCGAAGCCTTGCACCCCTGCCCTGCTGATCGTGGAGAGGTGGTTGTGCTGGCTAATGGTGATTAAAGAGATAAAGAGCACCTGTTTCCTCAGTCTCTGGGATGCAAGAACACCAAGAGGTGGTGGTGGCAAACCAGAGCAAGCTTGGCAGGACACAAGGCAGGAGCTGTGAAGGCTGTGGGATGCTCTCTGCACAAGCTCTCAAGCCCAGCTCTTAGGAGCAGAGCCTGAGAGCTGAGCTTGAAAATAATCAATTTATTTCCTTTTAYTGACAACACTTAATTTTGTGTTCTTTAATTCCTCTCACTTATAAGTTTTTTGTTTTATTGTCTTACAATCTCTAAACAGAGTTCATCTGGCAGCAAGAAAAATCTTGATTGTTCTCAGTTAGCTCTGCTGCAGACCCAGTGATTTCCATTTGGAAAGGCAGCCAKTGCTGTGGTCACCCATCCTGTCATTTCCTGGCTTTCACAACACCTTKTTACACAAGATTTAATGACCCTCTATGAAGTTTTAGTACAAATCACAGAATCACAGAGTTGTCAGGGTTGTAAGAGACCTCTGGAGATCGCCCTGTCCAACCCCCTGCCCAGGGAGCGTCACCTAAAGCAGGTGACACAGGAGTGTGTCCAGGTGGTTTTGAGATGTCTCCGGGGAGGGAGACTCCAGGTCCTTCCTGGGCAGCAGTTTCAGGGCTCTGCCACTTCCAATGTAAAGAAATTCTTCCTCATGTTGAGGTAGAACTTCTCATATTTCTGTTTATGGCCTTACACATAATACATAAACCTTAATTTGCAATTTGAAATAAATTACGCTGTGATATCACCAACTGTTTTTATCATGGGGGTTTGCTTTTCCAGTTTGCAAAATTAGTTAAACTTCAGTATGTGCAAAACCTCATAGTTTCCAGAATTTCTCAAGCTGATCTTCCTTGAGAGTTAGCTTTCATCCACAAAACAAAGCCTGAGAAGTGGCAGGATGAGTTTCCTCCGTAAACTGATGATGGTGCTTGAGTCTCTCTGCCCTTTCATTTGTAACTGCCTCCGCAGAGAGTGTCCAGAGAGATAACAAATAAAACCAGCTGTGTAATAATTCTACTGAGGATAAACAATTTCTCAGTGAGGGTGGGGTGAAGGACAACTAATTCACAGAGGTCACCAAACATACACGTTACATCACATTTCCACAGCAGTGGGTGAGTTGTTTGTTTTGGGTGATTTTACTTTGGYCTTGGCTGATTTCTGAACATGCCCAAATTTCCATAAATATGTCAGTCAAACAGATGAGTTTGCAGTGCTTGTTATCAAGAGAATATTATAAATGCAATGGTATGATTCACAGATAGTCCGTGGGCTCGCCTGTTTTATTCTTTATTCCAAAGGACAGAGAGAGAAGGGATCCAGATTGTTCCTATGAGTTTGGAGCTGTGACTGAACCTTTAATAAAAACTGGTGAGAAGGTATTATGCTTTGGGGACCCTAAGCAATAATTCAGTCTGTAGGGCAGTCAGTCAAACTTGGGACAATATGGATGGACTACCTGACCCTGACTTGTCCCAGTCTCCCATAAATCATGGCTGGGTCCTTTCCATCTCTCAAGCAGTGCTGAACTGAGGTGTTACGGGAGCTGGAAGAGGCAGCAGAGTGCTGGGGAATAGTAGTGGAGGTGGCAAGTTGTGCGTGATATGAGCTCTGGTCTGGAGGATTGTGGGGAGCATGAGAAGCTGCCTTCATCTCATCCTTCCACTCCTCATAGAAACTTTAAAAAAAACTCCTAATAGCACAAAAATACATATTATTGTTATAAAAATATACATATCCTTCAAAATTGGTAGGAGAGAGAGCAAAAGAAAGTAACTCTCAATGAATAGTCTATTAGATTTTTGTTCTTTTATAAACACCATCTTTTCAGAGATGGAATGCACCTCATTTCCCAATTACTACTTTTTCTTTCCTCTGGCAGTTTGCTTTTAAAAAGGGGAAGGGCAGCTGAACGATCTCCCAACATTTCCTTGCTTTNTTACACAAGATTTAATGACCCTCTATGAAGTTTTAGTACAAATCACAGAATCACAGGGTTGTCAGGGTTGAAAGGGACCTCTGGAGATCGCCCTGTCCAACCCCCTGCCCAGGGAGCGTCACCTAAAGCAGGTGACACAGGAGTGTGTCCAGGTGGTTTTGAGATGTCTCCGGGGAGGGAGACTCCAGGTCCTTCCTGGGCAGCAGTTTCAGGGCTCTGCCACTTCCAATGTAAAGAAATTCTTCCTCATGTTGAGGTAGAACTTCTCATATTTCTGTTTATGGCCTTACACATAATACATAAACCTTAATTTGCAATTTGAAATAAATTACGCTGTGATATCACCAACTGTTTTTATCATGGGGGTTTGCTTTTCCAGTTTGCAAAATTAGTTAAACTTCAGTATGTGCAAAACCTCATAGTTTCCAGAATTTCTCAAGCTGATCTTCCTTGAGAGTTAGCTTTCATCCACAAAACAAAGCCTGAGAAGTGGCAGGATGAGTTTCCTCCGTAAACTGATGATGGTGCTTGAGTCTCTCTGCCCTTTCATTTGTAACTGCCTCCGCAGAGAGTGTCCAGAGAGATAACAAATAAAACCAGCTGTGTAATAATTCTACTGAGGATAAACAATTTCTCAGTGAGGGTGGGGTGAAGGACAACTAATTCACAGAGGTCACCAAACATACACGTTACATCACATTTCCACAGCAGTGGGTGAGTTGTTTGTTTTGGGTGATTTTACTTTGGTCTTGGCTGATTTCTGAACATGCCCAAATTTCCATAAATATGTCAGTCAAACAGATGAGTTTGCAGTGGTTTTTATCAAGAGAATATTACAAATGCAATGGTATGATTCACAGAYAGTCYGTGGGCTCGCCTGTTTTRTTCTTTATTCCAAAGGAYAGAGAGAGARGGGRTCCAGATTGTTCCTATGAGTTTGGAGCTGTGACTGAACCTTTAATAAAAACTGGTGAGAAGTTATGATGCTTTGGGGACCCTAAGCAATAATTCAGTCTGTAGGGCAGTCAGTCAAACTTGGGACAATATGGATGGACTACCTGACCCTGACTTGTCCCAGTCTCCCATAAATCATGGCTGGGTCCTTTCCATCTCTCAAGCAGTGCTGAACTGAGGTGTTAYGGGAGCTGGAAGAGGCAGCAGAGTGCTGGGGAATAGTAGTGGAGGTGGCAAGTTATGAGTTCTGGTCTGGAGGGTTGTGGGGAATATGAGAAGCTGCCTTCATCTCATCCTTCCACTCCTCACAGGAACTTAAAAAAAACAAAAAAAAACCTCCTAATAGCACAAAAATCCATATTATTATTATAAAAATAAACATATCCTTCAAAATTGGTAGGAGAGAGAGCAAAAGAAAGTAACTCTCAATGAATAGTCTATTAGATTTTTGTTCTTTTATAAACACCATCTTTTCAGATATGGAACGCACCTCATTTCCCGGTTACTACTTTTTCTTTCCTCTGGCAGTTTGCTTTTAAAAAGGGGAAGGGCAGCTGAACGATCTCCCAACATTTCCTTGCTTTRTTTTAATGGATATTACTTCCTTTTGCTGGCCCTATTATTTCACTTAAGCTGTGTGTGAAATAATCTGTCACTTCTCACACCTGAGAAATATCTGCACAAGACAGAGATTAGGTCCTGAGCCAGGCTTTATTTAAAACAGTGTGAAATTGGAGTAGACTAAAAAGTCCCAACCATTTCTTGCACAAAGAATCTCCACATCTGGGAAGGCTGAGAAACCTTAATGGAAACCTTAATTAAAGGTGTGCCTCTGTGGTTTTAAAATCTTGGTTTTCCTTTCCTATGTCCATGGTGGGGACATAGAGCTCAAGGTGGAGAGTCATGAAGGGCCGGGTGACAGATGTTGGTGAGGGTAAAGGTGAGCAAAGGTGTCAAGGGACAGTGGGGACCCCTGGGGTCAAGGCAGGGGAGAGCAATGGGGAACCCCAGGCAGGAGAGATGTGGGTAAAGCAGGGCAAGGGTGGTGGAGGGTGAGCTCAGCCTCTCAGAGAAATCATTTATCTGTCCTTTTGCCTCAGTTTACCCATTTGAATCCAKGGCATAATAATGTCTTTGTGAAGCTTAAATGACGCTTGTTTTTAAGGCACCTGAAACAAAGGGGATTGAGTAATACAAAAATTAAWTTGTTTAGAAAGAAAAATACAATTCCACAGCATTGTCCTAAGTCTAAGGAGCAACAAAAAAGGATTTGCTAAATACAAGCTCAACATCAACCTTGAAAATGTCCTTTTACTCTTTATTTTGGATCTCATAACAAACACRCCAGGTTCATCATTTCAAAGAAATTATGTAATGAAAGAGGATCTTACCCCTACTCTAATCGTGCTTCATGGTACATAAATCAAGCAGATTGCCTATTAGGCTCATGTCTCCCCAGAAGAGCAGATGCAGTCTCACTGTAAATGTCTTGTCAGAGACATGACTGCATGTCACCTAGAACCGATGCACCACGGCACCACTTCCACCACGGTGGAAGTCACAGGCCCAAAGTCACATCTTTTTGGCATGACTTTTCCAGCCCCAGTGTTCCTGGAGCTGTAGGATATTTTGCTCTGTACACCCAAACACCAAACGTTAATGCCTTTTCCATCCCTAGCTTTCTGATCTGGAACCAGCCATAGTATTGGGTTTAGGTTTGGGTTTGGGGTAGRGTTAGGCTTRGGGCCAGGGTGTACAGAGTCAAATATCCTACAGCTCAAGAACAACAGGTCTGGAAAAMGAGTGATTGGATCCAAGGTGTCTTATTCAAATTCTGTGGGGTTTTAATCATCGGCACTACTCCTTTTGTGAAGCAACACAAAGTTTTTAGGCAGCTCATGCAGCCCTACCAGGGCAGAGGGAGGCAGAGGGAGTCAGCAGACCTGCAGAAAGCAATCCAGCCTCACCCACAAGTAGAGAGCTATGTGGGGATGTGCTACAGAAGGTGTAGCAGCTTTGGAAACTTTCTGAAATCTGGCTCAAGACACGTAGTGTGTGTGTTGGTTCCCTAACCCAGCAGAGATCAGTTCTTGGGGTGTTTCTCTTCCCATCCCTTCCCTGCGCAGGTGATGCCTGTTCTGGCTGCACTATCCATGGAGCAGAGTCTTCTGCCTGGGATGTGCTCAGTTGTAAAAGCTGTATGCACTGACTTCACTCCCCACACCTGTTTGGGATGCTCTCACACTCAATGTTGGCAAACGTTTTTGGAAAAACAGGGGTTTTTTTTATAAGGCAGAAAATCAGAGGGGAGACAAAAGCTCGTAGGACGGATTTATTGACTCAATATCATGAAGGAGCATCAAAAGTTATATAAGTGCAACATATTAAGAACTTTACCTTGCATGCAAAAATTATTTTTCTTTACTACGCTAGGTACCAAGCCAGAGGAACAGCAAGAAATTGCAGGAAGTAGATCCGGAGCTTTTTTTGCAAGGAGGGAGTAAGAGCACAGCACCAACRTCTGGCTCTCTTTACTGAGGTTTAAGATTGCSACCTAGTTTTCCTGAGAAAACCCCAAGCTTGATCAGTCCTACTTTTAACCTGGCATTTCTAGAACAAATAGCACTTCTCGTTTTATTACCAGGATCATTACTATTCTCTCTGTTTGACTGTGTGACAAATTCACCCAATCTCTGTGAAGAYTTAACAGTGAATTGTTTGGATTGAAACATAATGATACTGTGATTTAGAATAAGACTTCCTTCCTTTAACATCAGGCATTAAAAAATCAGTTGTTTAGTCTCAGTTTGGCTCTACTGGTAGCCAGTGAAGAGAGAGGTGCTTCTAGAAGATGATTCATCCTGTYCAAAAATAGGTACCTGGGACTGACTGGATGATTTTCCCAGTGGAGTTACCTTTCGCTCTCCATTCAGCCAGGGAAAATCTGTATGGCTAGCTTGGATGGAATGTCTGCCTTTTAAYTGGTTATATATTTGTGAGAAAGGTGTGCTGAAAGGTATTTGGTTACAGTCCTTTGGGCTTCTCTATTACAGCTGAGGCTCTGGACCCACATATAGATGGAATTATGTCACAGCAAAATGGACAGAAGTCAATAGTAAAGATAATTTAATTGTCAAAGTAAAAAAAATACCTGCATTAAAGACCTGGCCTTGCAATGTAATGTGCACTGAGTGATGGGTGCGTGGATGAAAGGGAGCAGAGAGGCCTCAATGCAGACAAACATCCCTCTCTGCTCTAGAGGTGCTGAATGTTTTGTGTGATCTGGGCTATCACACAGCATGACTCTGGATCTTGTGGGAGATCTCTGAAAGATGTGGTTTCCCACTGGGGCTTCTGAGATGACAAATTATAACTGTAAATTGTTATCTTCCACATCAGATTTATTATACCAACTTGTTGACATCTGGAGGTTCATTAAAATATTCTAATTTCTCCCTTTTTGTCAGTAATTAAAGCTCAAGTGGAACAACCCACCTTCTGAATGTGCTGCTTAGTAATTACCGCTGTAAGAATCCCTTTGTTGTAATTAACAYAGTCCTTGGCTAGGCCTGTGGAGTGATTAAGCTGATCCATCTATTAAGCTGATTACATCTTTCTGATGCACCCCTTTTCCTGTCCTTTTCCTGTGGTCATCATCCAGGCCACCAGGACCATGTGGCCATTTCCCTTGGGTGATCACTCCATACCTCTCATTACCAGGAGCAAGAATGGGGCAAATAATAGGGAAATTGATAATAAGGAAATAAATCTTGTGGACCTTGGAACCCCTCCAGTTAAGCACAGGCACCCTTCTTGAATGAGAGCACTTTTCTGACTTGGGACATTTCACTGCAGCTCTGGGAGTGAAGCTGCAGTGGCTGCTGCTGGAGGGAGTCCCAGTGCAGCAGATATTCCCCGGATCCCACTGGCAYAGCTCACAGGATCCACTGCCTCTGCTGCATTTTCCAGAGGAGGGGAAGAATTTGTACATTTTTTCGTTTTAATCATTTGCCTACGTCAGACTTCCTCCCCCTCAGAATGACAATTCCAATAGGATAGTGATTTTATCCTGGGCTATTCGCTCTGGTTTGGGATGCCCTCGTTATTCCAGAGCCAAAGCACCAGCACAGAGGTTGTCTCGGTCAGTGTCCCAYGCAGGAAAGCTCTGTGTCACACGGGTCTGTACTGATCACAGATAACCCTGAGCTGAAATCCGCCGGCACCAACATGAGGTGTCCTTTTGCTGCCCTCTTTCTTCTATTTGCGAACTTATCTCCGATGTTGGCTTAGTCACTTCCACTTTCACTTAAGCGAGCCAGCGCTTGATGAATTGATGCGCTTCAAATCAGACTATTTCAGAAAGATTCACTGTAGTCAAAGCCTCTTCAATCAATAGCCCTACTAAACACCAGAGAATAGCAGTTTGGCGATTTTTTTTTTTTTTTTTTTTTTTTTTTTTTTTTTTT
>NW_026623360.1:1018616-1029327 GCF_030028575.1 Malurus melanocephalus
AGGGAAAAGAAAAAAGAGTGTGGGCCATCACTGGTGACAGTGAAAATCTTTACTTAAAATGCTGAGGCATCCAAGAGCCAAGTTGTGTGAATACTGCACTGCCCAGGCTGGAAAACAGGCTCTGCAAATACAACACCCCTTTATAAATCAAGCATATAAACATATAAATCAGTATTGGCATATGTGAAATACCATATTAATTCTTAGTTATCTTTTTTTAATTGCAAGTGTTTGTCAGAAATAGAATGCTTTAGAAATAGGACATTGAAATTACCAGACAAAATGTTCATAGGAAGAGAAGCTCCAAAGACTGGAGCTGTCATTTAGAGATTAATAAAAGGAAAAACACTGGAGAGAAGGTAACTCTATTAGTTAAGCTTATTCTTTCTTCTCAAGAAGAAAAAAAGGAATTTAATTAAACAGAGCATTTAGAGCAGATCAAAGAGGACTCTCCTCCTCAGTGTACAATTAATGACGAGACCTTCTCACTACAAGGTATAATTTTGTCCAGGAGTTACCCTATGGGGAGGCTGCTCCATCCACTCCCACTTCTGTCCCTGTTTCWTTTTCTCCAGGAAATTTTAGTGCTGTCCACTCTCCATGGCTGGGAACTTACCCAGCTCTATTCCTAAATTCCTGGGCATGCCACAGCCTGGGAAATCTTTGAATTATGCTGTGGGTTCATTTTACAGCTAAAAATACCTGCACTCAGCAGGGTTTGTCACAGGCCAACTGCAGGGCACCTGACAACATGTCCTTCCTAAATCACTCTGGGCAGCTGATCCTGAACATAATCAGCTAGAGGGCCCAAATTATTAATATAATGCTGATTTTCACCTTTCTTCTCTGGGTTTGAAACTTCAAGGCTGTGATTAATTAAGCCTCTCAACTACCCCTATGTCCAAGGTATTATTAGACTGATGCTTCATGAGCCTTTTGAAGGTCACAGAGCAAAGAGCTGCCAGGGGTAAATCTCTGGGTCTCTCTTGAAAACCACACTGTTCCTTTAGCMACTATCCCATATCCTTCCACAGCAAAGTCTCTTCCCTACTCCTCTGTGAAATTCCAGGCAGGGGATTGCASCTGCTGCAAGCATCAAAAAAAATCTTGTAATCCCATGTCATACTTGGCATTCCAGTGACTTTTGGCCAAGATATTTTGACAAATTTTGAAAGCTCAGCTGTGTCTTATAGCTCTTCTTAGAGGAAATGGATAATTCCAGCTGGCTTAAATGTAGTGTTGGAGAGAGACTGGGACTCACCGTGATTTGCCTTCAATCTTACAATGAATTATGGAAACTGAATTAGAAGGAGAACACAGCATTATCCTKTTTAAGCAGGAGCCCTGCATGGTTTATCAGAGCATTGCTAAGGTGCAAAAGCCCAGGGGAAAGAGTGTGAAGTCCTGTTGGCCTTGACCTCTCCACAGGTTGGATCTCCACTTTGGGAGTGCTTTAGCAGTAACTGCATCACTGAATTGTCTTCCTTCTCAGGGGTTCAGGAATTTAATTTTTTACTTCCCTGGTGCTGCTTTATGCAACCATCTAAAATTTCCTSTTATAGAATCACAGAATGGCCTGGGTTGGAAGGGACTTTAAAGGTCACCTCACTCCAGCCCTCTGCCATGGGCAGGGACACCTTCCACTATCCCACGGTGCTCTGAGCCCCATCCAACGTGGCCTGGGACACTTCCAGGGATTCAGGGGCAGCCACAGCTTCTCTGGGCAACCTGTGCCAGGGCCTCACCACCCTCACAATAAAGAATTTTTTTCCAATATCTCTTGTTTTCAGCTGCTTGCATGCTACCAGGAATACAATTGAACACTGAAAGGTAATAAAAATATAGATTTGTTGGCACAAGTTCTTAGGAGCAGTGGCTTAAACTGGGACATACTTTTTTTTTTTTTTTTGCAGAGGGGAAAAATGTCTAGGTCCTTTCTGTGTGGATAGAGACCAGTGATCTAAAATACCTTTGTGTTCTGCCCACAGAAGCTGTGGCTGCCCCATCCCTGGCAGTGTCCAAGGCCAGGTTGGATGGGGCTCTGAGCACCCTGGGATAGTGGAAGGTGTCCCTGCCCATGGTCCTGGCAGGGGGTGGGACTGGGTGATCTTTAAAGTCCCTTCCAACCCAAACCATACTATGGTTTAGGTGATCACCTCGAGTAWCCATTGATTTTTCTAAAAGCGAATGAATGTTTTTACTCAGTGAAAATCGGGCCTTTTTACAATAATAACATCTTCATTCTCCACAGCTAGTAGCATCCTTGGAAAACCTCAGTTACTTTTTTGATTCTTATCTTTTGCTCTGATGAAATTCCAGAAAGGAGGGCAGGGCAATATGGGTTACAGAACAGGGAAAGATGGTGATGTTTATATTACCAGGGTTCTCATCTGACCTTTTTTTACCCATTCAGTTTACTGGTAGTGGTCAACAAAATCCTGCACAGTCCAGTGCCCAGTAAGTGAATGGAAATAGAAATAACACCATGATCTTCTCTGATATCTGTRAGCGTCCTGTAGGAGTCTCAGGAAAAGGACCCAGACACAGAGAGGACATTTGCTGGACCCTTGGTGTCAGGGCCAAGGCAGCAGGAGTGGCACAAGRGATATTTCTGTTGTTATTTGACCTGCCAAATACTGAATAATCAGAGACTTAAGYGAGCATTTAGGTTGTTAAGAGGAAAAAAAAAGTTAAACTAAATCAGCAGGGATAATGTAAAAAAAATTGATTGTATGCACTGCCAGTGCTTACAAGAGATCTTGGTTTGTTGTTTTTTTCTTGCAGTGTAATTTTGGTGATTTTTGAAAGGTCTCACCCCCTCTCTGCCACTGCTCTCTGCAAGTGCTGTGTCACTCCATCTTACACCTGCAGGCTACAGATGCATCACTTCTTTAGCTTCGAGCACCACTTTCTTGAACAGGAAGAGACTATCTGGGCTTGTTTGGTTTTTTTTTTTTTTTTTTTTTTTTTTTTTTTTTTTTTTTTTTTTTTTTTTTTTTTTTTTTTTTTTTTTTTTTTGCAGAATAGTTGTGCAGGATTTTTCTTCAAAAAATTGAGAAATTTGGCTCTGTGGTGATGTCAGAGGCTGTCAAACCTCAGCACAGACTGCTAAGTTTATTTTAATAATAAACATAAAGTTTATTTTAATGGTTCTCATCACTAGYATTGTTCAGTAATTCCACATTTGTATTGATGCACACTGAGATGTGTATAATTTATAAATTTTCTATGTATGCACACCTGCATGCRATGTTTAAGAGAAAAGAAAAACATTGCTATGTAGGTCAGTAGTTTTACCTCGAGAGCTCTTCAGAAGCAACATCTATTTTGCCTGCAGAAGGAAGAGATGTTGAAAATATCTTTCAGAGTGTTCTCTCTCTCTGTTTACTTTCTTCTTTAGCTTCCTAAGCCACTGGCAATTTCACTGCTGGATTGGGAGCTGCTGGGATATTCCCAGGGGTCAGCAGAGATGGTCAGACAGGGTGACCTCAAGGCCAAAGGGAGCTAATGATGAGATTAGCTGAGTCAGAAGGGCCAACCACAGCTTTATTTATACCATGGCTCCCCTTCTGAGGAGCTCACCTAATCAGATCTGTCCCCAGGAATACATTTATCCTGTCTAGAGCCTGGCTTTCAAATCAATTTTTTAGAGTCCAGCTCCTTGTAAACCTAGGAGTGCTGAGATCCCAAAGGCCCTTGTGATTTCCCTTGTTACGAGAGCATTATGAAATTTAATTCCAGACTCTAAATGCCTGGTTGTAATCCAGGTATGGAAAGYTGTGCTTCTGCCTCGGTCCTGCTGTCAGCAAGAAAACCTTGCTCCAGTTCTTTATGCAGACCTTTACAGATTTCTTTTTTTCCCCCAYAGACTTTAATAAGTTAGTCCCTAAGCTTTGCTCATCTTCCCTGGATAGAGAATTTCTGCCCTGCATGGAGGCCATGGATGTGTGTGACTCCTGCCACCAGGAGAAATGCCACCAGGGGAAATGCCACTAGGAGAAATGCCACCAAGAGAAATGCCACCYGGGGAAATGCCTGTGCTTCCCCTAAGTGCTGAAGGATGCATCCTTAGAGGTGTGTTGTTCACCTCACTGATTCCATTCAACAAACCAGATGGCAGCAGCAAAGCCAAAGAAGCTCAAAATCTTTCAATGACCATGAAATGTGAGGAGAAACTCTGCTGAAGTCATATATGAGGAGACAAAACAATTCCCATTTCCTGCCTCTGAGGTGCAGGACYGATTTCTGGGCCAACTGTATTTGAATCTTTCCCCAAAATTAACTCATTCAAGTGACTGCTCTGATGTTCTAAGGCATAATGTGGAAAAATATTCGTGATTAGCTGTTTCYGGAGTTTTTCCTCCAAAATCTGAGTTTGTGGATTGCACCACCACGTCAGGTGAGCTTTTTCCTTCCCTGCTCTGCAGGAAGTGTTTCTTACAGGGAATATCACAGTACAGTAGTGCTGAACCAATGAGCTCAACTTCTCTTTGCTGTTTATTTGCCAAAACCAAAATCAACCTTTTGGTTTGCGTTTTGAGAAGTTCCTTTAAATCCTGGGTCTAACACATTAGGAAGCCATAGACCTGATAATGGTGAGGTTTATCCCAAAATTTAAGATAGTCAAAGCACAGTTTTGGAAACAACTTAAACTGATAAGCCAAAAATCTCTGCTGCACTTGAGCAGCATGGAGGGAGCTGCACAGTTAYTCTAAGCCAGGGAGGAAAAGTGCATCTCTCATCAGTAAAGCTGTTGGCTGTGCTTTGCTTTGCACTGCATTTGTATCCCTGCAGTTGTCAGCTTTTCTTGCCTTTTGTTTTGCCAGGCTGTTACTGCRGCAGAGAAGTCAATAAACACAAGTTTCAAGTACTTTTCATTTGTAGTTATGATATAATACTGCCATTATATCCTTTTTTCCATATGCTGGCTCATTCAAAGGGATCTTTTAGCTTATATTACGCTCAGTTTTTACAGTGCTTGCTAAAAAGAGCAAAGACACGAGGYGCAGTTCCCCAAGGTGGCGGTGGCACCTGGAGGGAAGGGACAGCAGGTGGAAGGTGGGTGAGTCCTTAAGACAGCCCTGATGCCATCTCACGCCCCTGTCCTCATTGTCCAAAGGACRGTGGATAAGCAGTAATCTCTGACAACTCTGGCTGGAAATGATTCTGCAGGCTAGACTAAAAACGTGCTTCTGTGTCATTCCTGTGTCAGTCACCCCCTCCTTTTCTGATAGGCGCGGTATCAACACGAGGAGGGCAGGGAATTGTTTAGGGTGGGACGAAGCGTAACTGGGGCGATGGGAGGAAACAGAGCGGAGCAATGTCTAGGCTGACTATCAAGAAAAACATCCTAACACTGAAGCCCRAAAGGACTGTTAAATGATATCCCAAAGGAAGCAGTGGAACCTTTATCAATGAGTCATTTCAAACTTTGAAGGACAAAGCCCTGAGTGTGGGGAATGGTTATGTGCTGGCAGGGCATGAAGGGTCTTTCCCATTCCTCCCTGCTGACTCCCTGCCCTCAGCCCCCTGAARGAATCAGAGCCTGAAAAACACAGTGAGACTGGTGGTTTCCTAGTATACACACACGAAAAGAAAAACAACATCCTTTGAGATTGGGAGCCTGGGAAGTGTTTTTTAAATTAGTTTCAATAACATGACAGATGATAACAAGTTTTAGAGCAATTTTCTTTCTTCTTTTCAGCCACGTGTGTCTGTCCTGGCAGGAGCTTTCTTGTGAATTAATGAAACATCAAGGCTGCACTACCAGCCAGATTGGAGTGGTGTGTTTCCAGGAGAGAGCCTGAGCTGGCAGACCCTCAGCTGCTACAAATCAATTAAGTTCCAGTGATTCCAGCAGAGAGGGCCACCGATTTACCGCTGCCAATGATCTGGCCCATTCCATGTTGGAACAGAAATACTGCTTTCATTTTGCTGGACTATTTAAAATTTAAATGCTGTTAAATTTTAAAATTCCAATTTAATTTAAAATTCCCTTTGCAGTTTCTTTTACTGACAGTATTCCTCATTTCTGTTCCAAAGAGCTCAGACCTTGCCTTTGCCCGAGACTGCCACATCAGGATTTGCAGGGTTCCATGTCCTGTGGCCCGCAGATGTGAAGTGCCTTGCCCTCAGATTTTTTGATGATTTCTTGCCTCTGTTTGTCAAATATCTGTAATAAGAATAATCAAAGAATCACAGAGCCAAGGAATCAAATAATGAGTTGGGTTGGAAGGGGACTGAGAGGTTCTCCAGTTCCAAATCTGTGCCGGGGGCAGTGACACCTTCCTATAGAACAGCTGCTCAAAGCCCCATCCAGCTTGGCCTAAATAGCAGCAAAAATCATCCAGCACTCCCCAAAGGTCCTAAATCCCTGGAAAGCAGCAGCATGCCTCAGTGCTGGAAGGAAGGAGTGGAAGCATGATAGAGAAGGGTGCCCTTGTCTACGGCAAAGCCCTGACGCTCCGGCAGGCTGCAAAGACAAAGGCTGCTCCTCACCAGCGTGGCCCAGCCCTGCATGCCCTGTATGTGTGTTGGGGGCCCAGTTTTAGAAAGAGAGGATTCCCCCAGCTTCCTGGATAGACTTTGGGCCCTCAGGACATGTTGCAGGGCTGTTGCAATATTTGTGTTTGTGAGGAGAAGCCTGACGCCTGATCGTGCAGACCCCAGCCGTGTTCTGCCATGTCTCAGATTGACAGGTGAGAGTTTTGCCTTGCTAAAAGTTATTTCATGGCATCTCCAGTTTGCTGGGCACCAGTGGAAAAAATCCTCCTCTGCCTCAGCCCRCAGCTGTGAGGGAAGGGCCTGTTCTGGGGAGCTCCATAAAAAAAGCAATAGAGAAGAGGAGATGGTGTTGGGAGGTGGGGAAGGAGGCCAGGGGTTAAAGCAAGAGGAATGAGGGTTAAATGGACTTTGATGGGGCTGGGGAGGAGTTGTTAGATCAGGGACAGCAGTGCCTGTGCTCACAGGGAGAGCTGCACCCCAGGAGRCAGCGCCACATCCTAGGCTGGGAGACATCTGTTCAGTTCACCGCTTGCTTTTTTTGTAAAGATGKGAGATTTTCAGCTTCCAACCAGCAACTGTGTTTGTAATTTGGCAAAGAAACTTGAAAAAAAAACCCAAACCCACAACTCAAGGCACATCATCGCAAAATGTTACAGCACATGCGTTTAGCACCTTGCTGCAAAACCCAGCTGAGAGCCAACTTTCCAGTGTAATTTTCCTGCACATCTGCCAAGCAGTGCGTGGAAAGAGCCATCTGTGGTGTCTTACAGGGGCATTTCCCGGCCACAGCTTCCAAAGGATAAYGAAAAACCTGAGTTCTGTATGTGCCACTGCCCAAAAGGGCTGAAGTTTTCACAAGAATATGGGTTGAAGCTGAAAGAACAACTGATGACTCCTGCTGTTTAGTCTGCTCTGTCTGGATCTGGATCTAATCAGACCACTTGGTAAAATTAGCATCTCCTAAGTACTTCATAATCCAATTTATATTTTAAAAATTTTACTTTAAAGAATTAATAGCATGTCTGTCAGGCACTGTTCATTAAACATTTTTGGACCAGGCCATATCCTGGATGACCAAAATCCTGATGATGCTTACATTTAAATCTCCAAATGAGTGATTACMCACAGGAACGAGTGATTGAGGGAAATGGTGCATTGCCCATTCCTCGGAACASTGGTCCAGACTCAACCATTTTGGGATGCAGGCTTTCACCAGGCACATCTTGTGCAGCTCAGGAGAATGTCTGGATGAAAGTCCATATGTAAGAGGCCAGACTACATGATCTAATGGTCCCTTTGGCCTCAGAAGCTTGAATCACTGAGTTCAAATCTATGAAAAAAAGCTTCCCCAGCTGTAAGAATGAATTGGCTYGATTGCAAATGGGTCAATTAAACTCAAACCGACAACCCCCTGGGGTCATCATAAAAGTTACAAATTGGATTGAAAGGCATGTAAGTATAATTAAACTCTGTAGTTTCAAGCTAATGCAAAATTTCTCACTTCCTGTGCAACACTCCTGGGTGATGTTCCTGTGTTTGCCTGAAARTCTGATGTATTATTTTTGTATCTCTCTCCAAAGGTGGTCTCTGGCTGGGCCGCAATGTGAGCGTGGGGCTGGAGCTGGGCTGACCGAGTGGGAGCCCCATCGTGCTCTGGGCAGGCACAGATGTGGGTACCCTCCAGGGGTTAAGGCAGSTAATTCTTGTGGTGAACAGAGGAGGGATCCTGTCACCTTCCTTCCTTCACTTTCCTGCTGCTGGCACATCCTGCCCCTGTGCTCTCATCTGTTCCTTCTCAAAACTCCTCATTCCCTCTCCCCATCATCCCTCTCCTGCTTCTCCCTGTATCCCATCCCACTTTAAAACACAAAACTGCTCCAAAATTCGAGGGATTGGATTTTAAAGTAATCAAACCCTGCCTGAACCGAGTCAGGCTCTCATTTACATCTTTTTTCTGGGACAAAGACAACCAGGTATGGATAATGCTGCAAAGAGCTGARTGCCACAGCAGRKTGGGCTGTGGRATCAGCCCCCGGGAASAGAGCAGGGCCAGACACGGGCAGCAGCAGAGCGTGGCTGCAATGTTCACAGTGCCATCTTTTGGATGAGGTGGAAAACTGTACTAAGCTCCTGGTGTCATGCAAAAATTCTCCAGACAATGGTCCCAGACAAAAAGATGCTTTTTATCCTTGCTGTCACCAAAATCGCTGCCTCAACTCCCCTTGAAGTTTTTACTGGGAGAAGTTATTCTTCCCTTCAAATTCAGAATTGYTCTGTGGAGTGCGTGCACTGCATCCAGCCTCTCTCCAGTCAACTGCATTTTGGCGGTGCAGTACAGGGAAAACCACTTGGGAAGGGATTTTTCCACGGGAACTTGGGTTCCTGCTGGAAGCCGCTGTGGTGATAAAAATCAGGTGCTGGACTGCCTGACCACAGGCGGGAGCAGAGGGGATGCAAAGGGGGCAGTGGTTCCAGGATTTGCTTGTGCTGGTTCAACTTTAGGGCTGAAATAAGGAAAAACTCTAAACCCCCAATTTGCCCTGTATGTAACTTTATACTGCCCCACGTAACACACCCATGATGCTGTGGTGGAAATGAATGCTGCAGCTCCACTGGAACTGAGCTTTTAAAATTCCATGAAAGACCCGATTCCTGGAGGGGCCTTAACTGAGAATATGCTCATCTTCAGTAGTCATACTAATGCTTACTGTGTCTGAGCCAAGATTTTGTAAATCCAAGTCAGCTCTGTCTCTTGTGCCTAATAATATGAAGCAAGAAATAGCCTAGCCTTAGAAAAACTGTGGGGTTTGGCCTCAGCCCATATTGATAATCTAGCTCATAAATGGAGCCCAAACTTCTGGTTCTTGCCCAAACAACAATCATCTTGGAAGKTCCTGCCTACAAATCAGACTGGCAGATACTGGGTGTGCTGAGTTTGTTCAGACTCACATTTCCCAGTTTTAACTGAGCTCCCTTTGGTTTACAGACACTTTTCTTGAGCAAAGTCTTTTTCTAGTTGCATGCTCTTCATGGAATCAAAATACTCACACTTGCAGAAATTTTCTCTGGTCAGATCCTACTGCCATGAAATTATTGGTGAGATGCTCCTGATTTTACTGTAATCAAGTTTTCCCCACTTGAAAATTCCAGAATTAGCTGCTAAAAAGCAGTGCTACAGGAAACCAGGACAAACTAAGCAATGTTATGAAGCAGAAGGTGTTCACCCAAACAGTCCTATAAACAGGAGCTTAACAGAGACATCTGAGCTGCCTCTGTCAGGTCAGCAAGGAGAAATTGTAACTCTATGGTCATCCCTGCATGCCAGCCTCTGTCATCGACCTGCAGCAATTATTGCTCCAGCCCCTGACTGTTCTCATGGAAATCAGGATAAATCAAGCTGGCAGAACATAGCCTGGAGTGCTGTCACCCTGAGCAGAAGGTTAGGACAGCTTCCCCATGTTTGCATCGCTGAAAATTACCATCACCGACTGTCTGCACACAGCTGAGTTTCCCTTTCCCATTTACAGGTACCTATGAAAAAAATGGGTTTCTGCTGCAGAGCAAGCTTGGCTAGCTGGGCAGAGGACTCATCCCAAGTCACTGAGGGTTTCTGCTCTATCTGGGCGACCAAGACCCCAAGAAAACCCTTGCGAGTAATGGAGTACACTAAGCTCTGTAGTGGACTTTGAGGGAAGACTTCAGACTGGTGGGGACGTGCTTGTCCTATTCCATATGCACAGTTATCCTATCTCAGCTGTTCTCCTTTGTGTGCTGGCTGAAGTGCTCTTTGATCCCTGGGACAATGAGCACATCTCTCCAGCTTCACAGGTCCCTGCAGTTGTGGGTTGTACGCTGGGACATCAGAGATGATGTTTTGAAGCCATGTCACATGAGCAGGTGAGAGASAAAACCTTCCTGTGGTCATGAGTGTGATTTTGTAAGGAAATACCAGGCCCYGAGTGTGGAGGCTGTTTGTCAGCAGCAAACGTGGCAGGGGAAGCCAGGAAGAGCCACCCTAGAGACCTGCTCAGATGATGGGAAGCCTTAGAGAAAACCAGTCCAGCAAAAGGAGTTTTATTAGGTCTCTGTGCCTGATGGATTGAATTACTCAGGCTTAAGCTAATACAAACTTTCCATGTCAGACACTCTGAGATTTTCTTCAAGAGGACTGAAGTGTTTAGGGCAGTGTCTCTTGAACGTGCTCTGA
>NW_026623360.1:1029383-1046635 GCF_030028575.1 Malurus melanocephalus
ATGCTTTGAAAAACATTTTATCCCTGAAGATTCCTGGCTTTTGACCACAAGCCAATSTGAATCCAGTTTTGCAATTTCCACTCTGCCATATCAGCTCTTGCTCTCAGTGGGATTTTTGCCTGAGTGGAAGAAAGAGAGCTGTGCCCTTTGACAGCAGAGCTGCTCCTCCCCTGGGGACAGCCTGAAGGGCAGGGTATGGCAGTGATTTTTCCTACGAGCTCGACATTGCAAATATCCACATCTATTTAGGAAATATCTCACCCTGGCAAAGCACCCTGTGCATTTTTGACCCTGTTTTTTCAAGACTCATGCTTAACTTTTCTCTGACAAACAGCCCCCTTGAAACAAAGYTTTGCACATGCTTGTGTATTTTTCAGGACCAAGGGGAAAATTTTTATCACCCAGAAACCAGATAACAAGTTTTTGCTCTGTAATCCTCTGTACTYTTCATCAGTTCAGCTGATGGAGTTAACAGCAAAAATGTAGAAGGAAGCAGAGCTGGCGAAATAGCTTGTGATTATTATCTGAGGGCTGGGTGGAGTACCTATTGGAGAGGCAGCAGCTGGGAGCCGGCTCCCCAGAACAGAGAAGCTGACATTACAGAATTTCTTTCCCTCTTAAACACTTTGGTTTTCTCTGAACTTTCCAACTTCCCGGGAGGGGTGGCAGCTATGTGACCTGCAACCCCCGGGGAGACTGATCCCAGCTTTTAGATCAAGGAACTCCAAGTGACAAYGGGAACAGAAAGAAAAACAAATGCTTTTTTTAAGGATTGCTCTTTGAATTATTTATCTGCGTGTTACTGAAGTCTCTTTTGTTTCTCACTGTACCAGCTATGAGGCACTCTAATTACAAGTATTTAAGACACAAATAAAATACCTTGCCAGCCATGATAAATGCTGCTAGTAAAGCCTAAAAGTACTGTTTCTGCAACTGCAGCCAAGCAACCTTAGTAGACCTCCTGTTAGGTTTGATGCAAAATTATCACTAACATGTTAGGGATAACCTGAATTCCGGGGAAAATAGGTGATACTTCTTTAACATCCAGCTTTGGCTAGCTGGGCAGAGGACTCATCCCAAGTCACTGGGGGTTTCTGCTCTATCTGGGCAACCAAGACCCCAAGAAAACCCTTGCGAGTAATGCAGTACACTAAGCTAAGGAAACTTCTAGACATCCTTATCTGGTTGCTACATACCTGGTGCCAGTTCCTTAGGGRTGCAGCAGGGCTCATCTCTAATGCTTTGAGAACCAGCAAGGTACAGCGAGGACAATGACCTGGCTTTGGGTAGTTGTCCTAAGCTTTGCTGTTCAAATGCCATGGGAGCTTTRTACCTGTTTTTTCCTGGCTCCCCAACCCTTTATGCTTTCTTTGCAGCCTTCAGAAGGCATCTTGTCACATYGCCACTGATACACAGTGGTCATGCTGGGGAAAAATGACAATGTAGAACATAAGCACCGACAYAAAGCGACTCCATGGGTAGCGGTGATGTTGATAAAGGCAGACTTCTGAAAATACCTGACAGACTTCAAATGTCAGGTTGCTGTTTGAGCCCTAAATAAACCTGCTCAGACAGCTGCTTTTGTTTTCTCGTGGCTGCAAACTTAACTCCTTGCAAACATGTCCTGTGATCTTCCACTCAATTCAAAGCTATCGTAGTGGTGACTTTGCATTTTAGACACACTGTCTTCCAAAAGCATCARAATGGCCTGGAGCAAAGGTCTGCGGTGGCTGAGGAAAAAGCACAATCACAATGGGATGCCAAAAACCTTCTCCCTGCGGCTGCAATTGGATGCAGAGCTGTCAGCCCAGGCTGCAGCCAGGAACTCTCTGGCCATGAACAGTTGGGGGCAGGATACACCACTGGGATGCAGCTAGGGCCATAGGTCCTACATCTAAAAGTGTCTCTCTCGGGGAGAACAAACACTTTCATCCCACACAGACTCATGCCTGAGTCATGCAAGGCGATTCTCTAGGCCTCAAACTAGGTTTACACAGGACAAGAAAGCAGCCTAGACCAGGTGTAGGAAAAGACTGGACCTGCTTATCCTGTGCAGGGTGCCTGGGGATGGCCCCATGCTCCCCAGACTGACCCCAAACCCCTGAGACACAGCCTCAAACACGGGCTGAAGGAAGAGCCCAGACCAGTGTGGGGTGCGTGCATTGTCCTCTGTTTGCACTGGGATCTCAGGGACCTGGGCAGGGCTGTCCCTCCATCGGTAAGATTGAATTTGCAATGCAAAGCGTTAAGCTAAACTTCACAAAACTTTCCGAGGACTTTTTGTGAGGCACACTGTGCTTCCTCAGCAGTTTTGGGACAGCGCCGTCGGGATGCCGGCGAGCTGACAGCRCCGAGCAGCCGGAGGCGCTGCTTGAAAGCCCCGTTGTGCTGTGCATTAGCACTTCAGTGGGAAAGGCTGCAGGAGAGCTTTACCTGCCCCAGCTCCCCGTGCCCAGCACAAGCTCCATGGCTCTCATCTGCCTGTCTGCAGCTCTGTGCCTTGCCTTCAGAAGCCAATTCACATGCCAGCTCAGCACAACGAGCACTTTCTAAGGACACAGCAAAGTCCCATGGAAGCGTCTGCGCTGAGCATTTGCCAAAGCAGAGGTCAGGGGTGTTCTGCTTCCTGCAGAAAACCTGCAAATTGAGTGGCAGCCCCTGAGATCACCTCAGTAGCCAAAAGGATGGCATCAGACTGTTAACTCTTGTGGCACCATTGCTATGGTTTCCCAAGCAAAACAGGGGTTTTCCATTCATGTTGGCGCTGTCTGCAGCAGGAGCGATTGGCCAGGGCCTGTTCCCTGCCCTGAGATCAGGCAAGCATGCCCAGAGCCCAGCTCATGTCCTCAGGGCTGTCCTCATTTTCTCCCCAGGACAGGGTGAGCTCACTCATTCTGCGGTCAGGACCAGCCCCAGGGCTGCCAGCTGGGAGATCCCAGGGTGTCCCACGCCAAAAGGGGAATGTGCTAACACCTCAAAAGCACATAGGGCTCTGTGTTGCTGYTTGAGGCCATGCCCAGACTCTCTCTGTACTGGTGCAGATATCAACACTGGAAATAAGAGAAGAGACTGAAGTGATGCTCTGCTCAGTTATAAATGAGGCAGAAGCTTAAATTATTGTCCCATCCCCCAGCAAACTGTGCAAGCTGCCTGGGGAGAGCCTTCCTGGGCTACTGGGATGCACGATCTCTCCTCCTTGCCTGATCACAGGAGATTGCAAATGTGGCAGGGATGGTGGGCACTGCAAAACTCGTCTCTCCAAGCCCAGAAAAGACAAAAAATTTACAGTTCTGCACAGTTTCGAGTGGAGCTGGCAGTGGAATTGTGTGGTGTGGCTGAATCCAAGCTCTGCAGCTGAGCTGCCTCTCGGTGTAATCCTGCYGGGCAGCCAGAGTTCAGAGCCCGGGGGAGCTGCTTCCCGGGATGACAACAGCGTGACTCAGTGCCGAGCTCGGTGTAACCTACTTATTTATAAAGACTGTGTACAAAGACAATTTTTTCCCCCTCCTTGGCTGCAGCAGACACTTCCAGCAGAGAGAAGCTCTTTGGACTGAGCTCACAGCGAGTTCCCCTGGCACTGATGAGGCCTTGCTTCTCCTTTCTTTCACAGGATCCCCTCGGACATTTGTGACCCTTCCAAAAGGCCACACCCTCTCTGTTTCCACCTAACTCATCTTTCCTTCCTGACCTTTTTTTTCCTAAGCACTGCATCAGTGTGATCTGTGTAGCCCAGGAGACCCAGTCGCCCCTTGCCTTGAGTCAGGTACTGGAATGACAGCACAGGGCAGGGTTTCAGACGTGCCAAGGCAACATTCATTTGCCTAAATGGAGTCATGCAGTGCTATTTCAAACACATTTGTTTACCCTGCCCAGCCTCTGACTGGCTGGTTTATCCATCCTACAGTGCCCCAAACACCTGGATGGGTCTGGCATGTCTGACATGCAGCCCCTGAAAGTCCCATGCCCTTCTGGACTGGCAGGGAAGGGTTGAGCATGGCACATACATATGACTAAAATAGCGCAAGATACCTCTGCAGCTAAATCCTTTCCACCTCCTGCTYAGTGTTTCCCTGGCTGGTCTGCACAGTCCCACAGGTCCAGCTGCTGAAGTCTTGCTATCAGGGACTAATTTTCCACGTCAGTGCAATTTTAATTTTCCAGAGCTGCGCCTAGTTAGGACTGGTTATTTATTGTTCCAGCAAGAGAAGGACTTGATGAAATGTTCAAAGCCATATATAATAAAGTTCAGGATAACCTGGCACTCACAAGAGCATTGAACAGTGTAGAAATGCCAAAAGCAATATAGGATTTGATAGGACTTGGCTGGCTGCATGGTGTGAATACTTACAGATCACAGATCTGAGTCTTTATGGCACTGCCTCTTGTGCAGTCATTTATTAGGCTTAAAATGGGTGAGCAGTCAGCCCTTGAAGTACTTCATAGCACCTTTGCACTGGAATGGATGTCTGTAAAATGTACTATCATTTTAGTGGAGCAAGATCCTGCTACCCTAATGTTTGCATTTTCTCACCATCAGGTTCCAGTTCTCTTTGCCTTTTGGAGGAAAACTGGCATCTCTGGATGTGCATGCACACACAGGCACAGATAAACCTGCCTTGCTGATGGCATCACATAGGTAGGTTTTGATTACAACACAAGAAGTGTTTCACTACACAAACCAACTGCAGCTGTGGCAGAAGGAGCAAACAGACCTGTGGTCTTGGTAGGTAAGGCAGTGCAGCTCCGTGGGTACGATGGTGGTGCTGCTCCAAAAGGCTTCAGCTTCGGGRGCTTTGATGTCAGCAGRCAGCAGCAAAGTTGGTGATGGGCAGCTGCACAAGAGCAGCTCTCCCTTCTTCACCTGCTCAGTTCAGACAGACTGGTTGTTRCTGCYGGGGKAGAGGGTCAGTGCAAAAGACACAAWAATGCACCTCCTTGTTATGYACAGTGAGCKGGAGTGCTGGGAYACAGGGATTCAAATCCACCTCCAGCCACAGCACCACCACCCTTAGGCATGTGGGACATCTCAGGGGCCACGGAGACTCSAGGGCCAGTGCAAGCAGCCAGCTGGCCCGTGCTGGTAGGACTTGGTGGGGCACAGGGAGGGAAGGTCCCTGCACYGAGCAGATTTTGCCATCCACCCCTCCCTCAGAGTTGTGCCTTTTGGGACTAACCCAACCTTTGGTTCCATAAGGAGCTAAGTTTGGTGGTTTGGAAGCAGAGATATGGGCAGGGTTGGAGGGGTAGAGGGGATGAGTCTGACAGTGGTTATGGCACATTGCCAGAGCAGGGGAAGGTCTGGCCTGCAGCCCTTTACAAAGTCCAGTCTGCAGGTGTGTCCATCAGAGTCTCTTACACCCTTACAGATCAATACCATTTCTTGGCAATAGAGAACAGAAATGGCTTCATCTTGCAAGCAGGAAAAAAAAAAAATTAAAGAAGTCTGGACTTGTTGCCAGCTGAAATGGGAACACCAGGAGAGAGAGAAACATGAACTGCCCATTTCAACTGTTATTTACACCAGAACCCAGCTGTATGTTGGGCTGTGAACACATTTCATGCTTTTCTCTGGCACATAAATGCAACGGAGCCTTGAAATATGAGTTAACATGACAACTGAGACCTGCAGCCTGTGGCTGTCAGCGTTTCTCCTCTGCATTCCCTTCCCTTGCCCTCAGCACACAGCCCTGTGACAGCCCATCAGGCTCAGACGAGTCACTGGGGCTGCAGCAGACACAGAAATCCCAGGTTTCACCAGCAGCAACCAGGGAYGCAGCAGCAGCTGCCACTCACTCTCATTTATGGCACATCTCTCCTTGTGAATGGCACAAAGTCTTCACACTGAAGGCCAAATACCAAGGGAGCTCTGGATGTGTTTAAACAAAGCTAAGATTAATTAGAGCAGCTCAAAAATTAAATGCAGAAACAGAGTGTATTTATTTTTGCACTCAGGAATATATTAGGCTCTTAGGCAGATCTAGGTCACAGCTCAAGCAGAATTACCGGGGAAAGCAGCATGCGGGCAAACATCGTTTTGCCTGTTCAGTGGGAGCGGGGTAACTCCTACAGGAGCTGCAGTTCCCCACTCACAGCACTGGCCTTCAGAGCTGGATGAGGCACAGCTGATGCCAAGAACTCAGAAACCTCGAGTTATTGTTCATATAATAGATTCTGGCTTGCTTTGCATTTTGGCTTGTCTTCCTTTTCTCTCCCTATGTGTTCMTCCTTTACAGCTACCACAGTGCATCTTCCTGCAYAGTCATGAGATGCAGAAACTCTTTYATTCAATTAAAACTGATAGTCTGTTACAATCATATGACTCAGAGTGCCACAGGTCTAAGAAAAACACYCAACATAGGAGCCCTGAGATCAATCATTTCCACCTCCAAGCTGCACTGCTGAGCTGTTACTAAACAAAAAGGGTCTTTTGTATCCTAGGGAATGCTCAGGCTTTTGATTTTGTCTCCTGCCTTTCCAGGGCCAGTCTGCAGGTCTAGACTCTGCCCAAGGAAACCAAGCTGCTTGCCCCTGAGCCACTATTTGTGTGGATCTCCTTGTTTTGGGGAGGTTGGGATGTGCTGTGGTGGGTGTAGCACATGTCAGGAGGCACAGCATCAATTTGGAGGCACAACAGATCAAAGGTTTGGGAAAGGTCAWGTATTTTGCCTGGATGGGCTTTGGGATCAGCTGGGGCTTGAGGTAAGGCCCTGTGACTGCTGCAGGGCATGGGAAATCTGTCCTGTTTGCCCAAGAGATTCCTCTTCCTGCTGCCAAAGCAGAGAAGGTCCGTGTCTTGCTGAAGAACCAGGACAACTCTGTAAATTCCAAGAGCTGTCGCAAGTCTCAATTTTCATCAGAAATATGAACATTTTCTAATATTATTTCGGGGTGAATCAGCAAAAACTCAACAGCAGTCCTTGTTCTTAATTTGGCCTCATTTGAAATAAGACACTCAGCTTGCAGCAATGATAACAGACCTAAAGGAGCTCTCTGAACAGCCCCTCGGTATACGAGAAAGCAAAATCCTGCTCCCTTGTGGTTTTTTTTCCTGGCAATGCTTTTTCAAAGGGTAGCCATGTTCTCTGAAATTTTTGGACAATTCCAGTGAATACATAACACTCGGTTCTGGAAAGTGCAGCACTGGAGGGGCAGGTGCTCAGAATATCCTGCTTTCATATCTTTTTTAATCATAGAATGGTTTGGGTTGGAAGGGACCCTAAACCTCATCCGGTTCCATCCCATGCCATGGGCAGGGACACCTTCCACTATCCCAGGTCACTCAGAGCCCCATCCAACCTGGCCTTGAGCTGGGCTCCACTCTCCCACCCAGGGAGCTGGCTTGGAGCAACTTCCCCTGGCTCTCCCTGCTCTGCTGTTTGGTGCCCTGCTGTGGTTTGCAGTGTCATTATTGACCCTGGCGTGACACAGCACTGATGTCCACAGTTCCAAGGGCCTTATTTGTCTTTCCCACCCCACCTAATTCCAGAAGGACATCACCATGCTGCTTGCAGGCCAGATCTGAATCCTCTGCAAGGTGGGGGACAGCACTGCGCTGAGCATCACCATCAGAGTGAGGAGGTAAGAGCTCACAATTCATCCTTCGTTTTGCTCCAGACACTCACAGATTTAGTCTCCTTTCCCACACCCTTTTTGCAGCACATGAAACCAAGGTTCATTTCCGTGACACTCTTTTATGACCTGCAACGTATCTGAACTGGAGAGGACATTTTCTAGCCCCTAGTTAGGGGCTTTGCTTGTCAAAAGTAGCAACTTCAATTCCTGTGCTAAGCTCACATTTTTTTAGTAAACCCTTCATATCCTTTATTATCTCCTTGCTAAATGGTTCGGTGCATTAATTATTATTATCATCCAATATATGGAACGTATTTCAACAACACTGTTGGGTGAAGAAGCAAAACACAATATGCCAACTTACAATTTATTTTCATACAATTTGTGTGCACCCAGATCCCGTGAGGTGGGGGGCACTGCTTGAACCTTAGAGCCTTCTCATTCAGTTTTCGCTGATAACTATTCCAAGGCGCTGAGGGTGACTTCGGGAACAAGTMCACGGGCAGAGGGGTGGAGAGTAGGGCAAGGCGGGTTAGGATAAGGCACGGCCGGGCCAGCGCTGCCCCAAATTTGTGGGTTCGGGGGTCCCGGTGCGCTCTCCCCGCTGGCACCGCTAGGGGGCGCTGCGGCCCCGCCGGGCAAACCGCGCCGCTCGCCCCGCCCCACCGCCCCAGGCCCCGCCCCTTTATGCAAATCGCGCGCGGGGCTCAGCCAATGGGAGCGCGCSGCCGGCGTTGTATTTATAGCCGCTATTTAAGGAGCCGCGCGAGGCGCCTCCCGGCGGGATCCGTGTACCGGCTCCAGATCCAGGGATGATCCCGATCCCCGCTCCGGCCGCCAGTTCATACAGCGCCTTCCAGAGCTTCTCCAGCCCGTCTGCCAGGCCCGCTGCTTTCACTGCCCCCTCTTTCACTCTCATCCTCCTCGGAACGGAGCTCAGCGCTGTGAAAAGGCTTTCGTGCCGCCCCCCTCCCCACATTCCGCCTGACAGAGGGTTGGGAGGGGGACACGGWGATGCTCCAGAGCTGGCAGAGGTGTCCCGGCATGTGTACGTGTGTCMGATTTGTAGCTGTTCCTCTCCAAGAGCGGTCTGGTGATCAAACCCCGACTTGCCAGCCCGCTCTCACACCTCTACAAAACAGACATCCAGGGGTTTTCTGTCAACAACAGCAGCTTTGTGTCTCCATAAGTAACATTTTTCATTTGTCATGCAGCTTGCAGTGCTACTGAAACCAGCAGCATTTCCCCCTTCGCTTGGAAACCCAGCCAGCTGTTTCTGGGTGCATTATGTGTTTTCATACATAGCCTTTCATCTGGTTGATGCCTGCGCTTGTCTCTCCTTCCCACAGCACAGCTGAGCACCAACTCTGTAAATAAGAATTGCAAATGTCTTTACTCTTCTTTTAAAGAAAAACACCAYGTTACAGAATTACAGAATGTGCAGAGTTGGAAGGGACCCACAGGGATCATTGAGTCCAACTCTTGAATCTGGACAGAGCAGCCCCAAGAATCCCACCCTGTGCCTGAGAACATTGTCTAAAYGCTCCCGGAGCTCTGGCAGCCTTGGGGTCATGCCCATTCCCTGGAGAGCCTGTTCAGTGCCCCATAACCCTCTGGGGGAAGAACCTTTTCCTGATACCCAGCCTGACCCTCCCCATGCTGTTGGTAGAGTAGTTTGGTTGGTTTGCTAAGATATCATAGACTCATAGAATGGCCTGGATTGGAAAGGACCTTAAAGATCATTCCATCTCAAATCCCTGCCATGGGCAGGGATACCTTCCACTATCCCAGGCTGCTCAGAGTCCCTTGACCATTGCCAGGGATGGGGCAGCCACARCTTCTCTGGGAAACCTGTGCCAGGGCCTCACCACCCTCACAGAGAAGAATTTCTTCCTCATATCCAATCTAATCCTACTCTCTGTCATTGTGAAGCCATTCCCCCTTGTCCTGTCACTCCAGGCCCTTGTCAAGAGTCTCTCTCCATCTTTCCTGTGGGCTCCCTTCAGGCACTGCAAGGCCACAGTGAGGTCACCCCAAAGCCTTCTCTTCTCCAGGTGAACAATCCCAACTCTCTCAGCCTTTCCTCCCAGCAGAGCTGCTCCATCCCTCTGATCCCCTCGGTGTCCCTGCTCTGGACTGGCTCCAGCAGCTCCCTGTCCTTGCTGTGCTGGGTCCAGGGCTGGATGCAGCYCTGCAGRGGGGGCTCAGCAGAGCAGAGGGGCAGAATCCCCCCCTSTCSTGSTGCCCAYGGGGCTCTGGGTCCCAGCRCACACGGCCAGGGCAGGGCCAGCTGGCACCCAGAGYACCCCCAAKTCCTTCTCCCAGGGCTGCACCCGATCTGTTCATCCTCAGACTGGATTCATCCCAGGGTTGCTCCAACCCAGGTGCASCCCTAGCCCTTGGTCTTGTTAAACCCCACGAGATTCCCATGGGCCACAGTTCGACCTTCTCCAGGTCTCTCTGGATGCCATCCCATTCTTCAGGTGTAGCAGCCCACTACACTGCAATAATTAAGAGAAGGACATGGACAAGTTTCTCCTGGCTTTTATTAGGATTTTCCTCAAACCAGGAAAAGAAGAAGAAAACCCCACAGCAATGCCAAAGCCTTCCCAGTGTGTTGAGCTGGCTGAGAGCAGGGCTTTGGGTAGCCTCACGTCCCTGCTGCCAGTTTCTAGCAAGCACTCTGYTTTGATGGTGCTGCAAGGGCACAGATTGACTTGACCCCTGTTCTATTAGAGCAGGACMGTGGTTTCCAGGATAAAACTGTAATGGATCTGGCTAAGGGTGAGATGTTGGGAGTAAATCATAAAAAAAGGCAAATGACTCATTCTTATTGAGCATTTAAAATTACAACCAATGTCCATTCAATCAGTGCAGAGTATTACTAGAATAGTAATTTTAGGAGCACGTGGATCATACCCTTGAAGGAACTGTGTACTAAAATATTGTGATGGGTACGTGCATTTTACAAGGGCTTTTTGGAATGCTTAAGCTGCCACAGTGGGAGAGAAGGACTAACATATTTCATAGCTGGAATGTGCTTCAAGTGACCTGGTTTTGTTTCGTTGGGTTTTTTTCTTTTTTCTGTTTTTCTAGCTGCACTTTTGTTGCATCTGCTTGAGGATCAACTGCAATGTTTATGTGCAATTTTAAAGCTGTAATTTTTAATACCTTCTGTGGTTAAATCAAGTGAATATGGAGAAGTTTACGTAGCAATGCCTGACCAGTGCCTGAAACAGATACCAGTAATTCTGTCCCTGCTTTATGCTCTGGATGATATTCCATAATAAATGAAAGCACGAAACAACCAGGTCCAAAAAGAGTGGAGTTAGACTGGTTGTGAAGGGTCATCAGCAAATACCATCTGCATACTCACATTGGTCAGGAACATAAATGATTCCCAAATCCCCGCCCCTCTGCTCAGTGTGTACAAAGAAASGAACTGCTTTCAAATTGAAAACGACCACATATCAGCAGGGAGCAAAGCGAGGAAGGAGGTTTATGCACATCCCAGCTGGAATGGGATGGAGCTGGGCAGCGAGGCTGCACACCAATCCCCCGCGGCTGCTGAGCAGGAGGCTTTTGTTCTGCAGGGCAGGATCAGGTGGAGAGGCAGGGCCCCAGGCTGGCATCGAGAAATCGAGCTCCATCTGTGACAGAGCAGCCTGTGAGGGCAACTGGCTTTCTGAAAGGCTTGTGCTGCAATTTTGCAGCTCCTGGTGTGTTCTGGCAGGGACTTCTGCATGTTGGGGAGCTGCCTGAATCCAGGAGTGATGCTGAGGTCCCCCTGTCCCTCTCCCAGGCACTCACCAGGGTGTGTTTCCCTACCTGTTGTGTTGCTACAGACTCGTTCCAGCTGTTAGTTCTGATGCACTTGTGCTTGGTTTGTGTKTGTTTGTTTGTTTGTTTTTAAATCACTACCCCTGATGAAAATTGAATAGCTTAATGAATGCCTCAGGCTGCTGATGGCTTTGGAAGCAGCACAACCTTGCTTCCCATAATTGTGTCCACATTGGGACCTGTGCCAATTAAAACCTTTTACTAAAGGCATTGAATAGTAATCAATATATTTATGTACAGAGAGAGAGAGGTGTATGTGTGTACATGCATATGTATAAAGGGAATAATCCTTTTGGTTTTGCTTCTTCACAATCACAAAGGTTGAAATGGGGGAGTGTCTAAATGCAGAAGTTGTCTGGTTTGAGCAGTGCTGGCAGAATGAAGTGCTCCAGGGCTATGACAGGGATACTGTTACATTGATGATTCCAATTATTATTGATTGTCTTYGGTCACAACAAAAGAAATGCAGCCCTTTGGAGTCTGGAGCTGTCTGGTGGGGACTGTGCAGATCTAAGGGCTTGTTGGCAGCAGAAGGGAGCTGACCTGCTCCCAACCATCCCCACGAGGCTGCAGGGTGGGTGCTACTGGTCTGTCCCACACATTCACTGTCCCTGCTGCTTGTCAGTCCACAGGKAGAGCTGCCTGAATTCACTCACACAGCAGGCTACTAATGTGAAGGCAAATCCTGGAAAAAAGTCACTACCTCTATGCTTGATTAATGAGCTGAATTAATTCCCACATGGCTTTGGTGGGCAATAGAGGCAGTGCAAGACCAGGCAGGGCACCCTGGAAAGGCAAAGGGGGCAACACTGCCTGTTTTGGATGCCACAAGCCACTGGCTAAGGTGCAGAATCACAGAATCAGAATAGCCTGGGCTGGAAGGGATCTTAAAGACCATCTCATTCCAACCCCCTGCCATGGCCAGGGACATCTTCCACTAGACCAGTTGGCTCCAAGCCCCATCCAACCTGGCCYTGAACATTTCCAGGAATGGGGATGAGGCTGGGCAGCAGAAGTAAGACTTTCTTTTGTCCCAGAATTGCCACATTTGCTTTCTCAGTCTGTTTATTTCAGCAAAGCTGTAGAAAGATGACACTTTTCACATACAGCTTTCTGGCTGTTTGTAATTGTCTCCTGGCTGAAAACCGCTGTTCCCAGCAAGCTGCCAGTCTGTGGGAGCACATCCTAATTCTTTTCAGGCAAAAATCAGGCAGGCTGGTTTGAATAGTTGCAATAGTCAGTCTGAGCTCATCAGAAGGGAAAGGAGGAGTGTTCCTTGGAACTGCTCCACAGGCAGTTGGAAGAGGCCAACATCCAGCAGAGGGGCTTGGGATGGTAACAGATTTTACCAGCACAGCCAGATTCAGAAGGCGACATAAATTCACAGCCAAAAGAAAAAAAATTACCTCTAGATCCAAAATGCATCATACCCTTAAAAAACAGCATTCAAACTTTTTTTTTTTTTTTTTTTGAGTAGCACTCAGGCTACTCAAATGTACTTTGATGTACATTTTGCTGAATTTTTTTCCGCCGGTGAATTGCACTAATCTTTGGATCCTTCCACCAGCTCAAGTCCTGCCTAACAGTATGAGAGCATTAGAGCCTGTGAGCAGGAGTCAGAGTACAAAACCTGGACTTTGGGTGGTGGAGTTTGGCTTGCTGTCTGCCTGACAGTGCCAAGGAAGCACAGCAGTGAGGGCATGCTGAGTAGGAGCCCACAGGAAACACAAACCCAGGGGAGTTGCTGAGGAAGATGATTTCACTTAGGCTAGGAACCCAAACACAGTGGGTGTCACAYTCAAGGGAGAGTTCTCCACAGTTGCAAGAGTAGCTTTGGGTCTTCTGGAGAAGTGGCTCTCTGTGAGTTCATTCTTTTCTCCTCTTTTTTTTTTTTCTCTCCTTCTGTCTGTCTTGTTAATTATTAATTCARTGTGTTGAGAACCACATTCTTCTGAGCAGCTCCTCCCATGTTTCCAACCTGGACAACTCGTCTTGCTTTATTAGTCTGTGGACTAAAATTGCTCCTTCATAAAGGACTGTACTCTGGAAAGGAACCCAGGTGTCAGAGTGTACAGAAGGTGTGTCATCCCAGCCTTGTGGTGTGTTATGAGAGCTGCCTTACCCATTCTGCAGCTTTTTTATGTGACCTCAGCAGCGTTCGGTAAAATGACCTCCTGTCATGGGCTCTGCGGTCTTCTCAGCACATGGGGTTAATCAGGAGGGAAAAATAAATCCAGCATCAGAATGAGCATTTTACTGGAACTGAATTGCAATTTCTGTGCATAATTTAACACTTTGGGGAGGGAGCGTTCTCTGCTTGCCTGAAATAATTTAGAGGCGGTTTGGAAATAGAACACGTTTGTGTAAATATGTCTTGGGATTAAAGAGCTCACATTTAGTTCCTGCAGCATTACATTACATCTCTGTCTATAGGATATGCCATGCTGTAATCTCCAAACTCTGTTCTGCAAACTGTTTCTCATATGAAGAGACTCAAAATAGTCCTTCCTGGCACAGTTTCACTTTTTCCCTCCTAAATACGGGTCTGTAGCATAAAACCCAATGCAAGGTAGCTCTGTGCCTGTTTTATAACTGGGAAAACTGAGAACTTTGGCTGAAAGTGGCCTCAAGCTAGTGGTTCATATTTTTCAGTACTAACCGAGGAAAGCAGCTGTTTTGACATGTGGGTTCCCCAAATTGCAGCCCTCAGAGTTACAGATTGTTYTTTAAAGCTGTCCCAAATTCACCTGATTAATCTCTGTCAGACCCCAGTGTATAGTTCAAAGGCTACATCTGTAGTTCATCCTGTGTCCAGTATAAGGAATTCAGCCCAATTTATGGACTCTTAGTGAGAGATCCCACAGTGGTAAAGTGGATAAYGCTTTTTGGAATGGAATTTGCAAATATGTTGGTGCCCAGTGACATTTACTATTATACCTCTGCACCTTCCTTCTTTTTCATTCCTTCTGAGACTGGGGAGCTTGTTTGGGATCAGATGTTGTTGGCCTGACTCTTGGAAAAGCTCACCAATTGTGTGAGGCCTAAAGGATCTCTGGGCATGTGCCAGCAGTGCAAGATCAGAATCTCAGGCAGCAGGCCTTAGTGACGGCATTTAGAGATCCCTTTTTGCTGTGACAATGCTGTGACGTTTGCTCAGCTAAGAATAGGCATTTGTAATAAGTTTTCCACACSGGTCTTTCAATACCAGTAAACAAAAGCCCTCTCAAGTAAGTGAAGAGCAGTGTTTTGGGTTAATGCCTTTTTACAGCCGGGGCTCATTTATTCTACAATTAACCAGAACCTGTTGGGTAGGTTGGGGTACAGGTTGCCACACTTCAGACTCCAGTCATTTGCACTCCTTTACCAGTGGACTCTGCATTTTGCCTTCACGCATGTTATCTGTAAGAGAGCAGAAGTTTTGAGTTTCTCCAGCTCAGGGAACCTCCTCGCTTAGTAAAAAATGYATTTTCTGGGTCAGGTCTGTTCTGTGCAGTGTCACATTCCCGTGGAGGGGACTAGGGCTGGGGACTTGGAGCCATGCAAAGAGCAGGAAGGAAAACCCAGAGAATTCATTCTCCTGGTGAGGCTCAGGGCTACAGATGGTTTAGGAGCCACAACAGCATTTAAGTAGAACTGAAGGGTCACCTGAAAGCCCCTTGTTCAGCTGCTGCTGAACTCCAAAGGTGTCCACATTCACATCACACTGCCCTGTTCAGCAGTGCCTCTTCTGAGTTTCATTTTCTATGAGTTCCATTTTTTTTCACTCCAATATTCCTCTTGCACACAGGTAATTGGCCCAGCTGGACTGGGCTGGGCATTCCTTATTCCATTCCAGAACAGGCCTCTGGAGATGAGGCATGTGAAGATTCCACTGGGCTGAGCTCTGTGCATTTTCATTTGATGCCTTGAAGCTGAATCCCTGCTGCTCAGAGGAGACCTGGAGCTCTGAACTTGACCCAGACATCTTCCTTCGGGTTTATGCAGTCAGGTCCCTGCTGCATCAGATAAAGCTCGCCTTATTTTCCTATCCATCAACTAAGCAGGAATTTTCAGTCTGCTCTATTCGGGGTGTTTGGGATTGCAGCAAGGCATGCTCCTGTCTGGGGCAAGATGAGGAATTCAGCTCTCCCCTCTTTGTGTCCCACTGATGGCCAAATCCATGAGGAGCTGCTGTGTTTTGTTCTTTTCCCCATTTCGTGCCTCTGTTGGAGGAACATCCAGAGCTGGCTTGATTTCTGCCCCACCCTTGGTATAGCCCTGAATATGTTAGTGGTTTCTGCAGAGCCCCAGGAGGGAACCACAGGACAGAATTTGGCTGTAAGTGATCAAAACAGGGATTTTTGAACAGGTGTCAGAACTGCTACCAGTAGCAGGATTTGGAGGAGTTGATGGCATCATTGCTGAGCAAGTCAGAGTTTTGCCAGGAATTAATTTGGCCAAGAGTTCTTACTAAAACTCACAGCCAACAGCAAAACCCCAGCAGTGCAAGCCCCAGTTTAGCCTGGTGAGCTGGTGTCAGTAGTGAAGGGAAAGGCAGATCAGGAGAGCAGACAAAAGCTGCATTAAAACCACCCGCGTGCCCTGGCACACCGAGCACGAGGAGCAGGTTTTGCACAGTTGGGAAGTGTTTTGTCCAAAACAGTGCCTGGTTTTTGTGATTGACTGAGCACCTTGAGCACTCTGCCTGGCTGGGTTGTGTGCATGCATTTGGTGCATGGGTTCTTGCACAATCTAATCTGAAATTAATTTTCTTCAAAGGCTTACACGTACAACAGAGGAAGTGCCCCAGCTTTTCTGTTTGTTGCCCAGGCACCTCAAGTCTGTGCAGAAACCTATCACAAAAAAGCTGTGAAGACTGACAAAAAGATTAACTGAACAAGCTGAGAGTGTTATAATGTATGTATTTTGCCTTCAGCCCCCACTCTGACAACACCTTGTAGTTGGTATTTGCATGGAAAATACACTGGCATGGAACACAGAAACAAAACTCAGCACTTACCAAGTGCTTCAGTAAAGTGTTCACACATACAAAAAGTGAAGGCTAACAATATGACAGGGACAGCTGCTGTTCTGTAATGTGTTATCCCCCATCAAACTGTGAAATAATGAGAAAATGACAGTTCCTATCATTATCTCATAACTCTTGGGCTTTATTGCTGGGCTGTTGCAGCTTTACTATGTTGTTTTGGGCAAGTGATTTGAGCCTGTGGTGCCTCGGTTTCCCCTGCTGCATAATGTGGGGAACACCCACTGCACAGGAGCATCAAGAACAAGGGGGAATGGCTTCAAACTGTCAGAGAGGAGGTTTAGACTGGATATGGGGAAGAAATTCTTTATTGTGAGGATGGTGAGACCCTGGCACAGGTTGCCCAGAGAAGCTGTGACTGTCCCATCCCTGACAGTGTCCAGGGCCAGGCTGGATGGGGCTSTGAGCAGCCTGGRATAGTGGRAGGTGTCCCTGCCCATGGCAGGGATTTGGAATGAGATGATCTTTAAGGTCCCTTCCATCCCAGGCCCYTCCATGATCTGCCCTTSGGAAGCACCTTGCAACAGCACCTCACGAGTCTGTTGGGGGAGCCCACTGTGAGGATGCAAAATGTTATTCTGCAGGTTTATTCCAAAGAGGTTGCAATAAAAAAGTCATCCTCATTTCTTTGCCGTGCCCCTTCTCCCTGTGAAGGGTGCAGCAAGATAAGTGACGTCCTGATGGAAAATCTGATATCACACTTTCTGTCTGTGAACAGCTCATCCATCAGGACAGAAGCTCTCCCAGCTGTAGAACCAGACACGGGGAACTTCTGCTTGGTTCACTTTCTATCACAGGATAAGACGAGCTGACC
>NW_026623360.1:1047460-1049628 GCF_030028575.1 Malurus melanocephalus
AAAAAAAAAAAAAAAAAAAAAAAAAAAAAGATGAGAAAAGGAAAAAAAAAATTAGAAAATAGAGGGGTGGGGTGGGAACTGGGAATTGTTTTGTCAGCAGGAAATTTCCTCTGGACCTCTATCACACGGTGACAGTGCTCCTCCAGTCTGCAATGCCTTCGTCTTCGGCTGCATCACAGGGGGTTTGCACAGTTATTATTGCAGAGTATTCCCTATGGTACCGAAATCACCCCACTATTTTAAGTTATGGAAAACCTGGTGTATTTCTGAAGTTTGGAAGCATTGCAGAGATGATTTCTCTTTGATTAAATGCTCTTCTGCTTATCATATTATCCTGTGATTTTAAAGATAGCCTAATATTGTGGTTCAACCCCAACTGGCAACTCCTTTTATTTATGTCAGACTTTATCTACAGCTTTCCACAGACTTCAGTTTTAAATGGAGATGAAGCAAAAGGAGGTTATGGCTTATCTTTCTTATGCTGTTGTTTTTTTAAAAGCATAATTTAGGTATGATAAGGGAGGGAACAACRTAGAAAAATTCTCTCATGGAGACTTCAAAGTCTCGGTAGCACCCTGTGGCATCCTCTTGTGTGGTTTATTTGGGGGTGAAGGTTGGGAAAAGGCCTTTGGAGACTTTGTTACAGTTTGGATGGCTAAAAAGAGCATAGATGTTTGACTGCAGGGTGGAAATGAGAAACAAAGAGAGCAGTTCACCCTTYCCCAGCCCTGTGACCCTTTGGAGGCTGTGCAGCTGTTCAAAGGGGACATCACACGGCAGAGCTGCCTCTCCTCGGGGGTCATATGGAAGAAAAGGAAGAGCAGCCTGTGGAACCTCTGCCGTGCTCCCAACTCGGGCAYATGCCAAGCCTGGGAGGGCAGAGGCTGCCCTGAGAGGGTTTGCCTGCTTCTTTAGATACAACCCTCCAGATGGTTTAATTTAGGCTGAACACAGGGCTGGTCCTGCCAAGAGCCGAACATGAGAGGCCACCGTGGTGGTCGAGAGCAAGGGAGGTGCCTTGATGTAGGGTCTGATACAAGCCTGGAACAAATCGTATGAAATCCTTTCAGCTCTTTGAGCTTAACATGAGGGTATTGAGGGTGAAACTGATGGCATTAAAACCCTTTCTGCTTCCTTAGTCGCAGAGCAGGCTGTTTACAGCAAAGATTACAGACCATGGAAAATCGATTGAGCTCAGCTCTGGGTGCTGAGCTCCAATCACACTGCATTGCTCTGCTGGAATCATCACAGGGCCATTAGGATGAGTGCTAAGTGCTTGYGTTTTCAGTGCTGCACAGGACCTAGGGAGACTTTGCATAATTGTGTCTATCCAGAGGGAATTGCCCAGGTAGAGGCATTCTAGAGCTGAATTGCCCCGAATTTGCAAAGCCAGTCTGTAGTCACACCCCTGTTTCTGACAGATATCTTAGTGCTTCCAGGTTACATAGTGAACAGCAGGTGATGGGTTCTCCCTTGGTGGTGTAGCAGAAAGTSGCTCTCTCCCAGGGACAGCTGCGCTGGAAATAAGTGGTTTGTTCCCACATATCCACACAGAAACTCCTGCTCTCTTGTAACTATACTGGCTTCTTTTTTTAATTACATCAGGACAAACATTTGGCAATTTCACAGGTAGCAGCCGTAAATAGACAAAATGCAAGGACTTCTATTCATTTAAAGTGCTGGTTTATGCCTAATTTACATGTASTRGCTGAAAAGTAAGTGAMTATATCCWTTATAAAACCCATAAGGTAAATTTTCTTTGGAATGAGAGTCTGAACATCTCCAGTGGGACATACGTGAGCCCTCAGAGTTTGCACCAAAGATGCTAATATTTCCTAGGGAGCCTGAAGCAGCTGGCATGGAAAGTTATAAAGCTCAGGGATACTCTGAGCTTGGTTATTCTCCTGTTCTATAGAGTTGCCAAAACTGAGGAGGTTCTGGTGTCACACTAATGGAGAACTAGGCAAGCTCTGTGACCTTGGCTTCGAGGCAAAGTCATGTCAGTTCTTTGGACAAGAACAAGGTTGGATATGTCTGTTAAACTGGTTTTTTTTTTAGTTTTTGTTGCTGTTGTTACTGTTGCTTTACAAAGGTAATGTCAGCTTCAGGTCTAGATTTCAACTTGCCCAGTTTTGCGTTTAGTTTTTGGTGGTTTTTTTTGTTTTTTT
>NW_026623360.1:1049708-1102783 GCF_030028575.1 Malurus melanocephalus
GTGTTTAAACACTGGAGGTGAAATACCTGATTCCTYGTCTGTGGGATATTCAATGACAGGATGAATTCTACTGTTTGGCATGAAAGATGGCAGCAATGAAGGTGAGGGTGCTGCCGTAGGGCAGGAGATGGGGTGATCTCTTGATAATCTCTAAGTATTTAGCAGGACTGTGTAAAAATAAGTAGATTCAGAGGGGAACTGTACAAAAGCCAGCAAGGAGGGGTTCTGGGAGACAATTAGATGAAGGCACAAAGCTTTGGAAAGCAAGGCAAAGAAAAAAAGTGAGCAATCATTCTTGAGGAAGATACAGGAAAGCTGCCTTCTGTTCTGCCAAGGGCACACACATTTCAGGCAGGGCTGGAAGACAAGTGCATGGYGTGAATCCTGCCCCTGGAGCCTTCCTGGTGCCTTGTGAATCTGACCCTGGCTGGGAGGTGCAGCCTCCKGCTGGGCTCAGTAATGGGCAGTACATGGGCAAGAAGTGTCTTGAGCACAAAGTTTCCCTTCGATCACCGATAGCTCATAGGTGTAGGAGGTTGCTCGCCGGCTTCTGATTGCAAGATCTGGGCCTTTGCTGGCAAAGATCTCCTGAATTGTTCCTCCTGGAATCTGTTATTTCTCAATCTTTCAAACATGCCACAACTTGGCTGGCAATAAACTGTTCTTGCCAGACAGGAGCATATAAAAACCTCTGATCAAACTGATCACTTGATTAGATTGCCTCCCAGGGGGCTGATCAGGTGTAATAATTGTAGTGAGAGGAAGTGGTTCTTGCTTCACCAAAACTGTATTGTTCTGCTGCAGATCTGCTCCCTGGCGGGACTCTTTGATCCCTTTAGTGGAAGTTAKCTGGTGTGCAACCAGGTGGGGAGTAGCTATTGCACTCCCAAGTGCATTTGTGATGAGGTAATGAAGAGGGAATGCAAGTCTGTATTTTTGCTCATATCTTCTGAGTAATCATGGTGYTCTTCTGCAACATTTAGAAAACCTACCCTCTGAAATGGCTTCTCTGTGAAATAGCTGAAGTAACACACCCACTAGAGAGAAAGAGGCAGTGGGAGGTTAGAGCAGTGACCTGGGCTCTGATTGCAGCTCTGACAGAGATGTTTACATCCATTTAAGAAGTTTACGTACAGCTTCCTRTGCCTGATATTTCTATACAATGGGGATATTTGTATTTCCTTTATTTAAAAATAGTGATTGATAATCCTTAGACAATGCTATGTAAGAGTATTGTGCATGCACATTAACCTGTAAAGCTCCTTGGCATTAGACATAAAGTCTTCCCTGTATTTTGGAAGGGCCAAAACCATAAAATCATAGAAAGGTTTGTATTGACAGGGACCTTAAAGCCCATCGAGTTCCAAGCCCCTGCCATGGGCAGGGACACCTTCCACTATCCCAGGTCACTCAGAGCCCCATCCAACCTGGCCTGGAACATTGCCAGGGATGGGGCAGCCACAGCTTCTCTGGGCAGCCTGTGCCAGGGCCTCACCACCCTCACAGAGAAGAATTTCTTCCYMATATCCAATCTAAACCTGCTCTCTGTCAGTGTGAAGCCATTCCCCCTTGTCCTGTCACTCCAGGCCCTTGTCAAGAGTCTCTCTCCATCTTTCCTGTGGGCTCCCTTCAGGCACTGCAAGGCCACAGTGAGGTCACCCCAAAGCCTTCTCTTCTCCAGGTGAACAATCCCAACTCTCTCAGCCTTTCCTCCCAGCAGAGCTGCTCCATCCCTCTGATCCCCTCGGTGTCCCTGCTCTGGACTGGCTCCAGCAGCTCCCTGTCCTTGCTGTGCTGGGCCCAGGGCTGGATGCAGCCCTGCAAGTGGTCACATTTAATTCTTCTCCACAAAAGCACAGTCAGAAATTCCCAGACCGGGATCCCCTGGTCTGAAGGGCAGGAAATCAGCCCAGCAGGGGTTAATGCAGTGATGACCTTTCCAGCTGGACTCCAGCTGCCTGTCCCAGCTGCCAGCTGCAGAGAAGGGAAGGGGGTGGAGAGAATTGTTGCTAGTCCAAAGGTAGGAAAGGCCTCGTGTTGCAGAAATTAAAGCTCTCYCATTGTGCCACGCTCATTTGCCTCCTGAGAAGCCTATTCAGCTTCATCGCTCTCCTCATTCACTGGGGAAGGAAAAATTTTTCCTAAATTTGAAGGTATCCTGGAAAAGATAGAGACATTCCTCAATAAYGAAAGCAAACAGAGCACACACTATGCAGAAGTGCCTGAATATGATCTAACTTTCACATATTGAAGACTCACCTGTGCCTGACGTAGCTTTGCATCAGCCCTGACTTCAATCTAAGCTAAAATGGGCAGTCTTTGTCCCTGTTATCTTCCATTCACTTAAAGGCAGACTTCTTTTCCTAAGGAAAACTGAGAGCCTTCTTCCATAAATGTGTAATTTTTTAGATTTGTTTCTGTAGGGGTTGCAGAGAGAAGCTTAATTGATTTGTGTAAAGTCTAGGAGTCATAAACTCTAAAAAATGTTTCAGAAATAATATCATTACCCATTTTCACTGTCAAACCCTGTTTCCTTAGAGACYGAGAGGGCTGACAGCCTCTCTTTAATGTGACAATCAGTTTTCACATCTCTCCCCGAAGATCTGAAAGCAGACTCTACCTTCACTGCAATTATGAGTCAGCCTTTATACCGAGGGTGACTCAAATATGCAACCTTGGCACCTGTTCCCTGCCTGCCTGGGTTTGGGGAACGCTGATGGTGGCACACAGAGCAAAGGTAAACAGGAGTGTGTCCCTTCCCAGAAGCTGTTTGCCTTGGGTGATAAAGAACAAAAGCTGCTCCTTAAAGGTGCTGCAGCTGGAAGAGTGGGGCATTGTAGGGGAGGTCTCCTATCACTTTCTTCACAGAGGGAGCGGCTCCAGGGATGGATGCCAGTGACTCTCACACTTCCTTTGGCACTTTATTTTGCCTGTTCTGTGCATGTTCAGGGAGAAGGAGGAGGGACAATTGAGTTAACTAATTGTATTAACAATACTGAGGCACCTCATGGATAAAGACTGCTATTTAAGTGTATTATTATTATTATTATTATCATTATCATTGTTATCATTATTATCATTATTATCATTATTGTCATTATTAATATTATCATCATCATCAAGGGGAAAAACAATTCCTCAAGAGAGGAAGCTGCATCTTGCCCAGCGACACAGCTACAGATGTGAAGGGGGTAAAAAACAAGGCTCCACTTCACACTAACAAGGAGGTACCAGGGTTAAATTTTAGGTTCATATTGCTGGTTATCATYTGTCCTGGCAAATTTACAATGTACAGCTGCAAATAGCAACCCCAAACCCAGAACTGGTTGCTCRGCTTTCCTATGTATGTCATTGTCTGAAGTAATTAATTACTGTCACATGGAATCTCAGCCAGGATGCCTCTCAGACAGGTATCTGCCTTCAGTGTGGTTGTCACGCACATATTCATATGAAAAATAAGTTCAAGTGTAGGGAAATGCTGCTCACTGAGTATTTGCACTTGGTCCCGTCAGGTAGAAAAGCCATTTTACACCTCCTCAGAGACAGCTGTGACACAGCAGGCCTGGCACAGGGATTAGTAGTTCAAAAAAAAAAGGTACAGTTTCAGGAGGTGATGTTTGAAACCAGTTCTTTAAGATGAGGTCTRTCATGACTGGAAGCAGGGCCAAGCTGGGAGAAGTGTGAGATGTGAATSTGAACAATTCCCAGACAAATTCCACACAAAGGTGAAACTACAGAGCTGGTGTGGTTCCACCAGCTCTAAGTGCTCCCTGAAGGCAGGAGCAGGCACAGGGATCCAGTCTGACCATGTGGGTTGAGAGASGATCTCCAGCTTATCAGCTTAGGGRGGAARGCAGAGAGGAGGAGGATTTAAGGATTTCRTCACAGGATAAAAGGTTTTCTTTCTGTCTTCTTTGTCACCTCTGCCTTCATAAATCTTTACAAGGTGTTGTGGATTTTTGATTGTTTGTATTTTGAGCTTATTTTTATTTTGCTCTTACTTGCTTTTACCTTACTATAACTTATGCTAAAGGCAATTGCAAGGTAAGGGTCCCCCATTGAGACAAACCCTACCTGCATGAGTAGAAATGTTAAAATCAGGATCCTGGAATTCTGTCACTGAGCCCAGCAGCTCAAAACCTTTCTGCAGGATATCCAGAAGCTTTCCAGTATAACTCCAGTGATCCACATGGGGCTGTTTACATCTCATAATTCAGRAGCCCTGGTACAGGTGTTTTCTGGTGGCTGGTGTTAATCATGACAGTCAGAAYAGTGCCAGAAGCCCAGAGCCATGGAATGGATTTTCTGATTGCRGTAGAATTGCGTGGGATCTTGTGTTTGCCAGTGAGCATGAATCACAGTCTATTCCTGATAAGTCCAGTGACAAYAGTAGTGCTTCAGTGACAGGAAGGGAAAATTATAGTAGTTTCGTTTTTCCTGTGTATTTCAGGTGTACACCTTTGCTAGGAAAATATAGTCTCAAAAACATGCATTCTGCCAGGACAAAGAAGGCAAGAGTCTCCCTGGATGCATTAGAAGAGCATTACCAGCAGGGTCAAAGAGGTGATCCTCCCTGTCTGTTCAGCACTGGTGAGACACATCTGGAGCGCTGCATCCAGTTCTGAGCCCCCCCAGAATGAGGGAGACATGGAAATACAGAGTGAATGYTGGAAAGGGCCAGTAAGATGATTAAGGGATGGGTGTATSTGTTATATGAGGAGAGGCTSAGAGTGTTGGGCTGACRAGGGTTGGTGGATTTTATCCACAAGCGAAGAGAACTGAGAAGAGGATATAAAGAAAATAYATTTTAAAAAAGCCAGGCTTTTCCCAGTGACATGACAAGAGACAGTGCATCCAAAATGCAATACAGGAGAATCTACCTTCAACAGAAAAAGTCTTTTTTACTGGTCAAACTCCAGAACAGGATGCCCAGGGAGTTGTGGAGCCTTAAACCTTGGAGATAATCAAAATCCAGCTGAGCATGATCCTGAGCAACCTGATSCTGCCTTGAGCAGAGGGTGGGATTAGATGATCTCTGGGGGTGCCTGAAGAAGTGATTCCCTGTAAGACCAGGTAGCCAAACCACGATGAACCATGATGGAATATGCATGAGGTCAATAAACCAGACTCTGAAAAATGTGGAAAACTCTTCAGAGAGCCTCTGATGGTGTGAGGAAATACCATAATGAGCTCAGAGTGCTGCTGGGTGCCTGTGACCACACGGAGGCTGCTGGGTCAGGTTTATCCCTGGTCAGTCTGACATGATTTGGGATAGACAAGAGCACCTTCAGCTTACCCATCTGGTTGTGTGGCAAAAGGGACTGATAGCAAAGGTAGCATCATGGGAAGCTTAAGCTGTTTTATGTCAGGGCTAGGAAAAGCAGATACCCACTAGGAAGCCTCTGGTTCAGGTTTTGGGGAGGTGAGTGGCGCTGTGGCAACAGGGACAAGGAGCCAGACAGGCCAAGTGATACACCTTGTGACAGAAACAAATTTACATCAGGCACCCCAGGAGCAACTCAGCTGTTGCATCAGCTGTCTGTAGGGCACTGTGTTACAAGRAACACCCCTGTGTGCTGGTACCTGACTCCTTTCCAAAGGCTGGGAGATGGCTCCACACCACCTGCATTAACTCACAGTGAGGAGGAGTCGCTTTGGCTTTTCCAAGCCTCTAAGCCCAGAGTGGGCATTACCTACAGAGCTCCTTCTGCCAAAGTTTTGCATCATTCCAGGGACACGTCACCAGAAAATCTGAAGCTTCAAGAAATAAAATGATGCCAATGTAATGGGAATGTATATTAAATTTCATATCTTTGCTGAGAAATTATTAATAACAAGAGAACAATAAGAAACAATGCCCTTTTTTTTTTTTTTTGTCTAAACAGGGGACAGAAAGGAAAGAAATGGAGAAAGAACACATCCAGAAAGAAAAAGCCTCTTGCTCTTTAGCCCTTCCCTACAATCAGCCAAAAAMTTCCTGATAAATACATCTAGACCTTCAGCCCTAGAGTGCATCCTAGATCTTTAGATTGTGTTCAGATAGTAAAAAATCTCAGTCTGGGAAGATATTCCAGCTTTCCAATTTCTCCCCACATTTATTTATGCACACCATATTTATCTCCAGTTGAAGGCAGACAACTGGATTGGATTCTTCCATTTCTACTCTTTCCCTTCCCTCCCAATATTGATCCAATAGCAAYTTCATCAATCCCATTGATTTGCCAGGCTCAGTCACCTTCTGGCCTTGATCCCTGAGAAGCTGGTAACCCATGCAGTTTAAAATGTATTTCTCAGCCCAGTGCTGACCTCATTCTGAGGTGTGCCCTCCCTCAGAGTACAGATGTGTGAGCTGATGAGTACATGCCGTGTACAGTCATATCGGGGATCCACGCACCGAGTTCCTGATAGGAACTGCATCCCAGGGCAGTCAGCCCTGTCTGGGTCACAGAGGGTGTGGGGTGAAGAATGTTCTATGAGAGAAAGACTTCTCCAAACAAACAATTGGTGTTTGTGCCACGTGGGTGGGCTGCTCGGCCCTTCTGAAAGGCTTTCCAGAGCACAAAAGCRTTTCCAAAGCAGTGCTGTGGCTTTGCCTGGAAGCAGAAAGGAAGGGACAGAAAGTTCTTCATGTTGGGGAGACCTCATTAGCTAATTAACAAGAACGATGAGCTCCAGATCGTGGCCTTGACCACACCTTTGCCCTTTGGGCACAACCTAGGGAACATAAGGGGMCACAAGGCAGCTCATTGAGTTGCACTGTGCCTATGTGGAAAACTGCCACTGAAGTCATCTTTCCTTGTGCTAAAATATTTTCAACTTACTGAGAGAAATTTAATTCTTCCCATATACACATCAACAAATAGCTTGATCCCACCCACGAATATGCAAACAAATGCATAAGTTACGCCAAGTATTTCTCCCTCTCGCTGCCAAGTAAGAAAGGGAGATTGTTACTGCGACTTCTGTTTCCAAATACTTGGGAGGTGCTCCAATTSTGCAGTGAGGGGGACTATATAATACCTAGGCTGGAGCTGAAAGAGCTCCAGCAGCAGCTCAAAGCCTGGCTGAAATAGCTGAGTGGTGAGATTCTCCCCCTAAATGATGTTAGCAGAGCCCTACCTTTAAGTGAAACCACACATCCACCTCCTGGAGCACAGCTACCTTGCTGATTGCAAACAGGCTGCAAACATCCCAGCAGGGTGTCAGGTTTTGCTGGGTGTCAGGCTGAGCCCAGCATAGCCCAAAGCTTGTCCAGCTGCCCCCCTCGTTTGCTSTATTCTATTTTGGGCTGTGGCGAGGTGCTGGGACCGAGCCGGTGGACAGCAGCTGGAAGAAAAGGCCGGTTGTTCGTCAGGGGAGGCGCTCCCTGTGACACGCCGTAGGAAGGATGTGTGCTTGGAAGATGTGCAGAAATCATTAGGAGGGTGTGTGCAGCCCAGACAGGGGGACCCAGCCACAGGAGGAGGGAGCCAGGGAGGGGAGAGCAARGGGAGATGACGGTGAAGAGAGCAGGGCTGGAGGGACAGAGGCTGATGCAGCAGTTGGGACTACAGAAGTCAATGCTGGATGTAAAATACCTGGAGATAAATACCTCCTCTGGGGTGAGAATTGCTTTTAAATGTTAACTTGGTCACCTTAGAAGAACTAGATCTTCAGGCCCTGAACTGAATCCAGAACCCACGGTGAGAGTAAAATCTGCCATAGTCATCTTTCCGTTCCCTCTAAACTTTGCAGGGATCAATTTGGCTCCAGAGTATTTGATGCCATAATTTCTCTAAAATSGTTTGTAGGGGTTGTTTTGTTGCAGGAGATGCCTTAGGTCTGGCCCAGACAGTGTCCTAAAGTTTCCTGGTCTGAGCTGGGAGCAGGTGGATGAATCATCTCTATAGCAAATCTGAGTTTCTCTGTGTCAACAAAACAGCAGCCGCTCTTTTAGGACGCCCCTTTGCCATGCACCAAGAGGTGAACCTGGCAACCAGAGCCGGATTTGGCCCACGATGTTAAYGGAGCTTTAATCACAGAAGGGAGATTGTGCAGCAAAAACACACAAGAGGGTGTGAGTGAAAGGCCAGAAATGAACCTTCCTGTTTGCTCTGTGTGCTCCACACCTTTTCTATCCCCCAGCTTAGCTGTGCCGGTGGCTCAGCTCCTGGTCTCCCGGAACCACTAACTCAAATCCTGGCAGGATTGACTCAGGCCCTCTGTAATTTAGAGGTTGAAGGAAACTGTGAAACGAAAGATTCTGTGGCGAAGTGTTTGCCCCAGAATGTGTGACCAAAATCATCCTGATGCTTTTTGTACGTGGCACACTGAGCTGACTGGTGTCCTCTCATTGGGTCTTCATTCCTTCCAGTGTGCTAATTACCTTAATTACTGCCCTCAGTATTACTGAATTAGTCACGTGTTTTGAGGGAGAGACTGTGGTGTATACGTGCTATCCACATCTTCAGCTAATGCTGATGCTGTGCTATTGCCATTCCTGGAGTTACAATGCTCTGCTGAAGATCTGCTCATTAAACACACCCATTAAAATTCACAATAATCCCTTGATTTCAGCTCTTTATGGGTTATTAGTTGAGATGGATTATTTACTATTGGAGATGAAAAAAGCCTGTGGGCAATTTTTAAAGGGATCAGTCTGAAATATTTTTTATTAACTGTCAGGCTGGAAGTGGGTTGGATGGGATTTTTGTTTCTTTTCTTTGAGGGAAAATAAAACAAACATGGGTGTCAAAATGTAACCCAACCCTTGCTTTTAAAAATTCTCCCTTTAACTTTCTAGACTTAAAAACCTTTCATGTTTTTCTTTTTTTTTTAAATGAAATATTGCTAAAAATATTCTCCTGACCTGAAAGTTTTGACTGCCAATATTCAAGACTTCAAATATGCTTTTATAGCCAAGTTAAAAATCTATGAAAAATAGATTTATCACCTAAGTAGAAATTAACTTGAACTAAGCCAAGATCCACATGATTCCTTTATGTTTCAGGATGAAATGTCTGTTGTTCTCTTTTTTCCCTCCCAACTCGTTTAGAGGCTTGATATAGAGACAAATGCTTTTTAAAAATATGTCTTAACTCAGGTTCTTAAAAGATAAAGCTATCAACATAAAACCAACTCCAAGGACCTTACCACTCAGTTCTTTCTGCAAAGGTTTTCCATRCTCTAAATGAAATAATGAGAAGTAAGTTAGGACGTTGTCAAATACGGTGATGAGTAAGTGGACTCCTGAGCAATCCTGAGCAGCAGCATTAGCATTTAATTTGTTGCTCAGGACTCTACATTGTTGTGTTTCTGCAAATAAAATTCCAGCCCTGTGGGACAGAGGTTTCACTCTTTAGGTCTGTAGATGGGAATATCTACATCACTCTTTTGACATTTCCCTTGGAGGGGATGTCCTGGGGGTCTCACAGACTGAAACCCCATGGATCACAGTGGTTTCCCAGCACATAAAGCTCTCTTCAGAATGTCCCAGCCTAATTCATGTTCAATTCTGAATTCAAAAGTTGTTCACAAACATCTTTGTAGCTCACACAGCTCTGGGGGAGGCCCAGCAYGCCTCAAGGCTCCTCAGGGCCCACAGCTGCCAGGGCTCTCAGCTCTGTTGCAAAACCCTCCAAAGCTCAAAGAGGCTCCACCAGGAGCAAGCACAGAGCTCTGAGCTGAGCTGCTGTTCTTCCTAGCAGCAAACATGAGGAYGAGGAGGGTAAAGGACATTGACAAGGTAGTAGCATTAATTAACCGTGGTCACCCCCACTAGACYCCAGGTGTAACTGGGGATGCCTGGGAAGGAGCACATCCGTGGTGAATCCAGCTCTCTCAGAGCCCCAGGTATCCATCCCACTCCCATCCACCTGTACTTCTGTTTGGGCTGCCTGTCATGAGGAGATTTGTCTCTGCTCTACCCCTCCAGAGCCCTTCAGCCCTCCAGCTCCCCACTGCCCCCTCCCTTCTGCCAGGATTGTCCTTCCTCCAAAGCCTTTTCTCCCCAGTACGCTCCAGTCCTTCCCAAGCCCAGAGCCCTTCCTCTGGCCATGTCCCCAGGAGCTCCAGGCTCTCACTAACAATGCACTGCCTCTGTTTTGGCTTCTCCAGCTCTACCTGATGAAATGCTGTTGCCTCACATGTTGGCTCTCCTTGCCTACTCCTGTCACCCCACTGCTTCCAGGCTCAGCCTGAAGTGTCAAAAACATGGATRTGCTCCCGTGGGAACTGAGGAAGACTTGGCTCAGCTTTTGCTCCCTACAATGTCTCAGATGGGACTCTGGGGAAATAAAAGGGCACATCTGAGGAAAAACTGGATCTGTGGTCTCTTCAAGAGCCATTTTCGTTGGTTTGGAGCCGCTTTCTTGAGTCATAAAACCTGTAMGTTTTTGTCTTTTTTTCCCTCCCATCATAATGGCTGAAGTTTAAAGTTGTTTGTATCTTAAGCATTTCTATAGCAACACCTCATCAGCATGACCTTTTCTTAAAAATATCTGTGTTTTACCTGCGATATTCCAGTAAAATCTATAAAATATCACCCACTGAAGGCATTTCAGAATGCTTGGGGAAAAGGGAAATMTGGGAAGTTCTCATTTTATATAGCTGGCTAGAGTTGCCTGCAGTTGGTAGTATAAAAGAGATAATAGAAACAATTTTTTATGTAAAACTAGCCAAGATTTCAGTAGGCAATTCCAGAGGGTAATTAGGAGGGGAATAACCATCTCTACATTGGAAGAATACAAGCTGTTACAAGCTATTTCAAGTTACTTTTCCRTGTAGATATGTCCGTGTGGCTTTAGCATAGGCTCGTTTGGAAATGCGTCAAATCAAACCACAAAAAAAGGCACTTCTAGTTAGAGTAAGAGCATCCACGTGGGCAGTTMAACCACAATAACTCCACTGACACCCTGGCAAGTGTCACAACATTCCCCAAAGAGCAATGAGGAATTCCTGTGAGCTGCAGCCGGACAGGGACACTTGGAGGGTTCCCCTGATGGAGAGGTGGCTGCTGTCAGGAGCTGAAAGGGCTCCAGGCGACGGAAGAGGAAATGACTCAGGCTAAGAGGGGAAAATCATCCGATGGCCCTGTTTGTTAAAGGAGGTGGAGGAAAACTCTTTGTAACATCATCAGCCCTGTGCGAAATATTTTCAAGGTATCAAGTTGCTGGTATGAATTACATATCAGTAGATCAGAGGATTCTGTGTTTAGAATATAGAGAGACAACAGCTGAAATGKTTTTTTCCTCCCAGCCTCCCCTCCCTTTTCCTCTTCTCCCACCCACTCTTTTCCTTCTCTGTAAACTTTAGTGGTTCAGATAAACTGAAACATGGACCTTCCCTCTCCTCCCATTAAATGTAAAAGGAAACATCTTCAAGCAAGATGTTATAAACCCAAGACTTAGCCATGTGCATCCTTCCTTTATATTATTCCTGRGTTCAAGTTATATGTTCTCAGTGCCAGTAGGGTGTGAAATTTGAAAATGAAAGTATAAACAGTTTAATTGTTATTTATTCATATCCCAATTTGTAAATGCATGATGGTGGCATAACTGCTTACATTAGCCTGAGACAATAAACCACCAGAAGAAATGCCTTTAAATGAACAAAACCAGGTTTATACATAATTTATAGAAATTCCTGCACACAAAGAGATTTCAGAGCCATCAGTGTGTGGCATGCACTGAGCAATTTCCACCCCCACTGTTGTAGCTGTGTCAGAAGTAGGGCACATTTTGGGACAGACTTGGTACATTTACATTGTACCAACTTCATAAAACACAGCAATGTAAAACCTGCAGCAAGGATTTTTTCCTACTGAAACTAAGTAGAAGAACTGGGTAGGCAGAGTGCATTTATTTGATGAAGTTTGGGTAGGATTTCAAACCTAAGATTACTCCTGCTAGGCTAGGAAAAGCTGGGCATAGGCTGGGAAATAGGAATTGGGTAAAAGGTACAGTGATTTTTATGTAGGAGCCAGTCTCCTCCATAAGGGGCCAAAGGGCAATTAGGGAGTAAGCATTCACAAATAAAAGCTAAATCCAAGCAAAAAGCTCTGTGTCTGGAAGTTCTCTTGGACATGAGCACTTCACAGGWGGTTCAGTCAATCTTTTTGTCTGAGGGAGAGCATCCACTTTCCCTCAGTATCATTTAAAACTTGTCCCCCGTGCATGAGACTTTGTGACACTGGCTTCTTTCCTCGAGTTTCTGAGCTACTTGTTTGCCACGCGAAGGGAATGTTTCATGTATTGAAAATCCTCTGTGTCTTTCACGCTGGTTTTTATCCTGAGTTTAGCAGCGAAGGACTGTGCTTGGAAAAAGCATGTTTGAAAAAGACAATAGCATCTCTTAAGGGCTGAGGAGGGAGTCTTGATGTGGCTTCACTAAATGCCACACAAAATATTTCAACAATTTGCGAGAACTAGTTCTTGAAATGTTGTGAGAGAAAAGATACATTCTTACCCTGCCCCCACATTACTAAAACTGTGCTTTGCTGGGTTTTAACCTCTGTAGCTCATGCCTTCAGTGTAGGATTTGAGTACCTCACCTTACACAAAACCCCAGAAATTCAAATAGTAAAAGTCCTTCTCCTCCTCATAGAACAGCTTGTTTGGATGAAAATACATGTTGTTATTCTCCAGAAAAATACTTTTTCTCTAAAAATGCAGTCCTCTGCTTCTGTTCAAGATAGATCCTCCCTCACTCCCTGCTTCTGCCACAGTACAACTTTTAAGACACCAACCTATTCCAGAAGAGTGGCAGCAATTAAACACAGCAGTCATTGATTTCATTGCTAAGAGAAATGTGGGTTCTTTTTTTGGTACAGTCAGGGATGAAGTGCACCCTCAGCAAATTGCAGATGACACCAAGCTGTGTAGTTTGTTAACATACCTGAAGAGCAGGATGGCATCCAGACAGACCTGGACAAGTTCAAGCCGTGGCCCGTGGGCATCTCATGAGGTTCAACAAGACCAASTGCTGGTGCTGCACCTGGGGCAACACCCAGGATGGATCCAAGTGGGATGAGCAGATGGAGAAGCCCTGGGAGAAGGACTTGTGGGTGCTGGTGGGTGAGAGCTGGGACTCAGAAAGCTCCCATGCTGTGGGCTGATCCCCCAGCATGGGCAGCAGGGAAGGGGGGAATGATTCTGCCCCTCTGCTCTGCTGAGCCCCCCCTGCAGAGCTGCATCCAGCCCTGGGCCCAGCACAGCAAGGACAGGGAGCTGCTGGAGCCAGTCCAGAGCAGGGACACCGAGGGGATCAGAGGGATGGAGCAGCTCTGCTGGGAGGAAAGGCTGAGAGAATTGGGATTGTTCACCTGGAGAAGAGAAGGCTTTGGGGTGACCTCACTGTGGCCTTGCAGTGCCTGAAGGGAGCCCACAGGAAAGATGGAGAGAGACTCTTGACAAGGGCCTCGAGTGACAGAACAAGGGGGAATGGATTCACACTGACAGAGAGTAGGATTAGATTGGATATGAGGAAGAAATTCTTCTCTGTGAGGGTGATGAGGCCCTGGCACAGGTTGCCCAGAGAAGCTGCGGCTGCCCCATCCCTGGCAGTGTCCAAGGCCAGGCTGGACGGGGCTCTGAGCAACCTGGGATAGTGGAAGGTGTCCCTGCTCATGGCAGGGGATGGAACTGGATGATCTTTAGGGTCCCTGTCAACACAAACCATTCTGTGATTCTATGACCATGTGCACCACTGCTCATACAAAGTGCCACCGCAAGACTTACAACTCAGTTAAATGTRTGCATCTATGAACACAGGCAGGACATACGTGTACACATGTGTACATATGCACATGGGACCTGAAAAATGGAAAGACCAGCCCTAACTTTACTATGCTTTGTGTTAATCTTCTGTTAAATTGATTCATTCTCCTTTTTGTCTTCATGGAGCTGCCAGGCAGAAACTCTGTTTGTCTTTGTGCCTTGCACAATAAGCCTTTTGAATGAGATTTTACTATCTGATTACTGTATATTAATGTCTGTGATATAAGTTTATTACTCACCTAGACAGCCTTTATCTTGTTTTGCTTTGAAACAAAGAAACTGCAGAGCAGGCTTAAAGAAAGTCAGTTGAGTTAGATTTCTGTAATGCACTGTAATTGTACTGTTTGGCCACATGCAACCTCCATTTCTGCCTGTGATGTCAGATGATACTAATTATTTCTCTGCTTTCACTAAGTATTTCATTAATGAACACTGAAAGGAAYGGATGAGAATAAGCTACAAAGTTCAGGGGCTAATAGGAGTTTATATTTTCAGAAATTAACTTTCATTTTAGCCCAATCAAGTTTTCTTTTACATTAAAAATAAAACCAAAAAACCCAAGAGATCCCAGAACACTGACTTGAGCATCRTAAAATAAAGGAAATTTCAGGGTGATTTCTGTCACAATGCTCAGGGAAACTCTGATTTGAACTTTTTCCACAGAGCATCTCTCTGCTAAATAGRAAGCTTTGATAAAAATGTAAGGGTGATGTAAGATGAAACTGTCCTGTAAGGAGCCTGTAAGAGGCTGGAGAAATATCTGTGAGCCATGTGCAGACTAAAGAAGAAAATCAAAAGGCAAGCAAGTGAGAAATTGCTCTTTCATTTAGGACTGCATGTGCCAAGGAGGAATTTTCATCTCAAAGAGAACTATTGAGGAAAATAGCAAGGTAAGCTCATTCCCTGCTGCCTTCTGTCAGTCTGACAATGGGCACTCAAAAACAGTTTGAAACKGTAAGATCTTCCAGCTTTAAGATGATACAGCAAAAATTAAATAGAAGGATGGTAGGCAAAAGGGAATGTAGGGAAAAAATCTTGCACAGCATGTGCTGTCAAAAAAAGAGTGAGCTAAATGAGCTAACTGGATAACGTGAGGTTTGATTTGTTCTTGTGATAGAAAATCTGAGAGAAAAAGCATAGAAAGCAGAGAAATTATTTCACTGCCTTGAGTATTGCCCATCCCCATCCCCCYGCCCTCAAATCTCTTTGTTCTATTTTTCACAACCACAAGCCCTAAATAAACATCAGCATCCTCACTAATTACGTATGACAAGGTGCTCTGAGAACTCCTTGGAGGTCAAATATATTCCATGGTGTCCTAAAAGCTGTGTTCCACAGTCACTCCCTCCCCATAATTGTAGGGTGAGGACAGGGGAAAATCTTCAGGGTCTTATTTTTGGTGAACTACTTTGGTGAATACCATTTTTATACAATGAAAACTTGCAATCCTCTGTCATCTTCCTTTCCTGGGTCTCAAACAGATTTCTAAGCTTTACCAGCAGTGCCGCTTGATGGGAATTTTAGAGAAATTCCTCAAAAGTCAGTAGGTAATACTCCTCATCACAGAATCACAGAATCACAGAATCACAGAATCACAGAATCACAGAATAACAGAATAACAGAATAGCTGGGGTTGGAAGGGACCTCTGGAGATCATCCAGTCCAACCCCCTGCCAAGGCAGGGTCCCCCAGAACAGGTAACACAGGAGGAGGTTTGGTATGATCCAGGTGGGTCTGGGTCCCTCCAGAGAGGGAGACTCCACGCCCTCCCTGGGCAGCTGTTCCAGGGCTCTGCCACCCTCAGTGTACAGAAGTTCTTCCTCATGTTGAGGTGGAAATTGTGTTTTAGTTTATGGCCATTGCTCCTTGTCCTGTCACTGTGCACCACTGAAAACAGTCTGGCACCATCCTCTTGGCACCCTTTGAGATATTTTTATGCATTAAGGAGATCCCCTCTCAGTCTCCTATTTTGAAGCACCACATCAGTTTAGCAAACTATGGTACAGAACTTTCCTCTGCAGGCACTGAGGAAGGAGGAAGACCATCTTTTCTGTTCTTCTGATCAGCTGCAACTCTATCCTCACTTTGCTTAACACACTCTCTGGTGGCTTGTCTTGTCTAGTTTTAAATTATTCATACAGCCAGACTTGAGCATCAGATAAAAGAGCAGCAATTTCCTGGGACAGAATTTTGGAAATATTTCCATATTAAACAGCAATTAGTGAGAATAAATGAGGAATCTATAAACTGATCAATTACTTGATCCTATCCTTCTTGCTTTACTTAGGAAGCAGTTCCTTGAGGCCTGGCTCTTTTCTCACTGCCAATTGTGTAATTATTGAGCAACTCTAACTGCAGTCACCCCAGAGTAAAACTGACTTCCGTGAGAGCTGAAGCAAGCAAACTCTCCAAGAAAAGCAAGCATCAGTCAGGCCTTAGCTAGAAAATTTCTGTCCCTTAGCCAAGAGACAGCAAATTTTGGTGCCTTGTAGGTCAGGTTTCCTCTCTCAGAGCAGGATACAGAGGTGCTGACTTGGGTATTTCCTTAGGGTAATGTGTCTATTTAGAGAACATACAGACACTTGCTGATTACCACAAGGCTGGTTATAAACAGCACACAGTCAATTTCCCTTTGTAGAAACRCCAAGGCCTTGTCCCAAGGAACAGATGCTTTTTCTCCGGGGTGCTCACAAATCCAAGAGGCAGCTGTTTGGACGCATCCAGCACCCTTTTCTCTCCCCCACCACTAAATGTGAATGGGGGGAACCTTTGCCCAAGGCTCTGACCTCGTGGTGTGGAAAAGCATCTGGATCATTAAGCTTGGCTTTTATAAATCTGTGCTCCGTTTCACAAAGGCTGCTCAGAAAGGTCTGAATGCTTGCACAGAGAGACCTTCCAGCTACAGAGTATCCTCAGCAATTCCGCCCTTTGTGGTTACTGCTTGGGATTTTTAACTTTTCGTTGAAGAATTTTATCATGGGTGTGATGCATCATGTGCAAACCATTAACTCCTCTCACCGTAGCTGTACATTTTCGAATACAATAGTGCTCTTTATTAAAGCACTTAAAAATAGCATTCTGGTGCCAAAGGTTATCCAGTGCCTTTCTGTCAGCAACTCTTTGACAGTTTGCAGTGCATGGCAGTGATTTATTTGTGGCATTCCTAGAGAGCAGGGGCAAGCTGTGTAGAAGCCTTGATGCATCGAGTTCAATGATGTGTGATAAAAGATGTAATAGCTGATAACTCAAACGTATTGAGGAGGTCACAAAGAACATGCTCTCAGTCTGCAGACCTGATGAGAGCTGGGACCTAAGGACAAGTGAATGAGAATTGTTGCAAAGCTCACGTGGTGTTTTAATGTGGTCAGGGAGGGCCTTGACAGGGGATGGAAAGAGGCTGGCACATAACACGGGACACGTTTATTAACAGGTAAAGGGACAGGGACCCCTACCTGTCTGTGCAGCTCCACTCTGGATGGGAGCTGGATCTGATCCTTGGACAGACCCTGGGCAGACCTCAATGCAGGATTCTGGTAGTGCCAGCTCCTCAGTGCCTCAAGTCACCACTGGCAAATTGCTTTATGTTGGTCTGGGATGCGAGCTGGTCCCAATAATTTTAACCTAGCCTCAGATTTGCACCAGCTGAAAACCTGGCTCCAAGGGATTCTGAGGGAATTTCCTTGATTTTTCTCCACCTTCCCTTTAGMAATAAATTACTGCTGCATGTTTTCRATTTTCCTATAGGCTTTCTATCCAGTGACCCAAAATAAACATCTACATTTCCTTCCTTGCTACTCTATGTCATTATCTGTTTAGCTGCCTCTGCAAGAGCAAGGAATCTTAAAAATAATGACATTGGGATTAAACAGAAATTTCCTTTCTTTTTAGAATAATCTAAAGGYGTTACACCTCAGCAATACTTCCCACTGTGTTCACATGTACCATCCCTGGAAGTGTTCCAGGCCAGGTTGGATGGGGCTCTGAGCAACTTGCTCTGGTGCTCTGGTGTTCCACCCATGGCAGAGGGTGGAACAAGATGAGCCTTAAAGTCCCTTCCAACCCAAACCATTCTCTGAYYTTAAGRTTCTAGAATGATTCTTGCAGTGCTTSTGGATGCATTTCCTAGGGTTGCATGCTGTTGTGGACTACAACCTCCATTAACTACATTAACCTCCATTAGACACATTTTGCTGTAATTTGTTCTAATTCAAGTCTGGAGTGCATGCAGCCATGGATAATTCTGCATGTGTAAGCTGCTGRACGGACAGGGGAATCTTCAGAAATGAAGCTGAACGGAAACTGAATTACTGCACAGCAAAGGAGGACCTGCAATCTAGAGTAGAGTGTGCTTTTCTCGACATGAAATTCTAGCCCTGTGTGTGTGTGTATGTGAGGAAGCAGGTAAACAATCTGCTATTGCTGCTGCAGACAGGCGTTGCTTCTTCCTGTGTTTTTTTAGTTATTATAGCCTATATTGTAACAACCAAAGGCATAAACTAAGAACAACAACAACAACAAAAGGTTTGTAGGTTGCTATGAAATCCATATTAACACACATAATATATTTAGGCTGGCCCTAAGTGTAGASTAAGGACAGGAGACCAGGATGGGAAGAGGCAGGAGCAATGTGGTCCCTCTCTATTTTTTGCCCAYAGCTCTGGCAATGTGTGGAAGCGTGTGCTGAGGAAGAGCTTGGTTATTTGGGAGCAATTAATCTGCTTGGCATGGCCATACCCAGTAGAAGCAACCACTGTCCAATGCCTCCTTGTGCCTGGGCAGCAACAGGAACAAACAGCTCAGCTCACCAGAGGTTTTCTCCTAGTTCTATCCATCCCACTGCAGGGATGGCAGGATCCTCTCTGCCTCTGGCCACATATTTGAGTTCCAAAACTTAGTTTCAAATATAATCTTGTGAAGCCCAAAGCTGGCTGCAAGAGGGTTCACTGGTATCCCTCTACACACACTTCACTCCTTTATCTTGGTGGAGGCTCTGGCCACAGGAGCTGCCCCAGACCATTTACCACCTACCAGAATGTGTTATGTAACCAAGAGGAATGAGCACGAAATTGTATATTCATGCTTGGGTTTTGGTTCACAGAATAATCTGCTCAGAGACCAGATGTATTTTAAGCACCTCATGACTGGGAATGTGGGCATGTGCTTGACCCTCTCCTTTGTGTAAAATCCCACCATTTCCATTTCATGGCCTTACATTTGTGTCCTGCCCACACAGATTCTGCCACTGATGTGCATGAACACAGAAGTCACAGGCCACAGGGAATCCAATCCTACATTATTGGGACAGGCCAAAATGACCATTCCATGGGCCATATTTTAGCCTTTGGGACAGCAGTGAATGAGAATCATTGACAGGTCATGAAGATGCCACAGCAAGAGATGTGTAGGTCTTCATGGAAGGGGCAGCAGCCCATTTTCCATGGGAAAGGATACATAAGATGAGTCCAGCATGCTCCTTGCTATCGACATCCAGGGCTTCCAGCAGAAATTACCACCACCCTGTGCTGACCAGCCTTCTGGTGGCAAACAATTGCATCCAGATGGAGAAACACAGAGTGCCAACCAGAATTTTTTGTGTTGAACTGGTGATTTCAATTTAAACTACTTGCTTGCTCCAAAGCCACCAGGCAGTTCCCTGAACTGCAAGCCTGGGTAGCTTGGCTTTTCAGGCTCCAAGCTGTAAGAGGTCTGTGGATCACTGAGGTCAGAAGCTTCCAGCCTTCCCTAAATCTTCAAGTTGTCCAGCACCTCCAGAGGCTGAGTTTCCCAGTCTGGTTTGTACTCCCCAAGCAGCTGATGCCCAAGCAAAGAGGTTTGTGAGAAGGGCTACCCTGAGATTCTGCTTCTGGTTTCCCAGGGGAWTTGTGGAAATGCATCCTGTCCAAGAAAAATGTGAGCTGCTACTGCTGCTGGAACATTTTTTATTTCTTTGAAAAATATTAGCTCTTCATGCCTTGTCCTGAGCTGTAGCAACATGCTCAGCTTAACAGGTCTAGGCAAAATAGGCAGAGCACTGTTGAGGCGGAAAAAGGAACGTCGTTTCCAAAGTGCTGACAAGCATCTTCCCTTTTTTTTTTTTTCCTGAAGTAAAATTTCAGCAGTAAAAGACTAGCTTCTTCGGAAAGAAAATATTTCTCTCTTTTTTTTTTTTTTTTCTCTTTATGAACCATTTTAATATTTTTCCATGTGTTTCTAATCATCTCAGGGCAATGTATAGTTTTTCCAAACTCCAGAGAGGTGAAGCTCTTGGTGATGTAGAACGCAGCTAGATCCCAAAGATATTAATAATGTGTGCAGAGGCCAGTGATGCTGAAGGGCAGACAGTGCTAATGTGTAAGGCACAAATAAGTGGCAGAAATGCCACTCACTGGGGGCAGGAGTGGACTTTAGGCTATGCCAAAAGGCAAAATCAAATGAGTGTTTTACTTTGGGGTTGCCCTCAGTGTGGATCGGCCTCATACATGGATTCCTCTCACCCACAGAGGATGGGTGCTTTGAGGCAGGATGGACCAAAGGGATTGTTCAAGGCCTCTCAGCCCTGCCTGAGAGCACACACCCTCCTAAGGCACCAGTTCTCCTCCACAGCACTTGCCACTGGRAAAAAGAGCCACGAAACTCATGAGGAGAGCACCAGGGAGCAGCTCACCCTGGTATGACACAGAAACCTGGGATGGAGGCAGGTAATGCTGCAATCCTCCTGMGCTTCTGCTCCGTCTCAGGTAGGAGGGATCTACTTACCTAAGTACTTCTTCCTAGTGCTACTTTTTGGCACCTTTTAGGGAGCAGCAGGATTGGAATTCCACTGTGCCTAATGCCTTCTTTTCCTCCCCACAAGACAGTCCATGCTGCACACTCAGTTTTGGGCGCTGAGCTGCTGGTGCAAACAACAGAAAAGAAGCATCAAATCACTTGGTTTAGAGAGGCAATTTGGACACCCCACTGATTTTTCCAAACGTTTTTGGGCCCTATTGGGACAAAGCCCATTAACTTCAGTGGGCATTTTATGATTTCTTATATATACAAAACTTGAAAAAATGTGCTTTAAAAGAAATGCCAAAGTTAAATTGGGAAATTTTAATGATTCTCTTTGTATTTTAATTTGGTGGCTGTATGATGACAATATAATTAGAGAGATGCTATGTTAATTAATGCCAGATGACATTAGTGGGATGGCAACAGCATCCAGTTTTGTAAAGAATAGTTCACAGTTGWACTGTTCCTTTCTCCCCACCCCATTTTTAGTACAGAACCATATTAAAAAAGTCAGAGACAGCTGAATTAAACTAAAAGTCAAACCATTCCCAAACATCATGTATCTTAGCATGTTATTTTCAAGCCAAATCTAATGTTATTGCAGAGAAATACATTAGCCATGTTTCCTTTAGTGCCTACAAGCTAAAAAAGGAAGGCAGGTTTGCAGGACCTAATGTTATTCTTGTGCCTAAAGTGGGTAGTGGCCAACCAAGTTGCCACTGAAGTCAAAGGAGCAGGACCTAGACTTGTGCTTTATAAAGCTGAGTGTTTGAAATGTAATTTTTGGTTTAGGGTTTGTGGATTTCTTGGGGTCCATCAGATAATTTGAAAAATATTTGCAATGATGGGGCAAAACACATTCATGTTCATTGTGAGTCCATACATGCTATGTTCCTATTGTTGGTGAGTTCAGCTATGTTACATTTCAATCCGTCCATGTAAAATTACTGGAGCCCCCCAGACCACTACAGGAAATTTGATAAGGCATAAAAGTCACCATCCCATGAGAACCATTGTCTTTATTTTAATATAAACTTACATATTCCAAATTGCACATGTAGAGATATTTATCTATGGATGCAAATATTTACATATTTAAGTTCAYGGTACACTGTCGTATAAATGTCTTGTAGATCCTGTCTTGAGTAGAGTTAGTGAATTAAAAGTCTTGGGGAATATAATTGTATCCTGCTGTGTCAGTAGACAAAGAATTGCAAGCACACTGCAAGCACTGCTCTAGATGGAACTTGAAAAATCTGTAGGTGATCTCAACGAGAGCAGCAGAAGGAAGTTGGCAGAACTTCCGTAAAAGTCTAAATTTTCCTGGGRGAAGGAGGCAAAGGTAAAACCTGAAGGCTGGTAGATCCCAAACGACCTCTGGCTAAATCCAGTGAAGTATCCTGGCRCGGCCAGGACTGAATCTGTGCTGGTGCCTGTATGGCAATGTAGGTATCACTACCACCTTTGGCCTATCTAAAAAACAATTACCTTTACTAATATTCCTAATTCACAACAGGCAAACCTGAAGCTGCACAAACCCACTTACCTTCCTTGCTAACACTTCATTGGTTTTACATCTGCTTTGCATAGAGTTCAGTGCCAGGAAAAGCCACAGGAAAATGAACTCTTGCCCCAGCTTGTCCAACACTCTCTGTTAACAGGSAAAKCTTACTATTTATCCCTAGACTGGAGATGAATTTTACATGTCCTGCCCCCCAGCCCCCACAACTCCTGACAGGTGATGAATGCTCCTATATTCTCAAAATGAAAATGTCACTGAATTTATTGTATCATGTTTAGGAACGGGCAAATCTGAGTAGTGTAAATGTGGGATTATACTTGGCCTAGTGCTTGATATCATAGGGGAGGMATCTTGTTGGAGTAAGGAAGTGTGACTGGTGATTTGCCTTCCATGTYCCATATCCATGGAGGACCCAGAAGGCTGGGACTGCAATATTTTAATGCCATTGTGAAGAAACCTTTGAAGTGACAAATATGGTTTAACTTAAGTACTTAGCTGCAGCACACTGAAGTGTTCAGGGATTTGAGCGTGTGCATCACCTCTGTACGTGTTCAGAATTCTCTGTGCAAATCACACTGAAGAAACAATCACTAYAATGAAGTTGGTCAACTTACAGAAAAAACCTTCCACAGAATCTAAGAGGTTTTGCATCACTTGTGCTATCACCAGCTTTCATATCAATGCAGAGAACGGGCTGGAACTTAATGTTTTTGATCATTTATTTGATCTTGTTTTCCAACCAYGTGAGCACRAGAAGATAGTTCTAAATTAAATGCRAATACAGCAAAAAGCAATTTCATAATAGATATTTATAAACAAATCTGTGCACAAAAAAAAATAAAAATGTTTGCATTCTGCTTTTTTTTTCAGAATCCTAACAATTTGTTTTCCCTCCTCATGAAATGCAAAAGAATTGTTTGCACATTTTGTTGAGATCATATGGAGATAGGACAGCACAAGCTGTCATCAGGACCCGAAGTTTTCATGGAGAAGGTTCTGCCAACAGCAGCTGCTCTCCGGATACTTTCCTGATCCCAGCTGTGGCTGTGTGGATTCAGGGCTTCCCACATCCCAAGCTTGTGGTTTTACCACCAGGCTACTAGTTCTTTGAAAGCAAGTCTGACTTTTGGTTTTCACATCTGCTCATATGAGGCAGCCTAAYTAATAACTCTGATTTGTGAGATGATCTCATGTTACTCTGTCACATGGGTTTTTGTGAGGGTTTTTCTTATTGAGGCTCTTGGGAAACAACCTTTAACACAAAAATTAAAAGGTTACTAACACCCAAATCCGTAGAAGCAAAAGAGGAATCATAAAGAGTTTCCTATCCCTGGAAGTGCTCAAGGCCAGGTTGGACAAGGYTTGGAGGAACCTGGGATAGTGGAAGGTGTCCCTGCCCATGGCAGGGGGTGGAACTGGATGATTAAGGSCCCTTCCAAGCCAGGCCATTCTAAGATTCTATATTTCAGTTACAGGAATTATGGTTTTGGCCTTTTAATAAGAAAACATGGCTTACTGTGCACCTGTTAACTCATTTCAAAGAACGCTACACACTGTGTTTGGTAACTTTTATTCAGAGAAAATAATCAAACCKTGCATTTTACTTTGAAAGCTGACCAACTTTCCTTGGTTTGTAAGTGTTGCAGCAGTTCCACAAATCCTCTGCTGGCATTTCCATGATCGGTAAAATCGTTCTTTTTGTGTAACCAGGCACTGCCTGTCCAGGCAGCCCACACATCCCCTCAGGACAAGCCTGTCCCAAGCCTTATGGTGGCTCTTGCACCTCTTCCCCTCCACGGTCCCCATGGGCAGTGAGGGAAGGAGGAAACAGTGAGGRAATGCTGGAATTGTGCACATTTCCCTTCCCCGCCCTAGAGCACACTTCCCGGACGGACACTTCCCAAACGTCTCCTCTGTGCTTCTCCCCAGTCCCAAACCCGCATCCTCCAGCCCCATGGGGTCACAGAATGGGTCAGGCTGGACGGGACCTCAGTGGGGCACCTGCTCCCACCTCCCTGCTCCAGAAGGGCTATCCCAGAGCACACGGCACAGGATTGTGTCCAGACAGTTCTGGAATATCCCCAGTGAGGAGACTCCACACCCTCTCTGGTCTCTGTTCCGTGCTCGGTCACTGCCCAGGGCAGAAGTTCCTCCTCCTGTCCAGGTGGAACCCCCTGGGCATCAGTTCCTGCCCGTCCCTCTGGGGCCATTGCTGGGCCCCCCGGAGCAGAGCCTGGGCCCTGCTSGGAGCCCTCCCTGCACACAGGGACACACAGGGCTCAGGGCCCCTCTCAGCTGGGGCTCCTCTCGAGGCTGAACAGCCCCAGCTCCATCAGCCTTTCCCTGGCMGAGATTCTCCATTCCTAAATCATCTCCGCAGCCCGCGCGGTCTCCCTGATCCTGAGGATCCCGGGACCGGACACGGCCGGGTGCAGCCCCGAACCCGCGGCCCCGCGCTCGCAGCCGGAGGGAGGTGCCGGCGCTGCCGCAAGGGGCGGTGGAGCSCAGAGCGCATCGATCGCGGCCGTCCATCCGTGCATCGGCGCTCGGCTCCCTGGGCAGCGCCCGCCCAGCCCTGTCCGTCCCCCGCCATTTCGCACCGGGACGGGAAGGGAAGGGACGCGGAGCGGGAAGGGAAACCAGAGGAAAGGAAGGGGACGCAAGGCGGGCACGGCGGGTGCCGGGAGCTCCCGCGGCACCGCCAGCCAGGTACCGCCTATCCTCACCCCGCCGAACCGGGGCGACCCTCTTCCTTCCTTCCCCGCTTTCCCTTCGAGGTGGGAAGCGTAGCCGGGCGTCCCCTTCCTCCCCCGTGCCCGTTCCCCCTCCCGTCTCCGTTTCCCTCTTCTATCCCTCCTCCTCCCCCGCTGCTCCCGCCGGCATCTCCCGGAGCCTCATTCCCGGTCCTTCCCGGCGGGAGGGGACAGGTGGCCAACGCCCTTCGGGACTCGGCGCTCGCCCGAGACATCCCCCACCCCTCCATTAGCCCTCATGGATTTATTTCCCCTCCACCCCCACCCCTCCTTCCAGATCCTTGAACCCGGAAAGTTGGGGCGGCGAGGCGCTGGCGGGGGCAGAGGGAGCCGGGGCGGGGCGGGCGATGCCCCGGGGCCGCGGGGGTCCCGCCGGTACGGCTCTATCGGCAATTAAAAATTAATAAAACCTACCCTCAACTGTGTAGGGGAAGCMGCTGGGGGAAGCTGTGCTCACCTTGCCTCCTGTCCGGGTACGGGAGGCGCATTCCCGGCTCTGAGCTTCATCCCGATGGGCGCTGGGACGCTCCGGGAAACCGGGCGGGCTCCGGGAGGCACCGGGAGGAAGCAGTGGGGAACTAAATCCCTGCACGGATTAATTCCCTGCACGAAATGTTCTTTTGGCCTTTCTCGGAATTTGAYGCCTTTTTCATTTATTCAGTGGATTTATTTTTTTTTTTTTTAACTTATTTCGTGTTCTTTAAATCTCTGTGTGACCGCTGCCTCTCGGCCGAGTGCCCGCGCTACATTCCCTGTGTGTGTAATATTTGAGGAGCAGCATTCCCTCATCCCTTTTTGTCTTGTCTTGCAGGGAGGGAGCTGCTTCCCGGTAGTAGTAAAGAATCCTGACGCTGAATGAGAAGGCACCGGCAGCATCCTCGTTAGTGGGAGCCCAGCTCTGCTTAATGTTGGTTTCTTTGTCATCAGGTCTGCTAAAAAATGACAGAGTATAAACTTGTGGTGGTTGGAGCTGGTGGTGTAGGCAAGAGCGCCTTGACAATACAGCTAATCCAGAATCACTTTGTGGATGAATATGACCCCACAATAGAGGTAAACACTTTAATCTCCTACTTTTTGTGAGGGGAGATTATCAGTTAATAATGGTACCTGTTTGCTTTTGGACATTACCACAASGACAAGACTTTATAGTAAAAAGAGCTCAGGGATAATGGTCTGTATTGGACCAGCATTGGAGAAGAAATCGCTGTGCTTCTTGATCTGGCTGTAGAACAATAGCTGCAGTAAAAAAATACCAATTTGGATCAATTAAAAGCGTGATGTTAATTGCCATGTATCCTTGGGCAGTTTGGACGCATGTGCTTAGGATCTGCATGACAAAGTATTTGCAAACTCACTTGCAAATGCTCGGTGAAACTCTTCATGGCTTTGTGCAACCTCTTAACTTTGATATTTTTTCTTTGATAAGAAGGAAAATTAGTGGTTGTGAAATGTATGTGCCAGTCTTTCTCAGCTCCTATCACTGTGATCTGTTTGACACAGTGAGGAATGTGTCCTAGAATGTTACAGTGAATGAAGCAAAAATTGGAGCCTGTTTTATTTTATTTTTTTCTTTTATTTTTTAAACACACCAGTGAGTGTTTYCCTATCTAGACAAAATGTTATAAGGTAACTTCTATAGTGGATTCTTAGAAATACATGTCTCAGTACATCAGAGTTTGAATTGTGTTCAAACTTTCAAAGTTAYGTTGTTTTTAATGAAAAGGAAAGCTCTGCCTTTTAAATATAAGGAAAATACTAGTGTTGTCTAAAATCTCCTGTGGATCATTGCATTTAATAACCTCAGACTCTATAAAAGGAGRAATGACACCATAATTTACTCCAGGTTTTTATGTTCCCAGCACTGAAGCTCTGCATCTCATGACTTCATTTATATGTTTATCCAGTGAGGCACTTCCAGGCTCACTTGAAGGAATCACAAGGGTTTAAATTTGGGCTTGAAATGGAGAGTTGGGAAGTGTGTAGGTAGTGATTTTCAGGGAGACACAAGCAAGAGGAGCTGGTGCCCTGAGGTGACAGAAATTTAGTGAGGGCCTGAGCCCAAACAGAGATGTGTTAACTTGAACCTGTTTCGTGTGTGTGTGTGTGTGTGTGTGTGTGTGTCTTGTCTCTCTCTTGTATGGTCAAGTAACATCTTGCTTTCAGGTGATTTTGTGACTAGTGCAGGAAAGTGTGTTTTACACTGTGATATGAAGTCTTAACAACAACCCCAAAAACTCCTTAAAACTGCAAATCACACAAAACTTACTGAGAGGAACAAGCCATATGGGATTTTACTTGCAAAAGGAACTTCAGAGGTTGTTGGTCTTCGAAGATTGTTCGTCATTAGCTGGGTTTCTCTTAAGTTAGAGGTGTGTTTAGGCACTGCAGTATGTGCTGTGCAGSTTCCATCTTTTTAAGTTGTTATTGTGTAAACAATTTAGAAACACACAAACTTAAAGGCCAATGTTCCTGGACCAGTTGAGGGATTTTGCTGTGTAACCATCTGAGTGTTTTGCAGAGTAGCAAAAAAAAATTTAACATAAAATAATAAAATGGAAACAGAGCTCCTTAGAGAATCAGCCTAAAAATCCCAGGACGGTGTCTGTTCATGGAATCATAGGATGGGCTGGGTTGGAAGGGACCTTGAAATCATCTTTTTCCAGCCCTCTGCTGTGGGCAGGGACACCTTCCACTATCCCAGATTGCTGAGAGCCTCATTCAGCCTGGCCTTGAACTTTTCCAGGGTTGGGGTAGTCGTTCAGTGATGTGGTCCAGAATTCATGTGTTCTTTTGAAAGAAAGACACCGAATTAATGGATTATTAAGCAACCTAATAGGTTTTACTAGCATTCACAGTTTGTTACATGCAGCAGTATTAATTTCTGCTACTCTTGCAAGTTCTTGTCTACTAGTTCCTGTTCTTATCTTGTAAATTCTGAGACCTTGAGGAGGGAAATTCTATCTTCCTACTTGAGGTAATTTGCCTTGTGTATGCTCACATGTGGGTGGGCAATAATTCAGTTATGGCAAGGGCAGGCTGTGATTTGGAGTGGCAAACAAAAAAATCATTGGGTTTAAATGCTCCAGTTCGTTCAGTTGGGCAGAATTCTGCTTGTTGGGAAGGGTTGTGTGCTGGTGTTCCCTGTGTAGGTGCAGTTGTGGTGCTGATCAAAGAACAGTAGCTGTGGAGTGGGTTTTAGGCAGYATGAGGAAATAAGGCTAAAATTGCCTTCATTGCTGAATAGGATGGTTCAGTAGTGTCACTGCTGTTGTTTGCCACTTACTGCTGTTTCTTTCATTGTGATACAGCAAAATACTCCCTTTTCCATGCAGATAATCAAGCTAAATATTTTGGGGTAAACAGAGAAGTACTTTGGTGTTTGTTGTCCGTGGTGGATTCCATAACTACACAGCTACTGAATAATTCTAAATATTTCCYGTGATTAACAGAATCAAACTCCACACTTATAAAATTCTCCTGTTGTGAAGACTTGGTTGAGCAGAGCAAAAACACACTAATTACTTATTCACAGGTGCCTTTACAATGTTAATTTTGCTGCTGTTTTTGGTGGAATGAACCTAGTGATTCAACAAATAACCTGGTTAGAAAATGTCAGGTTTTAGGGCCTGCTTGAGTATTTTATTACTTACATCTGAGCATAGCAGATGGCAGGGCAGGGGGTGGAATGAAAATGAGTGTTGGGGTGGCTGCAATTGTTCAGATACCGATGTGTGTTTTACRGTCTAATACTTTATTTGAAGTAGATGTCCGAGCCAAGTAATTTTAAGTGTTTTAAATTATMCGTGCAATAACCATTGTAAATCCGGCTTGAGCAGTTGGGGCAGTGCCCTCTACCGGCTGAATTTGGGTAAATCTGATTTGTGATCGATTTGATTTCTTTCATTTTTAGCACTTTTACACTTTCAGGACATTTTAGCCCTAAATCTGCATCGTCTCTTAGATGTCCCAGAGAAAGGGCACCTTTCCTAGCTGCTTGTCAGAGGTTTTGAAATTGGATTAGCCAAATCCCTTGGCTGATTTAGGAATACTGATATTTAAGTCCATGTTCTTAAATGACCTGTACCCTTGTGGAACAAGCACCAATATTTAGTAATAGCTTAGTCTCGGAAACTGTGATATTTTAACATTAAATCTCTGGTATAATGGATTTTTGTAATAKTTACTTGGATAGATGGGATTTATTAAGCACTGGGATTTTTTAGCTAAATTCCATATGTTGTGTAGAGCTATTTCATATCATATTTTCTTATTAGTGCTTGGGAGCAGATGGACTTATTATTCCTTTAACATGATTCTTACTGTTTTTTGTGCCTTTTGAGAGACCAATAAAAGCAGGTTAAGTGATCAATGAAATTAAAAAAAAATTACATAGCTATGCCAAGTCTGCGTACTGGGGGAAAACTGGAATTTCACATTTGAAGCTGGCTAGGAATTAGGAATTAATCTTCTAGTTTGCATTATTTCTAGTTGGCATTTTGTTTTCACTTTAATAGTGACCAGTGTGGTTTCAGGTTTGATGTTTTGCAAGGGGGAGGGGAAAAAAAGCAAAATGTTTATTATTTCCCTTGTCTGAAAATCATAAGCTTCAAGTTTTCTCTCCCACATCTCTCTTTTCTTTCTGCCTCAAATCCGCTTGTGAGGTTGTGACAAAGTTTTCGCCCCAGAAGTGGCAAAACAACWTGGCATTTCAAAACAGTAATTTTTTTGTATCTATGATATACTTTATGCTCGTGTATCTTTGCTGCTACTGCTAATATGGTAGGMAGTTCTTAAAAGTGATTTTCTTTTCTCTTAARWAWTWTTYWYYWWRRWRAAWAWTWYTTAAAGCTTTTGTTTAGAGCTCAGTTGAGGGGAATTTATTTCCCTTTGAAGTGCCAAGATGGAAGGGAATAGTACAGGCTTTTCAAGAACTGCTTTTCGTATTTTTGAACTAGCAGTCAAATTGCAAGAAGAGAAAATGAAAGCTTTGTAAATATGTCTGGTGTAATGATAGAAGTTCTGCTAGCACTGTGATGCAAGTATCTTAGGATGTGGGAGATCTTCTCTCCAATAGAAGTGTTGGAATGAAGATGCATCCTTAGTTTTTTAGTTTTTTTTTTTTTTTTTTTTTTTTAATTTTTTTTTTTTTTTTTTTTTTATTTAAGCAGCAATATAGTATTTTAACTTAATTTTAAAACCTGTTGGAGTTTGTATATCTCTCAGGCTTGTATGTTTCTAAAGTAAGTTACCTGCTTCTTACTCGAATACTGAATTAGCACTTCTGTGAAATAAATAGTCCCAAAATCATGTTGGAGGCAAACTTTTATCTTTGAGGTAAACACTCAATATTGTTTTAATCTGATACTGTTAAATGTCATCCAGGCTCATAACAAAAGGGATATTATAGAGTTGCTTTAGTTAAGATACTGGTTCTATACAATTATCTCCTGCTTGTTTCTTAGCATGAACAACAGAAAAGAGGTGAGCCTTTTGTTAAAACACAAATCAATAGAAAGTACCCAAGAGTTGGTGTATTGTGCCCTAAAATGGGTCCAGGAGAAGGAAGGTTGTTGTGCATTCACCTTGAGGCTGGCTAGMATTGCAGTTTTAATTCTTTAATTCCCTTCCCGGTAGCTTAGGTTCCCTCCTGTTTAGTGTCAGAACAGCAGCAATGTTGTGTTAATCTCTAGCTAAGGAAGCTGAAAGATGATTCCAGGAGCTTTTATTTATACCTGTTATTTGTTACAAGTGCTGCTTACCRAGAATAATTCCTGGTACTGTTTGATGACACATTTTTCAAGCTCATTGCCRTGGTTTTATTTCAAACATAGAGGGTTTTATAGAAGTTATTTGGCATGTAATGCTCACCTTCTTACTGCTAAAGCTGTGTATTCATAGAGGCCTAGCACYAAAACAGAGATGTAATGAAATCTAGCTGGTGCAACTTTTTACAGATTTTAGCTACTTGAATCAGTGACCTGAAAGCTTTTATTTGATAGCATTGAAATAATTTGTTCTGACATGTCTGTGAACCAACCCATCAAGGTTTTGATATGGCTCTGTTGGTCTATCCTGGCTAAAAAGCTTGAATTTCAAATATATCAACTCAGCTTTGTTGACTTAATAACAGATACCATTATACACACCTGCTTAGGCACACAAAACAGATTTCCTGTCCCAAACACTGAAGGCTTTTTATTCTTCACTTGGTTTTCAGTGGCATAGATTTTTGGGGTTGTCTTACTTGTGTGTTTGTTCTATTTTATTATTTTGTGCATTGTTGTGGCATGGAATGAGAAGCAAATTTTAGTTAAAAAAAGTTGTTAAATWAAGTAAGCCTAAACACAGTCGAACATTTTGAGTCATTCTTATTGCTAGGTAATTATTCCAGTATCTACAGATTTACTGATATTCAAAACCTTACTTGTTTGTGGTTAACCAAGGTATACTTTTTCTTTTCCTAGGATTCCTACAGGAAGCAAGTAGTAATTGATGGAGAAACATGTCTCTTGGATATTCTTGATACAGCAGGTCAAGAGGAATACAGTGCAATGAGRGATCAATATATGAGAACAGGGGAAGGCTTCCTGTGTGTGTTTGCCATAAACAATACAAAGTCTTTTGAAGATATTCACCATTATAGGTGTGTATATGGAGAGATAATCAACCAACTTTTGTATTAGGTGGGCAGGGGGCTTGTTCTTTTTCTGGATARTATAATGATCTCTCATGAAATCGGGAAAATTTGAAAATTAACAATATTGCAACTTACTTGTGCATTTATTATCTGGAATTTTGGGTAATCTGAAAATCTGCCTCGTTCGTAAAYGAGGTGTAAACTAATGTGGCTTAATATTCCAAGTCATTACTTATSCAAAGGTAAGTTTTGCACACTCCACAGATAAAATAGTTTACTAAGATGGGTAAAGTGATGCAGTTAAAATTGTACAGACAGTAATGTCAGTTGCTAGTTTTGTTTGGAGCTAGAGGGGGAAATACCTGGGGAGTGTTGTGAGGAGAATAACCTGTGTGARCCCTGATTCCTAAGAAAGACAGACACACAAAATGAGAACTCCAAAATGTCACTAAAAAAACAACCTGTTACTGGTTTCTTTATACTATCTTTAAAAAAATATTTAGTTAAGAATTCCAACTYATGCTTTCTTTGTCAACTACAGAACTAGTACAGAAATAGAAGCAGTCTCTGGTGATTACCAMAGCAGATCATTTATTACTTAGTACCTTTCCAAATTCTCCCTGGGAATTGTCAGTGCAATTCCCACTAAAGATCACTGAGTTTAGCAGCATCAGCCTAAAGCTAGTCCCAGACACGTGTTAATCTATCCACAGTTAGGCATTTGTAATAATTAGTATTAGTCGTATTATCACAAATGGGTTTCCTGTGGTTTTAGAGGAAGAAGGGAAAAAGGCAGAAGAGGTGTTGATGTGAGGGGAAGAATGAGCATAGAGGKTTTTATAAAGAACTTTAGTTTTGAAAGAGAAATGCAGATTTGTATAAGACCTTCCCAGTTTATTTCAAAGCTTGTTGGGATTTGAATGCTGGAATTTTTTCGGTGCATTGAGRGAGCTCTGGATGACCTTGCAGGCTTGAGGCAGAATGTTCATMAAGAGCTGGAAACAGTGTCTATAATAATTAAGGAACATCCTGCTAGATTATTTGGGAAGGCAAAAATAAAGAAATAAGGGATTTTTATTCAAGATTTTTTACTAGTATATCTAAAAATCTTTCAAGAGGCTTTCTGAATAGTGCTTGAAAGGACTGTCTTACCAAGTTTCTCCCTGTAGAGAACCAGATAAGTGGTCTTCAAAGTTTTAAAGCTCCTATCCAATGCAGAATTTTTAATGCTGTCTTTAATTATATTAAAGATATATTATATAATATTTAAAGAATAAAATATAATCACAATCTTGCCCACCAAAACCAAACCTAAATCAAGACAGCAGACATGACAGTSTTTTGGCAAATAAATTGAGTATTATGAGCGTTGAATAAGCAATTAGCTGCTAAAAAGTTAAAAAAGGAAAAAAAGTTAAAAACCCAGTGTAATGGCATCTATAATATTACCATCTGTAGTAGTTTGCAGAATGTCAGCTTTTTTGTTTGTTTGTTTTGGTTTTGTTTAGTAAGATGCTAAACTTGATGGTGACAGGATTGGTCAATTTATTTTTCAGTGCTTCTAACAGCACTGAAATGCTGTTACTAATGTTTACTAATGTGTAGTAAATTAACATAAAGACTGATGTTGGACATTATTAATTTAATGTTTTGTTTTTAAATCTAYCATATAAACTGTTAATATTTGTTAAATACAATATTTTATTCCTTTGTTTTTAGGGAACAAATAAAGAGAGTTAAAGACTCAGAAGATGTCCCGATGGTGCTAGTAGGAAACAAATGTGATTTGCCTTCCAGAACAGTAGACACAAAACAAGCTCAGGATTTAGCAAGAAGTTATGGAATTCCTTTCATTGAAACATCAGCAAAAACAAGACAGGTAAAGCTCAAAACTTCCCAATTGCAAAGGCAGAGCTCTCATCTGATTTCACATCATGTTAATTATTTYAGGCATTGACAATTACTTGGTCATATCAATGGATACATTTCTCCAGATTGGAAATCCTTGGTGTCTCTTCTTTCTGTCAACTTGCTGATAATTGGTAATTGTTTATTGATGAGTGATTCATTGGCTTCATCTGGGTAGTCTTGGGCTGAGACCTGGCCTGCTGTTGGTCTTCTCTGTCATGTGGTTGCAGCATTCTTGTAATTRTGAAAGGTTTTAATAGAATAAAAGCACTTCTGCTTAGAGGTGAAATGCTTTTTTTTTAATTCCTTAGAAAGAGGATTAAACAGATAAACAGCTAATTAGTTTATTGTTTAAAGTGTTTTTATTAATAACAAAGGAATTTTTCCTTGAGGCATTAATTGTGTAATTAGGGGGACATGCTTGATACACCTTTCTGTAGCTAAGCAATTGACCATAAGGCTTTTTCTGAAATTACTGAATTAGTTGTTTGAAATGATACTTTCCTAAGACTTTAGAGCTCACTGTTGGTTTATTGTAGCCTTTTTTTTTTAATTTTATTGGTCCTTTCAGTGTCTCTGTTGGGGTTTGTGAGGACATAGGTGACAGTGGCACACCTGTGCATTCAGGAGAAGAGAAACTCTATAGGTAGAAGTGGAACTGGTTCACTACTTCTGGAAAAAAGCAGTGTTTTCAAAAATGCTGGTTGGTGTTTTCTCTTGTAAGAGCAAAAATTTTACTGTCAGTACAAATTAGATCAGGCCTGAGTAGCTCATACTCTGCTAATCAGAAGTGTTRTGTGCAGGTTGTGAATCAGGAATTAAGGAGGTGAATAAGGGCAGAATGCTSCAGTTTGAGTAACTGCTCAGTAGAACTGCTAAAGAGATCCAGCTACATMACCTGGCAGAATTTCCCTATAGTATTTTTCATATAAGAAATGAATATTTTATTAGTGCAAATTTGCTACACCCACCCAAGTTTTTGACAAGTTGAAACCTGGGCTAATTAGTAAAACTTCACAAGGTAATGCTAACTTCTGGYAACAAAGAAAGTCTCTGTTAAGTAGGATTAAAAAAAAACAAAGCAGAATTACAAAACTTGAATGACTGAGAATAARTCAGGCCACACAAGTGTCCTGAAGAAGGGGGCATATAAGTGGGCTGGATAATGACAGTGACCTTGTTTGGGAGGAGCTGTATTATTGGCTGTCATAGAGACAGGAGGGTAAAAAAAAACAACTCCGAAATTACATTTGAGGTTTGAAATAACAGAAGTTCTGTACTRACATCTAGATTTTATTTTGTTAGTCTGTCTTATAGAGCATCAGACTTTTTGGGGGTAAAATTCCTTTTGCATAGCTGCTTTTATTAAAAGGAATATTTTAAAGTAATGATGCCAAATAGACTCTTCTGAACATGTTGTATTCTAAAAGTTGCTACCACTAGGGATGGTTGCTGTTTCTTTCCCAGTGCTGTTCAGAGTATGTTGTGCTGTGAAATTCCTTCATAGGATGCTGTGTAAATAAAATGTTTCTGAGAAGGRAAAAAGGCACTGGAGAAAGAACTGGAGTTAATTTGTAACAAGGTGATCTAAATATTTGTGTGATTGTATATACATGTATGTGTATGTACACAGAATGATCTTTCAGTCACACTGTCATGTGTAAAAAATATATTTATATATGTRTATATATATCCATCTTCTTCAAAAGTAATWTTAAGTTAGGGAATTCAAACCATTTTGTGAGCTGCATATGGCCTATRGACTGTAGTTTTATTCAGTCTTTGTCTAGAAGTTTACATGTAAATACAACTCCCTATCCTCATGGAGAACTTCCAGGTATGAACCGATGTACCTGGTGGTTTTCTGGAGTCTGTAGAAGAGACTGCCATGAACATTTAAAAGTAGGAACCTTCTTTTCTCTTCCTGTCCTCACTTCCACCCCATGGAAACATCCTCGCTAATTTAAATGGTACCAACAGGTACCCTGTTAAAAGGTACCATTTTCTTGCCTCTGCCCTTCACTGTGCTCAGTTCTACCCCAGAGGGAATGAGAAATGTTTCTGCAGAAGGAAATAGGGAAGGTGAAAATGGGAAGGAGTTGTCAGAATAGACTTTTTTGATTGCCAAGATACTTTTTTAAAATGATGGYATTGCATGCTCATGCAGGATGATGTCTCAGTTCAACTAAGTTTTAAAGATTTTTGAAAATTCATAGGTAAAATCAGAAAAGAGAATATTGAAATGAATTGCAGAAATAAGTTGTTCTAAAAGTTAGTATGTTTTGGTTCTGACAATTAAGGTGCCAGCTTTAATTCACTGCAAGAAGTTTGTGTTTTAAGCCAACTCTGAGTTTTCATAGAAATGATTGAGTTCATCAGTGAAACCTTGGCATGGTAGACCCTACAGCTTGGCTATAAGGCTGTGGATGATTCATATTTTCAATTAGACCACTGACTGAAATTAATGTAATTTATGAAAAATCATGATAATCCTGTTTCTGAGTGTAAATAAGTGGCAGTATTGGTGGTTTTGTAAAGCCACAAGCATTTACTCATCCTTTCACAATCCTTAGGTAGAAGGGGATGAATGTCTTAGGTTTATTTTGATAGCTGATGTTGCTTTCCCTGTTTGGCATAAGCTCTGTATTAAAGTTGTTCTRTGGCTACATGAGCATGTAGCTCCCATTATTATCAGTGGTATCAATGACAGATGAGGGACAAATGTGATTTATCCCCACCAAGGCTGCACCCCCYATTCTTTATTGGGCTTCCCTTTGCCTGTGAGTTACACACGGAAAAGCTGTAAGGCCAAACCACCTGAATRTGGTTTGACTGTAGGGCTTTGTTTTGATTTCAGTTTTCCTACTGATACTGGATTCACAGGAAAAGGAGATAAATGGGCATTATTGCAAGCATGGTAAAGGGTTTCCCAAAGCGTTAGGTCTCATGCAGAATGTATGCTTAAACACGCTTTTGAGGTGCGAAATGAAGAAGTTGACCTAAATAACTAAAAAGCATTTTAGTTATTTCAGCTGTCTGATATACAGAGGGTTAGGCACCAACCTCGTGATGACAATAAATTGAGAACCTCTGCCTGGTCTGATGAAGTAACTGGGGATGTATTTACGGAAATTCATCCTACATCTCCATTAAAATTCATGACTAACTGATTCATGACTAACAGATAACCAAGTTTTGCTTCAACTGTTTTTAGGGGTTTGTTGTATCACTCCAAGCCATTTTTAAAATGCTGCTCAAGTGTACAGTTTCGTCTTAAAGCTTTTTTGTCAATGAGTTTTAACTTCGTCAAATTTTACACTGGGGSCGGAGTTTTTTCATGTCAGCTGTGTTGTAAGGTAGAATTTTTGTGGAAAAGCTTAGTCTTCCCTGAGGACAAGGCTCCAAGAAAAAAAAGTTTTGATMTAAAAGTTGCTTTTAGAAGATCAGCTGTGATAAAGGTGGGCACAGAACAATTTTGAGTTGTCAAGGCTTTCATTGGTTTCCTTTAAAAACTACAGAAGTGRAACATGTGAAAATTCCTGTTTGGAATACCTTGGTCTGTGTTTGRAAGTGCCTTCCATTGCACATAATCATATTTTAAATGGAATGTTTGGCTGTCATTCAAAAAAAGGAGTCAAAAGCACCTCAAAWATATTCCTTCGAGGTCCTGGGTTCCTTGGGCTGTTTAGACCTTTAAGTTTTTAATAACTGCCAAGAGTGTTTTTGCTTCCAGCTTTGACAGCTAAAAGAAGAGGTTAATATCATATGTTATATATGATCATTGCTCATTGAAGGAAATAAGAATCTTAAATTGGTAYTAAAATGACTTAAGTTTGTAGGATTGACATCTGGCTCTTTAAAATGTCACCTTGTGCAAATGATATAAGCAAATATGTGTCTGTACAGATTTTTTTGTTCAGAATAATCTCTTTCAGCAGGRTTCATGAGACTATTCTTGGTGGTGGCAGTAATAGCAATTTCTTTTCTCACTCTGTGCCTCTCCATCTCTCTGCATTGCTAAAACAAATTACAGCTCCTGCTGGTGATGGGAAAGTTGGCARTAAATGTTGACTCAAGAGTTGTTACCTAATTTTTCATGTGAAAGCTCCATAATCAAATTAAGGCTTTTGACTGCAAACAGTAAGTTTGCGAAAATGTTGATTCTTGTACAGCCTGTGCCTTGGCACATAGCAGGTRATCAATGTTTCCTGTTTCTACTTCAGAAAGAAACTTCCATTCCTTCCAGAAAAAAACATGAAAATATGAGCTTTACTTGGGTTTTGCTTGTTTTTAGTGTCTTCCTTTACATTTTGCAACCTGTTGGACATGGAATATAAGACTTATCCAYGCTTCCCTACATCCTAACAGGGCACATTATGTGTATACAGGGAAATACAATTCAAGAAAYGAATCTAATTCATTTAATCCTCAAATTGAAGAGGCAGTAGTTCAGAAGAACCCTCAGATAAGCAGCAGTGTGTTAAAAGTAAGTGTTCAGTGTGATAACCTATGGCACAGGTCATGTAAAATGACCCAAAARCTGTTGGCTGGCTTTTATTTAGTGCATAATGTGAAGATGAATTAGAGAGAGAATTTATGGAAAATCTGCCAAATAAAAGCCCAGACTAYTCATTGGTAGTAATAAAGTTTTGGGGCTTAAGTGGTTGTGCTGCWTACCATGATCATCAGTCTGTTCTGGTTTTATTTTCAAATGATGAGTTTGTATTAAATTAACAGCCCTGTTGATCTGATTGAGGAGTACTGAGATTTATAGTAAGGCAGAGGAGATATTTGCTCTCCCCTTAAAAAGCTACAGTGAAACATTTTCCATCTTGATCTAATAAGAACGTCCTCACAGACTGATCTAAATTCTTAAATTTATGGACAGATACACTAATTTTGAAATACAGCACCTGTTTAAATAATAGTATCTCTTTATACTATTTTGGTTAAAGATACCTTTAGTCTCCATACACTTTTTTTTTTTATGCTTGGGGTGTCATATCCAAGTGGCCTAAATRCAGAGCTGCAGAAAAGTAAGGTAGGAGACCAAAGGTAAAACATGTAGCTCAGTGTTACACCGGAACACCTGAGGAGCATTTCTGCAGCGGATTAAAATCTGAGCAGCAGAACTTCACAGGCTGCTTGCATTTACTTCTTATGGGACCCTTGTAGTTCCTGAGTCCGGCCCAGAGGGACCAGATCAGGTGTGTCTTGTTGATGTAACCAAGCTCTTAAAGATTATTATAATGAACATTTGCTGCCATAGCTGAAATACCACTTTTGCCAGATTTAATACCATTGTACTTGCTTTGTAAAGTAAGGAGCATTAAAAATAACATTGCCTCAAATTTAATATTCATAGAAAATTTTATTTCTTTATAACCTCTTAGAAAATTACCTGAAGAGACTTTTTCTCYACTTTGTTAGCTTGATCCACAGATTTTTGCAAAGTTGCTGTTTTTTATAAAGAACAGAACAGGAGCTTGCTTTTTTTTTCCCCAAACAGTAACAGGTTCTCATTTGGGCTCAAAACTGCAAATTGGTGGCTAACTCTGTTTGTAAGTAGCCCCCAGTGTACAATCTAATAAGGTTTTATGCCTCCTAAATACATCCATGCTYACAAAAATGTGGGAATAGATTCAGTAACACAAGCAGTATTATTTTCAGCAATGGAAGAAAATAAGTCTTACTCTTTTTTTGKCCCAATGTTACCATGCACAGAAAAAAAGCAGAGCTTGAAGTGTAGATACTGACAATAATTGGTAATCAATAAATGTCTCTCCTTAGCTTGAATTAAGAYGTATTTATCAAGCARCAAATGAGCAAGCCCAGCATTTTAAATACATAAATTAAGTTACATARACTTCTCTCAAGTAAAGCTCATAATTCCAGTGGTTTTGTTGTGGTTTTCCCCCCTTCCATGGGTGTCCCAGCTTGTCTTGTCATTAACAAAGCAGTTTTTAAGGAGTTGTGTTTTACAATGCAGAGAGTGGAGGATGCTTTTTATACATTGGTGCGAGAGATCCGACAGTACAGAGTGAAAAAGATCAGCAAAGAAGAAAAGACTCCAGGGTGCGTGAAAATTAAAAAATGCCTTGTAATGTAACAGGGTAAGTTTGTAATGTAACAGGGTACAAGTTGCAAATCACTTGCCTAATAAAACTGATTGATGGTGTTTTGCCAATCAGATTTTTTGTGGCTAATCAATGATGTAATTTCAGATATAAAACCAATCACGTTTCAGTGTCTCGAATATGGATTTGCTTTGTTTCATGAGGATTTGATAAATGSATTAACAAGGAGTCTTTACTGCATATTGAATTCTCCAAGTGGGAAATGGAAGCACATTTCTGAGTRGGAAGAAGTTAGGAAGAAGAAGTTTTATTAGCAGTATATTGCAGATGCTGTTCAAGTGAATATTGATTGACTATTCAGGCTGATGAACTGAGGGGAGAAGATTGTAACATTTATAGTCCTCCTCAGATGCAGAAATACGAGGTTCCTAATCCAGCAAAACAGTATTTGGCTGGTGTATAGGATTTTTTGATTATCAGGCCCTTCCTCATGCCATGCAATATTTTCCTTGGTTTTCCCCAGCTTAAAAAAATCACACCTTTACCATTTCCAGGAAGACATTTTTTGGTTTTGGTCAACTACAATGCCATGTGTGATCCAGTTCTGGACAAAAGTATGTTTCACCTTTTTTGAGAGCCTTTACAAGAGGTGGGGGCTAAGCAACAGTGGACTAACGCTGAAGGAGAGAGGAGACTAATCCAAAAAAACCCGAAAAATAGTGCAAAAACCCTCAATAACCAAATTCTTGAAGAATCCTTTCTTTAATCTATGTATTGTTCTGTAAGAAAAAAGGGAGGATGTGAGGGCAGAGGAAACTGCTGTGGAAGAAGTGCTTGTGTAAATYACTTGCAGTGCTTTTTGAACAAACCATTGGAGCAGCTCCTTGCAGATACTCTTATCCCATTAATTCTTCACCTCTTACTGCGCCAGTGCAGAGAGTGGGTTGTTAGTCCTTATATATTTGTTCAACAGGAGGGTGACCTGGAATTTCCCACTGTGTAAAAGACAAACTTTTCAAGGTGTGTTTTTGTACTTCAGAGTATGTTGTCAGAGAAATAATAGAATGTGACTTGTATCTTTCAGAGACTGTCACAACTGTAGGAATATTCCCTTCAGTGAGGGAGTTTTGTTCCTCTTTCAGGAGGAGAAATTTTGATTCATAGCAGTTTTCACTAGATTTGCTCTGGCTTGTTACAGTCTCAGCTCTTAAGTGGTGAATGAGTGTTCTGACTTGATTGCATAGATTGTTTTTTCTGAAGAAAATGGAGTCGCCATTCCTGGAGGTGCAAAAGGAGCAACTGGATGTGGCACTTGATGCCATGGTTTAGTTGACATCAGTCAAAGGTCAGATTCTATACTCTTGGAGGTGTTTTCCAACCTTAATTACATGAGTCAATTACTTTGTGATACTGCATCACAGATTTCCTTTGCAGGAAACTAGAAACTTCAGTCATGAAGTTCCCCAGTCTTGTAGCCACATATCAGTAAAATTGATGCCATCAAATAATTTTGTTTTATCTTTACCTGGCTATCAARCAACAACTAACAGAAGCTGGGCAAGATGAATTTTGATGAGAGCAATAGGAATTAAATTGCTTAAGCCYGTAGCCTTCTAGAAACCAACTTTGCACTTACTTGGTGTGTTACTGATGTAACCATACCACAAAGTAAAATTTACTTTTTTTTTTATACTGCTACTTGAAAGATCCTGAGTTGTGTCKGCTTTCCCTTTGTCTTGGGAGATTGAGAATAGGATGGTGGGAATTTTAGTTTTCAAAGGAAGGATTTTTGCAGATCATAAGGTTCTGATTTATGGCTTAGCGAACAGTCTTTCTACCAGCTTCCTACTTTCTTTCTGGTGTTGTCCAAGAGAAGTACTTTTTGAGGAGTTTGCACTTTTTTTTTTTTTTTTTAAGAATCCCCCATGGGGGAAATCTTTTGTCAACAATGGATATTGTTGAGTTTTGGATGTTTATTGTTGTGTTTTCTTTTTTTCTTGCAATCTATTTAGAAAACAGTCTTGGATCTAAGGCTCTAGAACTTCAGTAGTCTGCTCAGGGAMGGAAACACTTGTTATTATCCTCGAGTGAATTCTACATGGCATTGATTGGAATTTCAGCAACTTCATATTTAGGGAGTTAAGCTGGAGAAAGCATATTCCAAAATTACTATAGCACACTTGTAGTCCAGTAGTGATTCGAGTGGAATAAGAAGTCTGACATTTAAACCAGCTTGGCTTGTATTTCTGTCATTAAAAGAATGCATTATTTCAGTCTGATGTGTAGTAGATGGCTAAAGAGAGGAGCACCTGATGATGTGAGCCTTACAGTAGGGATTTTGGACTTCAAAAATATTGATTTTAATTCAGATTGCTATGATAGCATTCTGTGAATAACCAAGTTTGATGATTCAGAGTGTTTTGTTCCCTCTTGGAATATTGTTTATCTTCTTGCTGCCTTTGGGATGCTTTCTTAAGTTATATTAGTCTTGCATAAGGAAACTCAAAACTTTTACTACCCAGGCTGCTGATGTTTTCCAAGGATTTMATTCCTTTGGCTGTTACACAGTAAAGCAGAAAGTACAGAATTACTGCTTCATTTGTAATTTTCGTCTAGCAAGGAGAAATTTCCAAAACTCCATGTGAAATCCTCAAAAGAACTCTTTCTTGCAAGCATCAAATTTTTTACATAAAAAGCACACWATAACCAAGCTTCTCTAAGGCATCTAGACATCTAGATAATGTAATTGAGGTTGAGTTGGGTTAGTAGTGAAAAGTCTGAATGAGAAAAAATCTGGATTTGAATTTAAAAATGCCTAAATTCTTGATTAAAACTGTAATTTAATGATTTCTCTCCTAAGTACTATAGACGTGCACAAAYAATTTCTATTTCTCATGACTGATACATGTGTGTATGTATATATGTATTACATGCAAAAAAAATTTAAAAAACCTCATACAATTCCAAACTTGTTTATGGGTTATTTTTGGGACTAGGATTTTAAGGAATTCCAGATTCCCTATGAAATTACTGACAACTAGGTTAGTTGCCCAGTTTCGTGTGTGTGTGTGTAATCATGCAGCCATATCTCCAGACTTCTCTGCAGCCATGGGACCATGCGGGGCCCCAAAGCAAACTTTTGTAGCCAGGAGCAGGCTGTTCCTGTGGGATCAGTTCTGCTGTTTCTGTTCCCTCTGCCCTTTGGAAGATCAAGGGCCAGGAGCAAGGCCTGTCAGTGAACCTTTAGTGAGGTACTGGGGTTTAGTTCTGAGCCTGCCCAGGGAATCGTGAGTTTCTAATCTGAGCCTGGATTTAAAGCTCTCATTCAGTATTTCTTAACTTCCCCAAAAGCTTGCACACAAGAAATGCATTGTTCGAGGGAGGAAGGTCAGCTGCCTGCTACTRAAGGTCCCTTCCTACTGAAAGAGCAGACTGGAAAGGTTGGCAGCCTTTGATCTCACAGCATTGATGCCTTCGGGGACCTTCTGKAGACAGAGTATCCACTACTTACATTGAAAATTTAATGGGCAGGCTGAAAAGTGAAAGGCCTCCCTTTAMCTTGTGTTTTCCACTTCTAGCTTGTGAATGTCCTAAGCATAGTTTTGTATGTCATGTTATATTAATGACCTGAATTGAAGACGRATTGTGGCAGAAGTAAACATAATCAATAATTAGTGAGGCTTGGCCTACAAAGGTGTAAATGTGAGGATGAAAGACAAGTCAATTCTGTAATCTGGTCTAGTGAAAAGTGTCCCTGCCCACAGYRGGGGTTTAGAATGAGATGATCTTTAAGATCCCTTTCAACCTAAACCACTCTATGCTTCTGTTTTGCAGCATGTGCTGTATKTAAAAGATCATCATCTTACTAGATAGAATAAAAATTTCAGCCTTGATTGCGAAGTCATGTGTTTAAAGATTCATGATAGTATCTGGACATTACTTTGTACAAGTCATTTTCTCTGCATTTATTTTAAATGACCAACCCTCCCTTACTAYACTTGTTTTGAAGACTGAAATTGCACTTATTAAGTGTGTCTTGTTTCAAGACACCAACTGAAAGCCAAGCCAATTCTGAAAGGTGGTTCTGTAAGGGAATGTGAACAGTCTTGTAAAAGAACATTTTTTTTCCTATATGATTCTTCTTTAAGAATGAAACTTATTTTGTCTGTTGTGATTGAGTCTTTATGCTGCCCTTCTTAATACTGAGGCCTGCAGTGGAATCACTTTGAACTGTTSCTATTTCTGAATCATTTCCCTACTTGAACATTGCTAAATATTCACTTTGTACATTAATGCCAAAGCTGTAAGCAAAATACWCTAGTTCTCTGTAAAGTAATACCAAGTGGTTATAATTCTCAAAAAATTAATGAGTGACATGACCTTTTGCAGAAATAGGGCTATTCCCCAACTAGGAATGCTGCATCCATTTTATACTCGTCAGTAATGCCTCAAAATGTAGAATGCGTAGTTTGCAAGGTCTTTGTAATATGCTAAAGTGTGCTATTAATATTGGGAGATACACTGCCAAGGACTTGGAACATCAGTTGTTTRTAAATGTTTTATGAACTTGAAGGTTTTAAAGAACTGTAGCTTATACTGGAGTGCTGCTTTTAACACCTCACTGTTGTTTGACTCTTCATAATAAGTTTCATCACCGCTTGGAGTTCGGCTGAAACAGTAATGAATTAGGTGATTCTTGGCTTTTTGTTTTTTCAGAGTTCATTTTCAGTTCTTTATTGAAGTAGGCATAGAGGAGTAAATGCAAAATGTTATTTTTGTTTTGGCAGCTTGATGGTATACTTGGGTGGCTGACAAGTTGTGGAGCTGAATTTCTAGTTCTGCAGTGATGCATTTGGCTGCTGTGATACATCATCTCTCTAAAAGATAGGAGTAAGGCAGCAAAGTATCAAGAAGATTTGATTCTTAAAGATTTCATAACTGCCTGTGCTCAACTTATTAAATGTAAATGCAGACTGACAACATGGGTACTTTAAATGGGAGTCGAAGCAACCTAAAAGCTAGGCCACAAATATTTGACATAAGTAGGTTGTTACAAAGTACATTGTACAACGTTGCACTTGGTAGTGTTCCATATTAGGCTTTTCGATGTGTTGGTCTCTTTTGATCAGAGTTAATTTTTGTCAGCTGTAATTAGCCCTGAAAATAATAAAAAAACTACTCAGTGTGAACAAATCTTGGCTTTTGTTTCTGTAGCTTTAGTCTTGGAGCCATGGAGATTTTATGTGACTGTGCAGCACCAGAGATAATGTTTTTTAAGTGTCCTTAACTTTAAAAGTTGAATAGAATGATTTATCAAATAACTTATCATTGGGACATGGGATTGATTTGATTGATTTGCATGTGTAAAATCTATAAAACTGTGGTGTGATTACTGTATCAGTGTGCCTGAGAAATGATCTGAATATATGGATTAACCATAACTGTGTATTTTATATTGAATTATTGGTACAAATGTTTGAATTTGCTTTCCAGAGCTGCATATAAATTGTTAAAGCATAAATAAAGATAGTTAATGCCTCCCARCTTCCCCATGAAGGTGGTGAAGCCCTGGCACAGGCTGCCCAAAGAAGCTGTGGCTGCCCTGTCCCTGAGGGTGTCCAAGGCCAGGCTGGATGGGGCTCTGAGCAACCTGGGATAGTGGAAGGTGTCCCTGCCCATGGCAGGGGGTGGAACTGGATGGGCTTTAAGGTCCCTTCCAGCCCAGGCCATTCTGTGATTCTGTGATAATATGCACTTACTAGCTAATAGTGAGGTATTATTATATATATACATACTCCATATATGATACTTTTGTAGTTTGAGGTGGGGCAACGTGTGCMCTTGGAGATGGAGAAGAGGGCAGGACACACTTTATTGTTTTCCTTCCCACATCAGTAATGAAATTTCACCCATGGGTCACCTGTGAGTAATCTGCAGGATGTCCTAAGCCCACTTGGGAACAGCTGAGGAATAGGGCAGCAGTTCCTTCACGTGGTTGTGTCAGTGCTGCTCAGAATTCCAGAGAGGAACAAGATTGATCCTGCATCCAGGATTCATTGTTCAAAGGATGACAGGCAGCAAAATGTGCAGTTGGACCTTGCTTCACCTGGCCAGGTCAGGAGGGACACAGGCTGTACCTCAGCAGGCTTCTGAGTCTGAACCTGCTCCTAATGGGCCATGTTTGTGTCTTTTCAGGGTGTTGATGATGCCTTCTACACATTAGTTCGAGAAATCAGAAAACACAAAGAGAAGATGAGCAAAGATGGYAAAAAGAAGAAAAAGAAGACAAAGACAAAGTGTATAATTATGTAAATACAGTTTATCCTTATTCTTAAGAAGTACTGAAGTAATTTTGTACATTACACTAAATTATTAGCATTTGTTTTAGCATTACTTTACTTTCTGCTTCATGATCCTGTTAGCTTTACCTGAATGCTTGTTTTAAATGACAGTGGAAAACTTCATTCCTCTTAAAGTGCCAGTATTCTTTGACTGTTGGTTCTTGAACTAGCAATGCCTGTGAAAATAAATTTTAAAAAAACAACAAAAAAACCAAAACAAAGAAAAAAAAAACCCACCCAAAAAACCTGAGGACTGTCTTAGGACTCTTTGGTGCATGCACAGTTGCTAACTTGCTATTTTTCTTACTGATTGTGAACTTCTGTTCTGTGTGCAAAGCAAACAAATGATGATCTACACATTCTAACATCCCCTCTAAATATTTGGGTTTATAAATTTGGTTGGGAAAAAGGACTAGTTAGCGAAAGGAACTTTCAGCCTTTCCTTTATTTTAGACTGCAATAGAGAGAGACCAGAAGCCTTTATAGTCTTCCTGTAGATTTTGCTTCTAGGCATCTAGTCTTGTAGCATTTCAGATCAACTTTAATGAATGTAAAGAAAAAACTTTCAAAAAAAAAAATCCACTGCAATTTGTCACGGTCGCTCCTTAAATACTCTATTTTTTCTATAAAAAAAACTTAAAAAAAAAAGAAAAAATTTTAAAAAAGACAACAGTGCACACCTGGCAATGGAAAAAGTAAAAGTTCTAATTAGGTTGATTTGCTGTTGTTAATGCATCGCTGTAAGAGCTTCACTGACTTTTTGTGTCTGAAGAGCAAGGTGAAATCCCCCTGTGTCAAAGCTTTGAGTAACTGTTCAGTAGGGTCAGGATTTCACCCTGAGTGTCCCCAGGAAATACTAGAATGCCTTAACAGAGAAGTTGATTCAAATTCTGTGGTTAGTTAATTCATACATGGATCCAGATTTTACCATAAGAATTAAATCAGAATCAATCCTAAATTACATAGTGGAGTAAAACCATTCTTTTTCTTTTTCCCCCTCAAGAGTGGCATTAAATATTTCCAGATGCCTATTTTGTGCAAAACAGGGGAGAAAATTCAAATTCTAGTAACATCAAATGACTGAATGAATGAGTYCATATTAGCTGCTTCATGCAAATAATTTGGAAATCCACTATGCCATGGAAATGGTGTGGAATTTGCACAATCTGTCAGCATAGAACATGGTTTCCAGAGTCAGTGTTGTTTGTGTGATGTCTGTGAAGTACTGATTCAATGGTTGGTGAGTGGCATACCAGTGTCTAGACCATCATGAAGCTACACCAAGAGTTTAATGTTGTCTTTCTCTGTGATTAAGTTCTCTTGTGATTTTTGTTCTTTCCTCCCCTGCTTTTTTTTTTTTTTTTTTTTTTTTTTTTTGGAATTAATGCAGGATTTTTGCAAGAGCTTTCACTTTTTGGTACTGCAGTAGGCTAGTTATCCACTGAAGTACGAACCAGTAGTTCCAGTGTTTCCAGTTCCTGGTGTCTCCCTGTAAATATGGAGTCGTTTGGTTCAGTAGAACTTTGGTCCCTGAAGGTGCACTTCTTCACAGCAGCTAACTCAGCTGCAGAGTGACACTGCAAGATGTGACTCTGGTGGACCCAAAAAATAAAATGCAAGACATTGAAATAGAACAGTTCAGGACACTGGAAAATTTGGAACAGGGAATAGCAGCATTGCCCTAACCCAAGTTATTCCTAAACAATTCCATGGAAATTTTACACAGGTATGTAAAAATTGCACTGTGTAACTTGGACWGTTTCTGTAAAAAGTATTATTTTGCTTCTACAGAAGATCCCAGAGTGAATGYTGTAGGTGGAGAGCTGCAGAGCTGGCAGGAAGCAGAGTGTCTGAATTGCTCCATATTCTTAATTTCATTGCGTCTGGGAGAAATGGGGCCTTTCCCTTCCTGTGCCCCCCATTCCTACCCTTCATCAAAATCTAGACYCCTCCCCTCCTTGCAGCTTCATTGTGAAATGTAGGTTATTAAATATTCTGAAAAACAGTAACAGGAGAACCTAACTTTATCCTGTAAGGACCAATAAGGAGTAAGAACAGATTCTTAATGTCACAAAATATTTCAGAGCTTCCAAGGTTAAAATGTGTTGGAGACAGTTATTTGCACATTTTATATACGCTTGATAATACATGAAGAACGTAGCAAAAGTGGGTTGTAAGCSTTGAGCAAATGAAAGTAATCTTAAGGTTACTTTAATTTTGGTAACTGAGTCACACTGCATGTCRAATTAGGGCTGGTCTAAAATTCTGATGTTCATTTAACTAAAAGCTGTTCGGAGAATTTGTAGCTGAAATGTTTTATACAACAAAAGTGGATTTAATATAGCTTTACTATRAAGCTATACGTAAACCAGCGTTGGGGTTTTCCAGCAAATGTGAGCTGTGGCTTCCAGTCTAATTAAATTAGTACAAAATCCTCATTTACTTTGAAAAAAAACCCAACCAACCCCCTTCCTTGCCACTGTGGTGCAGTTTTGTCTTCCTATTTGTTGAGATTTGGTGAAGCATGCTGGATTGCATCTTGCACTAGTTGCTCCRTCATCATTGTCCTGCCCTGTTTATGAGATGCTTCCACAGAACATCCCTGGGTGCTGTGTGTCCTGAGAGCAGCTCCTGAGTGAGCCTGAGTCACTGCCCATGTCCCYACGTCAAACTGCCATGTGTCAGGGAGTAACACCTTCTTACAGTAGCTTTATGTACTCTGCTAAATACCTGCATCATCGATTTGTTCCAAAAAGAATTATTCTGACCAGTTTCATTGCCCTGAAATTTTTTGCTATTTTTGCTSTGTGGGCTTTGTTACAGTAACAGGATAATGGGCAATACTGACACACACAATCTTCTGCTCTTGTCTAGACTATAAAGCAATACAATTATTACCTTCAAAGACCATCAAACTGTAAAACAAATCATTGTGTCTCAAGTTTACATAAAGCTACATAGATGGTAAATCTTTCCTAACATTTCTTTATTCCACTGTCTTGTGTTTTCATGTTGAAAATACTTCTGCTTTTTCCTCTTGAGTGCCAACTTCTTACTAGAATGACTTCTTAATGTAATATGTTTACCTGGAATGTATTTTAACTATTTTTGTATAGTGTAAACTGAAACATGCACATTTTGTACATTGTGCTTTATTTGATGTGGAACATATGCAGTGTGATCCAGTTTTTCCATAATTTGGTTGTGTGACCTAGGAATGTTGGTCATGCGAGACATTAAGTTAAAAAAAAAAGGAAAAAAAAAAGACCACTGTTTGTTTTAAAATTTTTAATGTTTTTAGGAGTATGTGCTGTGAGGTGATCTGGAATTTGTCATTTTTTTTGTCAAACTGTACTGCTCCTATTTATTGTAATGTAATAAAAAATAGTTATTGTGTCTGTCCCAGTTTCCTCCTCCTCTACAAGAATTTCAATGGGGCATCCCAAGAATTCCACGTGCTTGGCATTCATTCTCCATTCTTCCTTGTACTTCTTTGGTGCTTCCCCTCTCAGAGCTGCTGTCCTTACCCTGCTCGGTGCCCCTATCTCTGAGGGGCAGCTGCTCAGAGCAGGTACAAGTGCAGAGGCGCTCTGTTGATGTGGAAGGAGTTTTTAATGTCAAATGTGGTGACTGGAACTGGAGCACGTGTGTTTCATCACAAGGTGCTGTATTCTGCCATCATTTTTTAAATTCTGTGCTTCAATCCTCTGAGGGCGGTGCTGTGTCCACCCCCCCCTGTTCCTCAGGCCATGCTGTGATGTCAGAAATGTTTGTTAGGCCTCAGCCGTAATGACGAGACCTGGGCTGACCTTCTTTGCAGCTTATCAGGAACAGTTCCCAGAACTGGTGCTGTTTGAGGAGYTCCTGCTTTGTAACCAACAGCCGCAGAAACTTATTTTCCATGCCCGAAGAATACCCTCAATGGAACAGCATTTTTCCCATCGAAATTTCAAAGTGAATTGTGGTCAGGATGGAAAATTGCTGTGAGTAAACCCAACTCTCCTGTGACCCTACAAATAGTGGTCCAGAGCAACACCCTCGGAGCTCTCCTGGACTGCAGTGGGCAGTGATCAGAAATCTCCCTCTGTGTGGGGTCTCTCAGAGCCAGTAAAGTCTCTAGTTTGCTACATTTGGAGGACCAGTAACAACAGAGCCTGGGCTGCTGTCCCCTTTCCTTGAGGCTCAACCCTTCAGCCATTGAGAATATGTAAAGGTATCCAAGGTAAGTGCTTCAGTGAATTCCAGGGGAATTTTATATCTTGTACATACTCCTTAAAGAATGTGTGAGTGTGGATATACTATAGAAAATATACAATGGGTAGTGCTCTCAGATTATGGAATACTTAAGATTAGCAAGTAAGTTAGGCCTGAGTCAGTTACTGTTGTGCTTATAACAAATTCTATATTAATCTTCAGTTAAATTGTTTAACTGTGGCTTACGTGCTGTTAAATCTTCAGATTCTGGGRCACAGTTTAGCAAGGKGATCYACTCTGAACATTGTGACTTACTGGAAGCATCTTCCTTATCCTTTTAGCCTTACCTTTTCTCATCCTTATCCTTTTTGTACCYCCAGCCTCCACAGAGATAATTTTTRGTTGATTTTGGTTTAGATTGATTGACTGTAGATTTTAGTTTGCTTCTTCTCTGTGCTTTAACCACTTAGTAAAGTAGAGTAAACCTTGTGAATGGACTTTGTCACACTTTCACTTTTATATTAAACCCTGTTTTGCTGATGCSTGTGCTGGCAACTCTTTGAGTGACCTTAAAACTGTGTGAAGACTTAGTGATAGTGTGAAGACTTGCTGCTACCAACAGCTCTACTGCAGTGATTCCTTACCTGTATTTCAAAAACTTTTTCTCTCTCCAATGTCATTTAGTTGGTGGAAACACCAAYCAACCCTACAATGTACAGAGTACCAGCTCTGACAAAATTAGGAGTCAAGCCAAGGCCTACAAAGACAGCTTTGAGCAAACAGCCATGGCCAAACTTCTCTTCCAGGGGCAAAAATCAAGTTTTCTATTCCTGCTGCAGCAGTTACACAACAGCAGAAAGTAGCAGTAGCAGCAATTGTCTTCAGGGTCTGAGTGTTTAAACCACTATTGTTCAAACTCTCCCCTTTCCTGACCCCACAGTCATCTCCCTGGCACAGTCAGGTGGGGCCTCTGCAAGTAGAACAGATGAGCTTTAAGAATTTACTTTCACAGAATCAGAGAATAGGTCAGGGTTGGARGAGACCTCTGGACAACATTTAATCCAACCCCCTGCCTGGAGCAGGTGACACACAAACAAGTCCAGGTGGTTTGGGGATATCTCCAGAGGGAGACTCCAGGCAGCTGTTCCAGGGCACTGCTACTCCCAGTGTACGGAAGTTCTTCCTCATGTTGAGGTAGAACTTTCATTTTACTTTGTGGCCATTGCTCCTCGTCCTGTCACTGGGCACTGCTGTAAGGAGTCTGACACCATCCTCTGACACCCCCTGGACGTATCTGTGCATTGATGAGATCCCCTTTCAGTCTTCTCTGACCTAAAGRGGCCCAGCTCTCACAGTCCCTCATAAGAGAGATGCTCTAGACCTCTCATCTTTATGGTTTCTGCTGGATCCTTTCCAGCAGCTCATCTTTCTTGAACTGTGGAGACCAGAACTGAACACAGCACTCCCTCTACAGGGCTGGAAACTTCACTTTTGAGGGGGTGCTCATTTCCAGTGGAAATGGATCATGCAGTGCAGAGGACTTTCAAAATCAGGTGACATCATTCAAGTAGAAAGCACAACACCTTGAACCAACACCCAAACACACAGCTATGGGGTAAGAAGAGTTTCTGTTCAACACATACATTGAAATGAAACAGAACAGGGCTGTGCAACCACTCCTTCCTGCAAAATTGTTTMATACCTGAAGTTTTAGTTTGAGGAGGTCAAAAGCAGTGGAGGAAAACCTATTATCCATAAAGTGCACCCCCCAAACCCTTCAGGCGACTACTGATGGGGAAGCAAAGCCCTGTTTGAGAGGGAGTGGAAGAATGTACATCTTATTTCTTTTGCAGTTACAGCTCTTTTATTGTTACCTTTGCTGGTTGTGTGTGGTTACAGGCACAGTCAGGACTTGTCATCRCTGTAGTAGCGCTGCTTCATGGCTCGGTATTTCCTCAGGAAGTACAAAGCTTCCAGCTCCTTTATAACAAATTCTCCTCGGGCAATCAGTTGCTTAATTTTTTCAGGGTCTGTCTCATCTTTATTTTTTAAAAAAGCTGCTTTCAACCGCTTTCTGAAGTAGTCTGCTCCTTTGGGATACTCCCTTCCAAGGTACAGCAGCTTAGAGAGAAAAGAATAATGTGCTTTTAATAAACAGTGAAAGGGTTTTCATTTTCTGGTTAAGGAAGGTGCTGGTGGCATTTAAGACACTTACATTTTTGTACAGTTTCACCACTTCACTTCTTAAATTGGCCATTCTCACATTTCGGTGAACTCTCTGTCCTTGCGTGATTTTTTTGGTTTGTATGGGTTTTTTACCTGAAGGATAATCAATTCGACATTAGCTTTCTCTGGGAGTCAGTAAACCCCAGCCTCAGCCTTCCTAAAATTCTGTATCCTACTGAGCCCCCTTTGCTCTAACTCTGGTTCTACRCTGTCTCTTCTGCTTTTAGCTTCTTCTGCTTTTCATTCCATTTAGTTCTTGTTGTTGTCCCCCCTCCCACAGCAACCAGAAAACAAACTTCCAAAAACTTTCAGCTACTGTGACTTTGTGCTGTTCCCACACCCTTACAATTCTCTGCCTACTGGCCTGGCTGCTTTTCTGTTGTCTGCTAAAAACTGTATCTATACAGTCATAAAGGCATATACATAGAAGGCATATAAATATTGCTATATTAATATAACCCCATATCTATTTATGCATTTATAGATTTCTTTATTTTATATATATGCAATATTGCCATTTTATACATGTATATTCCTGCAGCTGTCACATTAATAAATTTTGCTTTTCAAAGAACTCTGTAAGTGCATTATAGAGYCCAGTGTGCACTGGCAAAACATTAAGGGTGAGCGACAAAGTAATTAATTTTTATTTCTGTAAACACAAAATCACAGAATGGCCTAGGTTGGAAGGGACCTTAAGGATCAATTAGTTTCATAATCTAAATTATGAAACCGGGCACCTTCCACTATCCCAGGCTGCTCAGAGCCCCATCCAGCCTGGCCCTGGACACTGCCACAAACAAATCACTGCAATCCAGTGCAGCTCCCGCTGCGGGACCCGCCAGCCTCCTGGAGCCGGGCTGGTCCCTGGGGCCGCCACCCCCGCTCTGCC
>NW_026623360.1:1103298-1137445 GCF_030028575.1 Malurus melanocephalus
GACCGCTGCGTGACATGGTGCGGTGAGGGAGAGTCGTAGGCACGGGGTGGGATGGCGGAGAGGGCAAGGATGGTGCGATGGGGAAGGATCAGGTAGCGCAGTAAAGCGGAGAAGGATCGGGTGGTGCAATGGATAAGGGTAGACGCTTGTTAGCTGCTAAAGTAGCAGTAGGTGGAAAGAAGGCTTTATGACYGAAACAAGCACCTGAAGGATGCGTTATCTTTTATGTGAGCCCAGCTCTAACTCCTTGTAGCGTGGTTTGTTGCTGTGGTTACTCTGTGAGGAGGCAGGTGGGAGGTGGCTCGGGACTGTGTTGCCAGAATGGCTCTGTGGTAACAAACTTCATTCTCAGCCTTCCTTCTCCTTCCTCCTTCTCCGCCCCGCAGGGAATGTTCTCGCGGGGGTCGTTAATCGCTGCATTTGTGCAAATGTGCATGGCAGTATTTAGGCGTTGCATGGAAAAAATAATGAGTTAAGAAAGGATTCTCTGCTGACTATTTGGCTTTCTGGAATCGGTTTTTATTTCATATTGTGGTTTGGAGAAATTCCCTATTTATGTTTCTCCAAATGCAGTTTCCCCACGAATGACAGAGAAGTTGGTGGTGTTTCAGTGGTGTTCTAGGTCGTGTGATGTAATTTAATCTTATTTGGAATATCACACAGCTGATGAGCTCAGAAAACACTGAAAAAGAAAATTACCAAATGTCCCACACTGAATGACGTATTTCACGTACATTAGTTTTTTTAACAGAATAAGTAGATGCTCTTCTATARTAAGTGTGGTGTGATAGATTAGGATGGTCCAGTCATGTGTTAGTGGCTAGTTTTCTACAATATGGAAATCATTGTCATTATAGTTTTTYAATAGAAGATCACATCTAATTTTAACAGTATGGTTGTATTTTTCTAATTATTCCCTTCTAGTTGATACCCTGTTGTCTGATGGTCACTTTCTTTTTTTTTCCCATCTGATTTTTTAGGGTCCAAAGCCAGCAAAAAAGGTAGGTGGGTAGAAACATGCTGTAGTTCACTGTTGTGTTTATTTTTTTAATCTGATWTTTTGTCTTTTTCCTGAGACAGCTGATCAGAGTTAGTTGAATTTGAAGGAGGAAGACGTGTCTCCAGGACACTGAGCTTTTGTGCCACTGGAGGCCCAGTAATGTTCCTGCGGCACTGCTGGGCAGAGGGTGGCTGGTTCAGCCCTGCTTGTTTGGCTTAGCAACGGTGTCCAGGCAGAGAGGCGGTGTCCCGGCTCTGTCCAGGCATGGGGTGACAGCAGGGCCARGGCAGTGACTGTCYCCTGTGCTGGGCACTGCTGAGGCCACACCTCAAATTCTGTGTCCAGCTCTGGGCCCCTCCCTGCCAGACTGAGGACATTGAGGGGCTGGAGCGTGTCCAGAGGAGGGAACGGAGCTGGGGAAGGGTCTGGAGCACCAGGAGGGGCTGAGGGAGCTGGGGAGGCTCAGCCTGGAGAAAAGGAGGCTCTGGGGGGACCTTCTGGCTCTGCACAGCTCCCTGAAAGGAGCAGGCAGCCAGGGGGATCAGGCTCTGCTCCAGGGAACAAGGGACAAGATGAGATGGAACAGCCTCAGTCCGTKGCAGGGGAGGTTCAGGTTGGACATCAGCAGGAATTTCATCATGGAAAGGTTTGTCAAGCATTGGCAGGGGCTGCCCGTGAAGGTTTGGAGTCCCCATCCCTGGAAGTGTCCAAGGAGGGACTGGATGTGGCAGTCAGTGCTCTGGGAGCATCAGGCGCAGCTTGGGCTTGATGATCTTGGAGGTCTTTTCCAACCTTCATAATTTTGGGATTCTGTTACTGGAGCCATAGGTTGGATACAGATTATGGTGGATGAAGGGCTAACAGGCAGAAGTCCATGGGAAACTGGGTTGCATAAATTTATGCCGTGGATTATTCTTTCAGTGATAATGAATTTATCTACCTCTCCCAGCTGTGCATCTTGACCTTCTCAATGCTAAGTCATAGGTATGTGAGAAGAAGTCGACTAAAACTGATTGCAAGTAACTGAAACAAGCAGATTTTCTATTTTCAGTAAAAGAAAAGTAATCAAAGACTTACTTATGTGTTTATTTATTTATTGAGGCAAAAATAACACTCTTCCCTGAAATCCTAATGGGTAGAATTGTGGGTTTTACTGACTCGGTTTTAGGATAATTTTGCAAATGAATGCTTTGGTAACAAATGCATTAAGATGCACTTGAGTTTTGGTGGGTGCATGTGTGTTGTTGTCACTTAACTGTCACCACTGTGCTTGTCCCAGCTTCATGGTAACTTCTGCATTCAAAGTTGCATTTAGGTGTTTATTTTTTGCCATGCAAAGTAATGTGAAGTGAACTAGGAGTTACTTATATCTGAAAATGTGATAGAATCGAAGTATGAAATYGAAGTATTTGTGACACACTTTGTGTGTGAGGAAGGACCAGTAATGACATGGGGCTTTGAGGTTCAGCTTTCTGGTATGCAGCTTCCAGGTTAGATGCAAGAGTATGTGTGTCCTCCTCCTTTCACATTCTGTATTTTCTATGTCTTAAACCAGTAAATATTTAATATAATTTAATTTGAGCTTTGTTTGTGTGTATCAGTACATTGCTCCACCACCAAAAGCAGGCTGTTTGTTTTCCTTGCTGTACTTTATCATTCACCTTCAGTTTAGGTTGCTGTCAGTCTTTGGCATCCAGGGGAAACAATGCAGAATATTATGGTTTATTTTCTCATRTGTACAAAAAGAAAGGCCACCTTATTTGTCCCACTAATAAACAATAGTGTTGACTGGGAATTAATTTAATCACTAYGTTTTTGTGTGTTAGCAGTAAGAAATCTATGAATGCTGTGGATTACAGGAAAACATAAGTGTTCTGTTTTGGCTCATCTGTTACATGAGAGTAGATTTTGCATRTTATTTACCTTTTACTCTTTTAAACTGCATACTCAGACTGCAAAGAATAAGGTAATTTGTGAGAACTCCAAATTTAAAATACAGATATTCTGGGATTAGGCTGGACATTGGACAGTGAACTGTCTGGAGTTGCAGAGAGGATTTCATAACAGAAGAGAAAACTTTTTGTTATTTGTCTTGTGAATYAGATGTTTCTAAATGCCAGGCTTGTCCCAAAATACATTTTCCAGTATTTCCTAARATGTTTGAAGTTGTAGCATATACTTTCATAGCAGATCTGCCTGTTATTCAATTTSTACATTAAACCAAAAGATTTTAGTACTCTTCTGTTGTGGCTGTTTGGGAAAGCCTAGCATAGAATAAAATATTAATTATAGGAGCATATTATGAAAATGAGAAGGAAATTGGGTCCAGGATGTGCATTACTGTTCTGGGGACTTCTTTGGCTGTGTAGAGCGTCTTTAATTCAGGGATCACATTAGAAGGGCAAAGTTAGAGAGTTATAGAACTACCAAAGTGTRTTAAAATAATACATTTGTTTTCTTCTCCCTTATTGCAAACATGAAGCCTGGTGGCAAAAAGGAAGATGAAAAACCGAAGAAAAAAGAAGGGAAGAAAGACAAAGGTATTGTGCACGTCATTTTAGGAAATATGATGGACAAATAATTTATTTTAAATAAATGCACAGAAAGTAACTTCTTGAACTAGATGTGACTTGCTATCTCTGTTTCACAAACACAAGTGGTTCCTCCCTCTTTTCTGGTGTGGGCCAAATTCCCTGTTCCTTGATGCTGCATCTCCCTTTTCTATCAGAGCAATATGCTCCTCTCTGGTTATTTCTACTGCAATTAGAAAGTTAGGAAGAATTAATCCATCCTTGTGGAGGCTTAGGCACGCTGTGGCTGCCAGTAAGTAACTGCAGATCACTGGTAAGCTTTGTGGCGGAGTAGCGGGTCAGGTGAGCACAGGCAGATTTGGGAACTGCTGCTGCTCTTGCCTCACTGCAGCACACACTTGACATGATTTACTTGTTGGTGATGACATTCAGGTCACTGTTTGGGAGCATCTGGGTTGAGGCACAGGCTRTGCCATCTTAGACTGAAGATTTGGAGGAGGAATCAATTTAGTTTTCACATCCTCTCTAATTTTCTAGTCCCTATGGCAGCAAAGAGAACTCAGAACTTTGGAGTACCAGATCCTGGAGAAGATTTCAGTGAACAGACAGCTGTAAAATTGAAGTTGCAGGAAACCAGTGGTCGTAGGAAAGGAGAAGAGTAATTTGGGACTAAAGCACTGAGTTTCACCAAAGACTTTGGATTGAGAATCTGTGTCCATTGCAGCTGTAGGCAGAAGGAGAGAACACTCCTGCTGCTGCACTTGCTGGTCCATGTCTCCACTTTTATCCTCACAGACTCATAGGGTAGTGTGTAAATAGTGTGTTTAAGTAAAATTCCAMTTAATTTGGAYTAATCATCATGTTGGAGATTTCTGTGCAGTGAAAGATAAATATTTATGTTGCTCTTTTTTATGGTTGTTTTGTCATTACAGCTAATAACCAATCATTTTTTAGATTTTATTTAGGAGAGCATAGATAGACTCTTGATCTCTTTCCCAATCCTCAGCTCTACTTGCAGCACTAGCTGAACAAGAGGAAGCAGAAAGGCTTGAAAGGGAGAGACTTAAACAAGAGCACATGGAAAAACTTGAGGCAAAGGTGAGTCACTGAAAAGCTATAATCCTATTTCTAAACTTGAGACAAGGCCTATAAAAATTAGTAATTTAGTGTGAGAATAGGAGTGAATTTCCCTTATGTACTTATTGTTGGGAACAATATGGAGGCTATTTTTCTGTTTCAATCCATTTAAATACATAAACTTTTGTGATATGTGTTTCTCCAATTTGAATAAATGCCCCATTTTTTTTACTTTTTTCCATTTCCACTGTACTTTCAATTGAATGTATTTTTTGTGTTCTCCATAAGGATATTTGCTACAGYTGTGACAAGAAAATGTTGGTATAAATCCCTTAATTGATTACGTTGATTACATATGTGTGTGTATATTTATTTTTCTGAAGATTGGAATGAAAAACAAAAACTGWTTGGTAATAGATAAATATTTGTGTGTTTACAAAGGAAAAAAAAAAAAAGATTTGCAACAATTTTTTTTTCTTTTGGAAATGGTTACTTTTGCCTACGCTTCTTGTACAATATTCACAGAACATTTTTTCCTCCTAGGGAGAAGATGAACTTAAAATAATAGAAATTAAAAGGGGAAAAAATATAATAATCTTGCACACTCTCATTAGAGCTGGCTCCAGGATGATGACAGGAAACTGTTCGAGAGGTTACAATCACATGTCACATTATGTTTGTCATACAGCTCAGTTATGTGATGAYAAATAACATACTGCAGTCTGCTGCAGTCTTCTCCATTGTATGTTTCATAAAAAAAGCAAATTTTCAGTGTTTGGATATGTTTAAATAAGAGCTCAYTCAAATATCCCAGATTTGTTTCTTCTATGTAAAATAATTGTAAAAAGTAAATAAAATATTTAACTGCTCTGTTTGATACTTTTCTTTTTAACAGTATCAAGAACAGAGGGAGTCTGAACTAGCAGRACTTAATTCACTGGAACAGAAGTTTCTTTCTGCACAGCAGTGGAAAACGGATTGCAGAGAACAAGCCAAGGTAATCTTTCTTACCAAAATCTGCCCMGTGTCACCGAGATTTGGCAAGTGTCGTGGGTTTAAACCTGATTTTTCCCAATCCGAGTCACGGCACCAAAAATGTCGTGGTTTGGACTGTGCTGAAAGCCAAAAAAAAGCACTGCACCCACAACGTTGTCTCCCTCCCCCCCACCGGAGAGGGCAGAAGGGAGAGCAAAAGCCCAATTAACAGGAAAATTTATGGCTTTCAGATAACATAATGTAATTGAGAGAAAGATACTTATATGCTCCAGAGAATGGTCAGGCAGGCTGAATAACTTAAGTTGCAAAATAGATTTATTACTAAAAACTACTAAGAATACTACCGGACCAGGGAGGGGAACAAAGATAGGGAAAAATTTACAAGGAGAAGAAAAATAAAAACRGACATTTTAAGACACCTGTTATCCTTTCCGGACCCGTCTCTTTCCCAGGTCCTCCCTCTCCACCCCCCATGTCTTCCAGCACACACAGGGGACAGGAATGAAAGTCTGACATAGATCAAACCACTTATTACAGTTGTTGTCCATCATCACAGGAGAAGCGTTCTTACAACTCCAGGCTGTGGAAGTTCTTTTCCCAAGAAACAGTCAGTGTATAACTGCTGATGGCGAGGGAGTATTTTCTTTACCTCGTAGGAGAAAGGAAAAAGTGTTCTTCAAGGCCAAACTGCGTTGTTTCGGCGGCGTGAGACCACTATCACAAACCTCCTGGCAGAACACAGCTTCTTCTAAGCATCCACTTACTTCAGACATAGGGCGGGGGCATCTCCTCCTCCCCGCAGAACTCATTTTCTTCTTAGCATCAACTCACTTCAAACATCGTGGGGGGGGGGGGGCAAGCCTCTTCCCCCTTTTTGGCTCCTGATCAGTTCAGTCCAGTTCTCAAAGGCCAGGGTTTTTTTTTCCTCAGAGCAAGGTCGCTCTCCTTTTCTATACAGGTCTCCCATTGATGAAATAGTCCTTTCGAGAACAACTTATTTTCTCCATACTCAAGAACCACAGCAACAGCACAGCAACCCATCCCATCTTCTCCTACTATGATCTTGGGTCTCCATTTTTGATTCTTACATCTCCTCACCCTCCTGCTCTGTTTTTCCCCAGTGCATGATACTAAAACTAAATACTAACAACCTAAAACTACATGGCGGCTGCCCTTATCTTGTTTTGAATTCTTCTTAAGTACAGGACAATACGTCATCACAGAGGTGTAACCAACCTGTGCAATTGGCCCAGGCCTGATGGTCAGCCTGTCCATCAACCTCAGAGCCACAATGGATTGGCTCTAAAACACAGGGGGCAGGGCTCCTTTTGCTRGAGAAGAAGGAGAAAGYTTCYAGAACTTYCTCACAGGAGCCATCTTTGTGGTTTCTTGGTCCCATCCCCCCAMCACCAAAAATTGGACCAAGTAAAACYATGACAGCAAAGAAGAAACTTCAGGAGTTTCCATTTGTTGAGTGTAGGTACAGCATTTCAAATTCCACCTCAAAGCAGTGACATGCTCACTCTCTTACCTTCTTTACTGTGAAGCACACAGAAAAGAAACAAGGGCAAAGAGGAGCCTGTTTGGTGATCAAAGGATTAGTGCCCACACCTTCCCAGCAGTCACAAGGAATTGTGATTTCAGATATTCTGGTATTTGTTCTTCCTTTTTTGTTKCTTTAACTCATTATACTTTTAACAATTTCACCAAAAAAATAAGTTCTGCCAGGGCTTAAAAAGAAATTCTGTTGAATATTTGTTTCAGTTGTTCCTAGACATCACAGGTCATTATTCAGAGAGGGGCTTCCAGATCTTTGAAGGATATGGCACAAACCCAGGTCAGGGCTGGAAACACAAAGAGTTGATATCTGCAGTTTAGGGTGACATCTATGGTGAGTCATCACCCAATGGCATTATGTACCTGTAAAGTTAAATTTTAAGCAGTAAGGTGTAGAAATACAGTAGTAGAACATTTAATTGTTGCAAATCTTGCAGATTCATCACTCAGTAACAGTCTGATAATGAGATTTGGCCAGATAAGAAACCAAAGGTTTAATATCCTACCGGATATTATATCCTACAGGATATATATAAAGGATTTTCTCTTTGTCTTGTGTATTGCATAATCTTTTTAAAGCCTCTGTAGAACAACTTTAGAATCATAGGGTAAATCATGTTGGAGAGGACTTCCAAAATTCCTGTAGTTCAACCTCCTGCACAAAGCAGGGCAAAGTCTGAAGTTTAATCAAGGTGCTCAGTTGAGTTTTGAAGTATTTTAAAAAATTGGAGGTACCACAGTATCTTCAAACAGCCACTTTGACAGCTTTACCACTGACTGCAACATTTTTTCTTTAAATGCAATTGACATTTTCCTATTAAAGTTTGTGATCATTGCCAGCTGTTGTTTATGGATGTTTCTGACAAAATRGAACTATTGATTTTAAAATAAAACTAATAGAACATGGGAATACCAGAGTTTCTATTAATCTGTTGCTAAGATTATGTAGGGCAAAAGAAATACATAATACCAAATGCTGAGTTTCCACATCTATTTCTGAACAATTTCAGTTTAGATTAAGGGGTACATTTGCAGCCTATCATGAAATTTAACCTTTTTCTCAAAGAAAAAGTGCTGTTACTCCTAAGGATGTGATGATGAAAGTGAAGCTCTCTTTCTAAGTGCAAAGATGAAAAAAACCTGGGAATCAGATGTTTTATTACTGAAGATTGATCAGTCTTTTATAYAGGAGTTTCCAGTGCACTCAGCACTCACCTATTATTGCTTTGTTTGAAGTCAGTGGGAATGCTTATGGAARTGGTTGGGAATGCAGTTCAAGTGTTTTTGCTTGAAAAGCTCCATTTTCCTTTGTAATGCAATCTTCAGTAACATGGGGTTATTAATYTTCACAGCAAACAGGAGAGCAGTGTTTCCTTAATATCCCATTATATGGATMAAAAAAAAATCCATTGTGGGTAATAAACTGATCCCATGAGCCAATGTTAGGCTTATATCTGGCATTAAGTGGGTTTAGTCTTTCCACCACTTASAGGAATACCCAAGAATTGATTTGAAAATACAGGTTATTTAATAATTTTAATCTAGGATTTCACGTTCCCATCAGAGGTTTCTGTAACAGGAGARTTGGTGCTGGTAAGGGGGAGTGAATGCCTTTAGAGGCAGAGAAAGGAGGAGTAAACATGTTGGGAGTAGAGATTCTTAATCAACTTTATTGGCAGTGTAGGAATTTTCAGTTKTCTCAGCAGAACATGACCTGAGAACCACCTGCCTCCTCCACCTGCACCTTCTTCATTTCTGTTCTCAGTCATTTGATTCTTTCAGCCCCTCCTTTGTGCCAGGTACTGARTTTATTGCTTTTGTGGAGTGGAGCAGAGACCACTGGTAAGTAAGTATAAACAGCAAGTGTGAGGTGGCCAGAAGCATCTTAAGTCATTAATATAAAAGGAAACCCTTTTTCCTGACATAGGGATAATAAGCCAGGTGATGTTAGAGTCCTGTTTAGATGCAGGTGTGAATTTATCGCTATGATGAATGTCTTTCAGAATCCTCCTTTTTCTTGAAATAGCAATTTGCAGCACACCTGTATCCACTGTTCTCTGAACTCTTCTGTAGTGGGAGCATTACCTCAGGTGTGATGGGACTCCTGACCCCACTATACCCCAGGAAATTAACACTTTCATGAGCTTGTGGCGTGAAGAGCAAGATGAGGCTGTTCAGCTTGTGATGCAGAAGGAGGAAGTGGTGTTAAATGTAAGTGTTAAAATAGTGCGTTTCAGTTTAAGTTTAACACAACATAACTTTAACAGCCCCCTCTAATTCTCTTTTCCCTTTTTTCCTGTGGCCAGATGACTGAAATTTGCTGTAACTTTCAACACCATAAGTTTTTCTTCAATTTTTATATTTTTTTAAATTACAGATTTATTGTTAACCCTAAAGATGATTTGTATTGATTTTAAACATGCATTTAGGGATCTGTGTGCTGTGTTTCTACACTGAGGTCTAGTTCCAATACCCATATTCCCTTCCATTTTAAACCATCTTGAGCCAGAACTTATAATGTCAGATAAAAYCTATATATAACTTATCATGTCAGATAAAAATGTTTTGGTGAGCAACAGCCTCATTTTGTGACACTAGAGCCAGTAAAGTGTAATGTAAGAGCAGGAGTTCCCAAAACTGATGTTTATCTGCAGGAATCATCAACCATCAGTGGCTTGTGATGCAATTCTAAGCAATCTGTGCTTGCTCTTTAAATTTATGATTTTATTTTCATTTATGATGACTTGATAGTGTTTTTCAGAAAGTTAAATGGAGTCTTCTAGAAATTGGAGCTGGAGGGAAAGTTGCATGTGTAATACAGGTTTCATTGGGCTTGTTTGGTTTTGAGTTAGATTTCCTATTTCCTATCAAGACATTAAAAAAGGTTATTTTTGTTATGAAGATCTGTTTAGCTAGAAAGGAWGCAGGTTTGCCTCATTTTTTAATAACAGAATACACAATATATTCAGGATGCTATCAAAACAGATACTTTCCCATATCCAMTGTCTTCTAGTTAATTGAGGAGTTGGAGTTTCTTTTATTGGAGGCAGCACCAAATGAGATCACAGAAAGTCAACRAGATCAGTACCTGGAATCTATTCTGGAATTGCAGGATCTGCTTCATCAGCGATACAATGAGGCTACACTGAACCTGCTCAAAGTGAGTAAGGTTCACTGCTTCAAAGTTATGATATGTGCACATGAGGCTATCTCCAAGTGTCTTTTRATGAGGGTTGGCTTTGTTTGGTCTTAAACTGTCACGGAGATGAGTCTGTGAGTTTCCCAATCATGCTTATAGCACAGACCAGCCTTGTAATTGTTCAAAACTCCTGAAAACCTGGAYTTTGCAGTGGCAATTCTCATCATGAGGTCAGCTGAGATTAAATKATTGGGAAATTGTGTGAGATTTGGAGATGACGAAAATAAGAGGTGCTGTATGAAATTTTTTTTCTGCTTTGTCACAGTGATTTAAATTAGTTAACTGTACAAAAAAATACACATGTGAAAAGCAGCTCTTAAGGTTGCCTTTTACACATTGTTAATATGAATTCATGTGATTAGTTTTTAAATTACGATCTTGGAACGAGTGAAAAATACTCAAACAAGAATATGAAAATGTGAYTGAGTCAGCTTTCTGCGTGTATAGGTTGGGATCTTGCTATTTCAAGAATATTAATAATTTTTGCAAGGCTGTTTAGCAAAGGAGTATTAGTGAAATAGAGAACCAGTTGTGTGTGCTCACATTAAGAAATGTTAAATTCTTGATTTTTTACTTAAAGAAATGTTAAATTCTTGATTGTTTACTTAAATTGGGATTCAACTCCCAATATTACCATTTCACAAGTTTGATGTTGACTAAATTATGAAATAATCTGTGCAGTGACTCTGGGATATGATTCCATTATTGCTCAGTAAATCCTTTCTTTTTTTGTTTGCTTGTTACAATTTATCCTGAGAATTAGGATAATAATGGAGGAACCCATATTTGGCAGTACTTGGCTGACAGAATTTATGAAGTCAGAGGGAGAAAGGAAATGTAGTTCAAATTTTACCAAAGAGATATGAGTTTATAACTGTTGTGCTTWAGTACGTAACTACAACACAACTGGGCTTGTTCTGGGATATTTTCATTCTTACATGTTTGTTTTTTTTTAAATGTATTTAAGTAAATGTGGATAAATCAAAGTGAAATAGGTAAAACACATGACTTAATTAACTTTTTTTCTTTGTAGACAGCTAGTATGCATGAAGATCCTGCAACTGGGAATATGCACACAGTTGTGAAGGATAAAAATACTACCTTCTGTATTTGGGTCAATCTGAAGAAGAAAGCAAGGTACAGCACATTGAAATTATTATTTTGAAATGAGGCTTGGCCTTGGTGAGTAAACACCAAGAATCAATTTCTCATCATCTCTTTTTTGTTGCATAGCATTCATTCTGCAGACTCGCAGTGCTGGCTGTTGCTAAGGAGTGCTTTATAGATATATAAATTTCTTTCTAAAAAAGCTACAGCAGAGCTCTGTCACTGCCAAAACAAATTTGGAAAAAAAACCGTAAAGCTCACATAGAGAATTGAAATTTCTCTGGAAGCAGTGTTTCTTGCTGATGTATTTAAAATTTTCTAATCTGTAACAATTGGTTGCAAAGCAGTGAATGATGTGCTTTGTGCTCAGTTTTCTGTTAGATAAAAGATTCTAAAACCTGGGATGCAAATACCCTCTGCAGTGGGTTCTGAATTTAAGTTTTGTGGTTTCATTAATTATTWTTTAAATGAGATATTTTCAAAATTAAACTTTGAGCAGACTCCCTAGTCCCACTCCACAAATGTAAGGAATAGATTATAAAAAGGATTTTAGCTTGACTAAAGATGTGTTGCTGTGAGTTTTGGTAAGATAAAGTAGAAGGGTGGGTACTGAGCAATGTAAGACTGACCTGCAGGAAGAGTCCATATGGTTTAAGTGTTAAAAGACTTTTGGTCAGCACAGAGATGCCCTTAAAATAGTCAACCAACAATTAAAAAAACAAGTGTTGCTTTACTAGAAGATTTTTAGAACTTGTGACCAGCTTATCTTCTCCAAAAATRAGTAGTATTTGAGTGATTTTGAAAGGTGCTGAGAGAGATTTAATGCTGTACAGGGATTTTCCCTTTAAATGAGTCAGTTTTATGAGGAAACCTCAAAGGAAGTGCTGCCAATCTTACCGGTGCCTGTTGTTGTTGTTGTCACTGCCATTCCCAGGTTGAAAAAGCACGAGTTCCAGGAGACAGGGCTTGGCTTTGACCTGCCCACGTCCCTGGCCCTGAGCAGTATCGCCGTTCGTATGATGCACACCCTCTATGACCACGTGTGTCCCCTGTGGCTGCAGTGCCAAGGGCTGCCAAGGCRGGAAGCCCCAGACACCGGTGAGTCAGCTGAGCCTCCAGAAGACAATGTGCAGAAACCAGAAGAGGAGAAGAAAGGTGGGGAAGAGACCAGTGAGCCTGCTGCTGAAGAAATCTCTCCTGAGGAGAGAAAGGTAGTAGAAAAACCWCAAAGGACATCCTACATTGCTCTTGTTAACTCGAGGCCCAGTCACAGTGTCCTGTGCATGACAGCCAAATCCTCAAATGTTTTGTAGGAAGRCACCACTTGTGTCAATAGTAGATCTTCTGAAGGGAATGGAAAGATGGAAGGTAGAAAGGGAGGTTTGCACAGTTGCAGTGCAGTTGGCATTTGGTTATTGGTTTAAGAATAGGATTAAGCCATGAGGAGGGAAGGCAGCATGAGGTGTCATTGCAAGGTATTTGTATAAATCTCTGATATATGTACAGATGAATGGATTCTGCTTCTGGGAAACTGTCAGYCCCACAGAATCCCAGCAGGAATCCAATTTTGGGACATTTTGCAGCACACAGCGTAAGACTCAGAGTTCAGCAGATGTTGGCTGTACAGGTACCTGGCTCCTCCATGTCTGTGTGCTGACCCCTTGCTGTTAGAGGACTTTTCAAGTACTATTTGTGGCTGCCTGTCCTCTTCTCARCTCTCTTCCATATGTTGGCTTTAGGTATGATGGATGTTGCTTGGTTTTGTATTCTTCATACTGGGTTTGGGGTTTTCACTTTCAGTATCACCTGCAACCTTCAGGTACATGACTTATATTCCCTATTTAAAATTTCTGCAGAAATAATAGACATAACATCRTGGTTTAGGCCTTCTTAGTATGTTTGGAGTGATTTTGCAGAGTGGGAAGGGACCCACAAGGATCATTGATCCAACTCTTAAGTGTGGGATCCGTACAGGGATCAAATGGGGATCAAACCCCTGTTCATGATCTTGGCTTTTCTCCTTTTCAGTCCCCAGCACCTTTGTAATGAATCAGTGCTTGAAATCCTACTTTCCTTGGTTCATTTTTTTCTTTTTTTTTTGTATGATAAATCCTGTCTTTTGGCCCTTTTCACCTACATTTCTCAGACTATAGGCTCCTTCATTTTTTTCCTTCTCTTCTTCTTTCCAGGTCTTGTACTCTTTCTCACCACCCATTTTGTGAATTTTCCTCTTCCCTCTGAAGTTTCCGTTTCTCTCAGTTTCTGTCCTCTCACCTCCTGTCCTGTTTGAGGAGATGTGTGTTCTTCCCACATGCTGGCAGGTACACCCAGGGCACAAAAGGTGTTGTATCTCCAAAGGAGTCTGCTGTGACAAGGATGAATCCCTGTCTGGGTTGGAAATTTGGCTGGAAACCCAGGGTAATATTTCTCAGCATCCTTCTGTCTGGCTGTGCCTTGAGTTCCCCAGTGTTCTTGTGTGTAAACACACAGTGCGTGAAAGGGAATAAATATAATTGGCTAGGCACAGGCTAAAACTGCAGGTTGGGTTCTGGTACAGTTTCAATATGATTTTGGATTCAGCCTTGACTTGCATTTTCTTTGTGCCACTCTGCTGGCTGTAAAATCAGCAAAACCACAACTTTTGAGTGCACACACTGCTAAAATGGTKTGAAGAGCTTGTATGGTACTCAGAGAGCTCAAAATGGAATTTGCTGTGGARCTTAAGTAATTATTTTGTCCCTATTTATATATCCAGTTCCAAATTAGAGAGTATTTTTAATCAAAACTTTTTGCTAGCTAGGTAGAAATGATTTCTCTTAAACCCTTGACCCTKTAGCAAGATTGGTACAAATGTTTCTGTATCCCTTCTCTTTGGGCCTCCTTGAAGGAGGTGATACTTTCTTCTTTATGGTGTTTGTCTATGTCTAATGGAAAAATGTCTTCTTTTTATCTAGGAGAGTGATGCCTCAGGGAAAGAAAATGGTGATAACAAAAATGATGTAAAAGAGACACAGGAGGAAGCTGAGAAGGAAGCAGAAACCGTGGACATGCCATTACAAGGTATTTGGTTATTTTTTATGTGCAGTACCTATGCTAAGTATTTTATATATTAAAAAAATTGCTCCCTGTGAGGGTGCTGAGGTCCTGGCACAGGTTGCCCAGAGAAGCTGTGGCTGCCCCATCCCTGGAAATGTCCAAGGCTGGGCTGGATGGGGCTCTGACCTGGGATAGYGGAAGRTGTCTGTRCCCATGGCAGGGGGTGCAACTGGACTTCAYGGTCCCTTCCAACCCAGGCCATTCTGTGATCTATGGAAACATTGCAGTATCTCTATGTGAATGGAACAAAGTTTATAAACATAGGGATGTTTTGATAACATTGGAGTTTTGTTGGCATTTCTGTTAATGTTTGTTAAATGTGAGCAGATAACAGGGCAGATAAGAAAATGGAGTTTGTTCCCAAAGTTATTTATTATTTATACTTATGTTCAGGTACATGCTTATCATGTTTATATAGATATGTGTGTTCTTATGCATATATTTATGAGTGTGAAACAATCTATGAATCTGCCAGACTCTGTTGAGGTTTTCTTCCTCAGAAAAAAATTATGCAAATGCATATCATGGTAGGCATTAGTGTAGTGTGGGGTGTTATTGAGCAGTCCCTGAATGGGTGCTTAAAGTGAGATACMTTCTCTTACACCTTGTTAAAAGAAGGCCTGATTATAGGAAATAAAACTGTTTATCTTCCCACATAAGTAATAAATTTGTCTAGGAGTGTGGTGTTGTCCTTTGGTTTAATAAGAGTGAGTTTTCTTGTAGTACAGTCTTTAGTAAAACAACTGCAAACAACTATTAGCATAATTTAAATCCACTTGACAAACCAAACCCCCAGCCCAAAATGCTTTGGACTGAGCACAGTCCAAGGAACCAGTTTTCAGACTAGACCCTAAASATAAATTTTCCAAGAGAATATAAAGGACTTGGGCCTCATGTGGAAGAATTTGTATTTTATTTCTGTCAGGCTTTGCAAACCCCTACCACAGTATAAGGTGAAGTGGATGTGCACAGATACCAATAACACCTGGACCTTTTCCAGCTTATTCACGTTTTGCTAAAGAAAGAAGGGTTAGGAAACTGYTTTTTCTGGAATGCTCATGGTTTTCAATCACTTTGGAGAATAGCACTGAAAGGATGCTCAGTCACCACAAATTCAAAACAGGGAGCCACATAAATGAGGGTTAAAAACCAAGAACGCAACAACAGAGGTGTGTGATAATTTCTCTGGATTTACTCTTCTTGTAGTATTGTTAAAGAGATAAATTAGCTTGGGACAAYGAATAGTTTGTTTAGAAGACACATATATTTTTGTATTATTATTTTTAAAAGTTAAGTTGTAAGCTACCACTGTGGCTGGTAGTAAAATGTTTTTTATTTCTTGTAAGTTTATAGTTCAGAATAACTGCAAAAGGACATTATGATGGTGTGCGAATACAGTGGAGTAAAACCTCTGCATCATGTAACTAAATCTGACATAAAATGAACACCATTTTTGCTTTATTTAAAAAAGCTTGAAGACAATTTCTAGAGATAATTGTCATTTTTTTATATGGTCTCACTGTCTCAAAGCAAATTTCTTAATTACAGTAACTTTTTAGAGCATGGAATATTTTTTCTTGATTTCTGTCAACATTAAGTGCTCTCCTCCTGTGATGTTGTATGTGGGCTGGTTTGTTTTTTTTAAAGAAAATATTTATGGCCATTTTCATCCACAGCCTTTATGCCTTTTAATTACATTTTCCAATTTAATTAAACCTTAAATTCCTACCTTTATGTGATGTATACGTAATTATATATAGGAAAGATAGAATTATCTTTGTTACCTGAAAATTGTTTTTCATGTTATATCCCTCTTGTTCTTCAAAAGTATCATATCTTTCACCTTCAGCACATGACCTTTTGGTGCCTTATTTTTGTATATTTGGATTTTATTTGCTTCATTTCTTTTCATATCAATATGATCCTAGTAAACCTGTCTAGAATCTACTGTATCATGTGCTTGTGAAATTCTTCTGTGGATAATGGTGGCACTCATTTTGTCAGTAAAACCTTATTCCTATAGAAAGCAATTTTAACTGGCTACAAATCCAAATCACAAAGTGCTCTCTGCCTTTCCCTGCATTTCAGTGATTGTTAAAAGTTTGGAAGAACACCAGTAGATGGGGCTGAAATGCTGCAGAGTGTGAAGCACTACCACCACAGAGATAGACGAGCAAAAATTGAGAGGTGGAAAATGTTGGTGAGTTTGAGCACCAAGTTAACTCCTTCTGTCTGGTGAATTTTTTAGAAGAGGGTGCAGTGCTTCAGGAAGAGCCAACAGTCAAAGAAGAGGCACCACAAATTGTTGATTTGCAGCAGCTGGTGCCTGTAGGGGGTGTGTACCACATTGATGCTCTGCAGCTGCCCCCTCAGCCCCAGGACATCAAGGACTGGAGGATAGTGGAGGTGAGTGAGGAAGGGCATGACCCTGTGAGTCCCTGTCCTCCCTCAAGAGCTGCTCCTCAGCTGTGGCACTGCTGTCACATGCACGGGACATGATTTCTTTAGCAGCACACTAATGAGGCAAGGTTTGCAGATCATTTTCAGTGTGACCTTGGCCAGCATTTTGAGGAATGTGTGATCAGTCACTGCTCACCACCATGACTGCCACAGATCAGGGTGCTGGAAAACACTCTTGCTAAAAGCGAAAGCATAGACAGCAGTTCTTAGTTTTTAGTCTCTGAAAGGTACATGTAAAAGCAAGGTGGTAACAAAAATCACTGCTGGTTGAGCTCCAGGCTCTTCAGGATAGCTGAGGACTGTCATCACTATGTTCTAGTTTTCTGCTGCAATGCTGATCTACACCACAGATTTCACTATGAAGCTGGTAACCTTTAATAAGCAAAATTCCCAGCCAAACTGAGAAAGCAGGACTGTGGGCAGGGCAAGAGCCACAGGTTCTTTATTCCCAGACTCTCCTTCCCTTTGACAGTATGGGGACAGAGTGGAATTATACCTGCTCTTGCCTCTCTGGGTGCCCCTGGCTTTTTGAGGCTGGGGACCTGTTAAAAATGGCTGTGCCCACTGTGTGGCACTGCCTCGAGCGTGCCTGCAGCAGCACATGGAGGGTTCAAAGGCCTCTTGGTAGCTACTCTTCTGCAGCCTTCAAAGCTGTGGAAATGTGCAATATTAGCAAACCATTTTAAATAGCATGTTATCTTTGCAGTGCTTAGATGAACTCAAAGAAATAAAGCTGCATTTTCTGCTAAACCCCCTGTCCTTTTCCTCTCTTGCCACAGTTACTGGATGTTGGATTGGAAGTGTATCCATATTCCTCAGGAGAGGCTGAAGATATAGTACAGATTACCCTGCGGCTTCCTGACAATGTAATTTATTTTCAAGCACCCATAGTAGCCCGATGGAATCCTGCAGGTACCAACTTAGGATATAAATTTATTTTAAGTTTGTATAGTGGAATTTATACCTGAGGTGAACTATTCTCAAAATACAGCTGTAAAGATAAGGGCCAGTTTGGAGTCCAAAAAYAATTTGGGGACTACAATGTTAATTGATTTGGGTATTTTTAATTTATTTTTTATTATTACTGTTTTGGTTTTATTTGTCTTCAGTATTACTGGCTGAAGCCTTCCATGTGAAACTTTATATTTTTGCATCCTTTTTATCCAGGCCGGCAGTGGAGAACTGATGGCATCAGGAACATAACATATGAAGCAGAAGAAAAGAGCATCAGCTTTACAATGAGTGCCTTTTATACAGTAGCTCTTCTCCAGGATGCTCACCTCAACCTGCCCTTTCAGGCCTGGGAATTGCATCCTACTGGTGTGAATGAAGGACTCTTCACCCTTACTGCAGTCTTTGCAACCATGCAGATACAAATTAAGGTACCGTAAATAATTTTTTTATCAAAAATTTGCAGTTAAAAAAACCCCATAATTATTACAGTACCCCGATTAAGTATTTGGGATGCTTCCACAAGAGCAATTTGAATCTCTCACTCTTCCTTTCCAAGCACTGTACCAATTATTTAATTTCAGTTATTTTCTGAGAAAGCATCGGTTTGCTCTGAAAAGTTTCAGTCAGTGCTTTGCTRTTGCTGCTGCCTTGCTGCATTCAAGCCTGTTCCACCAGTTAGAAACTTGAAAATTGTCCCTCTCTCCTTCCACTTTGAGCAAGAGAAATAAAAGCATTTCTAGCAGCCTACTACTAATGSTCCTCGTTTCTTCTGAAAGTTCAAGCTACACCTGATTATCCATCTGTTTCTTGCTGTATTAATCAGTATTCCACTGTCATTTCTGAATTCCTACACAAAAATGACTTTCTTCAGKATCTGTAAATAAAAGTTCAAAGCCCAGAGTAGCAGATGATGTAGATAATACCCAGCATAGCAAAGGTATTAATATTTGAAGCATAAAACAGAAAATAGCTTCCATGACCAGTAAGTTGTTTTCACTGGTTTGTACAACAGGATAATCAGTGTATGTTGTCTTCAGTAGTGGTGGAAGAGGCGGAGGTGCTTTCCCACATCACAGGVAAATGGATGAAGCCAATTGCCCTCAGACAAGCTTTGAAAAGAGCTGGTGTGAACATTTTCCCAGCAGAGTACACTCACGAGTATGTTCCTGTGCCCGGGAAGGTGAGTGCAAGAGAGTTTCCTTTTGTTTTTTCGCCCTGTTTTTCACTCAGGTAACCCTTTCTTGCACTGTGACCTGCTGTGACATTTGTGTGCTGCAGCTGAGCCAGGGTACTCTGTATAAAGCAAGCTTTTATTATTGCCATAACCCAGGGAAATAGAATGGGATCTATTTTGTCTAATTAGTACTTTTGCATTGCAGGCGGCCCTGCTAGAAGTGAAGGTCTATGAGCAGATGGCTCTGCTTGCAGCTGCTTTTGCTTTTGCTCACAGCAAGTGGAATGGAGAAGTAGGGCCAGAGCAAGTCGTGTTCAAGGTTTGTGGAGTCACACTGAACTTGCAGGGCAAACCAGCCCAAAACCCTACACAGTCAGAGCAGTTAACTCACCCACAGCTTCAGCCCCTGCCTGAGTTCTGAGTGTGCCAGTGAAACATCACAGATTTCACGTGACAGAGCGATCAGAGGACACAAGTCTCAGCAACAAAGACACTTGCTAAAGTGGAGGGAAATGGAACTCATAAAGCACCAGGAGAGGCTTTAGCCAGAGCTGAGGTGATAGAGCTTCAAGCTCTTCAGAGGCCCCTTTAAAATCAGCAATCTGCTCTGCCAGTTTTTTGATGCAGAGATGGAAGTTTCTTCTTGTCTGCAGGGTTTATTTTGCTCCCTCCTGCAAAGGCAGGAGTAAGAAATTTCAATGTTGATTTGTTTCCACCTGTGAACTGAAACACGGGGTTAAAACTTGTCCTAGACAGACAAACAGTCCCAAYTGAGGCTGGAGCTAGATAACAAACCTCACTGCTGAAATCAAGAGTAGTTTTCTTCTTCTCAAGTTAAATGCATGATACACAAATCTTTAGCCTAGCTTGGTCTCGGGAATAAAAACCAAAATAAATGATGTCTTTTGCACATAGCCATTACTCTCCCTGCAGGAGTCAAGAGCAGCAGCTGGACTGCCAAACCTTGCATTTTACAGAGGCAAACTCGAGGGAAGAGTTTGGTGTTGCTACAGCAGGTGCTACACAGTCTCTTAGGCACACAGATGTTGTGCTTTTAGGGGCTCAAAGCATACCATGGTTTGTTTCTCTATGATACTCACARGCATACAGAATTTAACATTTCATGCTAGAATTTGTACTCTCTCAGTGGAACAGGCTTCCCCCTTACAGTGCATTTTTTCCTGCAATAGGTAAGTGAACATCTTGAAGCAGATTCTGTCAAAGACTGGTCTCTTTATATGTTTAATGGTGAGAGAGCACAAAAGCTCAAGCTCACTGAAACCAGTGAAGCTTTTTCRGAAGAGATGGAAGAAGAGTCTGAATTTCACTCCACACTCTACCATATGTTCAAGGATTGTGCCAGCAAAGAAGCAATGGATAAAGTGGAAGGAGCTGGCTTCCTGTTTATTGATTCTGTCTATCAGCTGCTCCTTGCTACAAGAGTTTTAACATATACTTAGATACTGTATGCTTTCCTTTAAAACTTTATTATCAAAAGCTTTCAATAAAGTTACATTTCAAGTCTTAAATCCTTTTTTATTCAAATYACTGAAACAGGATCTAAAATGCAAACCTTTTATCTTTGTTCAAGCAAAATAAATTCTTTATTCTCTTGTGGCTAGACCACCTACATATGTTTATTTTGTTACCTACGTTCAAAATTGCTGTTCTATTGTAAACCTCGACAGAACTGAGACCCTTTTAGCTACTTTTAAAGATKACTTCTATCAGAATGGGAAAAAATATATATATTTTCAAGTCATGCTTTAAAGAAAAAAATTCATCTCCCCCCCAAAAAAATACCCACAACCCAACAAAACAAATCCAAATGTGTAACCTTAAATAAAGCTCAGCTTCACCTCCTGTCCTCCAGCGAGCTTGGCAGTGCAACTGCAGCAGGCAGAGCCTTGGTTATACCGGGGGAGGGCCATTGTGTTGCAGTCCTGTGTAGGGCCACAGCAGCTGCTGTAAGGATGTCCAGGAGTCCCCAGTGCCTACAGGGGCTGCATCTGCTGGTCTTTGCAGGGACAGCCCCGTGAGGAAGCTCGTGAGAGCAGCCAGCAGGACCAGGATGGACACGGACACCCAGAGGGTTTTGTTGGCATTGGAAAAGGAATCCTTGAAGTGGGATGCCCACGCTGACATCAAATTGTACCTGGGCAGAACAGGAAGGAACAGAGCCCTTCAGTGYTTCTTCAAAACATGCAACTCTTCCCACCTCACCCCAAAAAGCCTTAAAGCAAACCAGATCCCACAGACATTGGGATTTTAATCAAAAGTGACAGGTTGCTACAGTATTGGGAGCTGTGCAGTGAGAGCTTCTGTTCTGGGTTTAAAATGCAGCCAAAACAGCAAGTTCTTGATAAGCTGATGCAGCTCACCGGTCCACCCGTGCTCCCCATACCTCAAACTGCTTCTGAAGAGCAGTCACAATACCTGCCTTGCAAGATCATCAAGAAATCTTGCTTGTAGAAAGCACTGAAAGTCCTGGCCTTCTGTCTTACTGTTTAGAGCTAAATTTGAGGCTTATTGTTTGAGTCTAGGACTTTGGGTGGCTTCCTTGAGTTTATGGAGAAGTCTTAGCCTTCCTGACTATCCAATCCCAGACCTCTCATGACACTGGGTACCTCCATTCTTTATGAAAAAAATAGAAAAAGTTGTTTTGCTGTTTCTCAGTTTCTCACACTGGCACAGCTCCCCCACAACCAGGAGTGCTCCCAGGTGAGGTTAAACATTTAAGTTCATATGGAATAAACTGATAACAGGCCTCCTTTCCTGCAAGTCAGGAGCTTCCAAGGTGTAGGGCAGCACTCTCACTCACTGGATAGATTCAGAGGCAGGAGCTGGGATAGTCTGGATAACCACTTTTGTCTCAGCAGCCAAAGCTGCTGCTGAGTTTTGCCAGAACAATCCTCAATCATTTTTACAGGATTACACATTAGCATGACCRAGCAGCTGAGCTGCAACAGCTCTTCCCAAGTACCCAAAAGAGGTCAGATCATAGCATGAGGCTCCTTTCCCTCACCATTTAGGATTAGGAATGAATTCCTGGATAGKCAAGGCCCTGGCACAGTGATTCCTCATTCACAACATTACTAATCCAACCTCAGCTCCAGTCTTGCTCCCTCTTCCCCCTGCACCTCCCAAACAGGTCTTTAACTCAGGAGCTTGTGAGAAAACTTACACTGACTCCAGGGTCCATTTGGTTGGATATTTGCCTTTTTCAGAGACACTYTCCTTCCTGGCTGGTTGTTCCTGTACTTCTGCAGGCGATTCCGACTGCTCGTTTCTGTCAGTAAGAATCAACAGTTCCAAAGTTGGCCAAATTCACAGCGCCTTGACTTTATAGCCCTGACCAGGTGGTGAATTAAAAGCTCATTAAAAGTAAACCAACACACACCTGGGAAGAGGTTCTGTTGAACTTACTTGGTTTCAAAATGCTCCTCTTCATACTCYGCCCAGGAATAGGTGCTGAGGAACCTCTGCAGCGAAGGACGCTTCTCATTCTGCTTCACTCCTAGCCTGCCCCTGCCATGTGTTAAACATGTATTAAGTTTGTCTGAATTTCCCCAGTAGATACAGAACAGGAAATCAGAAATTTAGCAGCAGCCTACTCATTTCATTGACCTCAGACAAATAAATATCTTCCAAATTCGTTGCTTGAAATTAGCATTATTGAAAGAAACCCAAATGAAACCAAACAAAACTACATCAGCAGTAGGTACTTAGATTTCACATTTCAGTTCTAAAGCAAGAAAGTTGAGGGATTTTTTTAAAAGCTCTCAATGCCTAATAAATGAAAAAAGGAGAGCTCATGAGGCTCATTTACCTATTATAGCAGATAAAGATAATGCAAAAGGTACAGCCTAAACATTATACCTCAAGATGCTCCATCAGCTACAGTCAGAGTTGAAAAGTATTTCCCCCTATGTAAAGACATGCCCAAGTAACTTTACCAACTGCTCGATCTCCTGCTGAATCTGTCACTCCGTTCGTCTCCATCAGGGTCGTGGAACTGGGCCTGGAGGAGAAATTTGTCCCATTGAATGCACTGGCATTATGATCCTACATCCCAGCCAGTTTTGAGGAGCTGAAGCACCWCAGCATTCCTCCAGAAGCCCCTACTTACCAGTGGCAACCCAATCCCTGCATTCCCAGCGCTCCTGGGCACTGTTGCAATGCTAACTCTCCGCAGGGCTGACGAGGGCTATACAAATAAGAGGCATTACTGGCTCTTAGCAAGGCACAACTGCATTACCCACTRGGCACACAAAATACCATCTGCTTTTACACAAACTCTATGAGGAAAATAGATGTTGATACTTAACTTGAAGTGACACACAAAGAATCCAATCTCAAGCACAGATCAAATCACAATTTGAAAGCAACATCTTTTCACAGTAAATGTTTTCTGCCCACCTGAGTGARGCTGGCTGCACAGCTTCCAGCAAAATACCAGAACTGAATGTATCTAAATGCCCCTAATCTTGCTCACAGGAATTCCCTACACTCAGTTTGAACTGCTCCCATCTATTTTTCTCATATTTCTGTGCTAAACCTTCCTTTAACACCAAGAGAGTCACATATGAACAATTATTTCATGGCCAGTGAGTGAAAGCCCAACCATTTCAGCTTCTGTGAGTGCTTCATCTTCTAAGGGGCACAACTTAGAAGGTTGGTGGGGTGACTGCAAATTAGATCCACAAGTTTGATGACATCAACCCATATTTGTGACAGAAAAGCACCAAGTCAAACATGAAGCAGAGCACCAGCACATGACAAAGCAAAACCACACACACACTTTAAGAAAAAAAAAAAAAAAACAAAAGGAAATTGCATGTGAGGGCCATTACCTTAAAGTTAAAAGGACTTGGTAGCTTCTTATTTGTAGATTCATCTGTGAAAAGATCAAACATTACAGCCCTACAGGAGGAGTTTGTTTCTTGCAAGAATGCAGTGAGTTTAATTTGAAGCTTAAGGTCTGACTTACTGGAGTGTTTAAGCAAAGAGAACTCTCAGAAAGCAGAAATTAGATATCCGGAAAAAGCTTTCTACTTCATTAAATAAGTTMATGATATTCACACATTACCCATCCTCTGCAAGAATCAATTTCTGTCACTGTCATCAAAGGCAGTGTCCTGTTACAGGTATGTCTTCCACAGTSAGGCCTGTGATTCAAAAGGCTCCTGCAAGGATTTTCTGGTGTGTCAGACTTCCCTTTTGGTTTTTAAAAGACACATCCTATTTTTCAGAAGAATTGAATACTTCTCTGGCAAAGCCACAAGTGCACAGCAGTGGCTGCACACCTGGTGCTCAGAGAGGGAAACAGGTCCCCTTCACTGAAGGGGTCTGTAATTGCCATTTAGGAAAGGGCAGGGTGCCTCTATAGAGAGCAGCCACAGCTCAGCTACCTAGAATAGCTACACTTCAGTGTGAACCAGCACCCAAATTTACTGCTCACAAGGAATAAGATTATCACYAACACATGCCATGCACTTTCCTGAAAGCCAGAACAGTCCTGTGTACTTGCAATGGTCCCACACACTCCCCAATCCATGACAGTTTAAGTACAAGTTGAATTTCAGAGAGCTGCTTTTAATACTGCTAATAAAATGCTATTTCTTCCCATTTTTAGGAGAGGGGATAAAACAACTCTATAATCCTACCAGCTAAAAAGCTGAGGGATTCTATGACTGTTCTGCACCTAAAAGGGTGCTGGTGGTGCTAGAAAGGGGAAARAGGCTTTTCCTGGTTACCTCTGTCTCCAAGGGAGCTGAAGGAGCGCTCGTTCTGGAGCAGGAGCTGTTTGAGCTCCTCGAGCTCGGCGTGCTCTTTGGCGTACATGCGCTTCAGGTTTTCCACGTGCTGGATCATCACCTCCACTGCCTTGCTCACCCGGCTCTCCTGAGGGAGCAGGGAAAAGCAGCAGCTCTGAGCAACTGCCTCATGTGTGGAGATTTCCTCATCAATCATCTGCTCTCCTTTGGTGTCACCATGGCACAAAACCCTCTCAATTCTGTCCTCCCTTTCAAAGCTTCACTGCAACCCATGTCCCAACACATACACAGTTTCCATTTCTCCAGGCACCMCACTTGTAGAATAAAAAAAACCAAACAGTTTTCACTTTTCCAAGCCCTTACAACTCATCATCATCATCTTCTCTGATCTACAGTCTCAGCTGCCACCACACATCTGCTGATAGTGCCAAGTCATGCTTTATGTTGCTCTAGGGTATTTTACATAACTACACCTAACATTTGAGTGGGGCTTTGTAATTTTTCATAGATTTCATTTATTAGCTGCCCTTTCTGGTTCCCAGAGGAAACACCTTTGCAGCATCAAGGCTGTTGTTACCACACTGCTTTCTTGAGCTTGCTGCKGTGTACATCCTACTCCTGCTAAGAACTTTGTTTAGTTTTTTTTCAACCACAGCCTTAATTCTGTTGTAGATTTTTGCACATTTCTAGCACAGCATAGCTGCTCTCAGTGTCTGGGACTGCTCATAACAACMCTGAGAGAAAAGAAATAGCCAGGACTAAGCTGTACTGGCCAGCCTACACCAGATYCCCAAATCCCAGCAAACAGATGTGGCTATCCCTTTGTACCTAGAAGACTTTAACTAAAGTATTTTTAGATGGAAAGTGTTACCTGATTAATAGCTCCCAACATCTCTGCTCTGCTGGCGACTCGGGCTGCATATTGACTGAGGAACTGCAGACTTTTCTGCAGCTTCTTAATGATCTCCTGTGCTTGGTTATCTTCTTCACACAAAGGAGCTAATGCCTAAGAGACACATTGKTAAGAAAAGTGGTGTGAATTATTAATAGAGAAGGAAGGCTTGAGCTGATGACACTGAGGAGTTGTGTTCAGGGCCACATCAACATCCTCAATTGGTGTAATTTGGATAGAGAACTCCAGTGGGCAGAGATTGGAGCATAAAATCAGTGGAAACAGGGGGCAAATGTTCGTGCAACAGGAAAATGCACTTGGATCAAGGTTACCCCTCATAATCTCTCATATTTCAACTGCTTTACTCAAAATCTTCATTCAGATTTGCTCATCCTGTGCCACATTCACACACCCCCTTTAAAGAGACATGCCCACACCTCTACATCCCATCCACCCTGCCAACCCTGGCCAACACTGACCTCTAACATCTTCACAGCATTTTCAATCTCCTTTTTCAAATTTTCTTCAGCCAAGTCTCGGGACCTCTCTTCGAGCCTCACTCTCTTGTCCAAGGTAAACAAGTCACACTTAAAACCTAAAGACAACCTCAGAAATTCAGCCTGTTGTGGGAGAGGAAAAGATTTCAGAGTAAACCATGTGATACAGAAGTTTAAGCAGATTGGGACACTGGCATGACTTTTGGGGCACTAACCCCATGAACAAAGTATATCTCTCTTATATCTCTAACCCCCAGCTTTAGGAGAGATATAGAAGAGTAAGTGAACATGACCCATTTCCTTAGAGCAGGTCTTCCCATCTGTAGTGATGGGGGAAATGTTCTGCAGACAGAAGAGGTGACATCCTGGCTGAACACTGTGCCATCTGTGCCTTTTGACAAAAGTGTCTTAAATCAGCACATTCTGCCTGGGAGGAGGTCACAACTATGCTCCTTTAAGCTTGCAAACAAATGTTACAGTAGTGACAAGTCTTTGTTCAGTTTTACAGACCTCCACCTTTTCCCACCTCATCTCTTGCAAAAATTTCCATTATACTTGGAAAGAGAGATTTTAGAAGTTAACAGACAGAAAAAATACAACTAAGCTGTTTAAGCAGGATCATTCTTTTCCATAGGAGGAGATATTAATTTATCTGCAAGATCTCTGTTGTCTGAGATACTTCAGGATACAAACAGTTGAGACATACCTCCACCTCCTTCTCATTTGGAGAGTCACTGTAGGAGAAGAAAAACAATCATGGAACAGACTGTGGCTTTAAATTCATACCAGCAGGTGATCACTGAAAATCAAAATACTTACGRCTCATTTTGCTTGGTTTTATCTCCTTTAATGCCACCTGCAGAGGGTGAACTCCCTGACGAGAACAAAAAAAAGTTTTCAGAAGAAAGTGAARAACAGCCTCCCCAAACCAGCCTATGACTCTTTCAGACTTCAACAGAAGCCACAGTTCAAGATTTCTAGTGCTAAGCTCTAGTACTAAAAAYAGCTCATGTGCCTCTGGTTCCACTGATTGTGAGACACCACAGCACCGCCACTTGTACAAAGCCCCAAAAGTCAGTTGTTGAGGTGACTTCAACTGGCATCTTATTAGCACAGAAATAGTTAATTGCAGGTTTTGGCTTCAAGGTGTTATGTTACTACCTCACCAGCTTTTAGTGAACTCCAGAGGCAAAAGGGGAGGTGATCAGACCAGTGGAGATATCTGAGGAAAAACATTCYGCTCCTCAATATCATGTATAGCACAGAGAGAGATTTTACAAATCTCTGGGGAGAGCAGGGGTGCCAGAACTGTTTCAAATACCCCAACTCCTTTACAGCTAAGAATTTCCCTCCTGTCTAGAGGAATGTGGGGCTGGTTAGATGAGTATCTGCAGAAATCAGAGCAGGAGATTCTGCATGACAACCCATGTCCTCCTCTGATCTCTGTCTGTTCTGATCTCCAATTGCAGCTACTAAGCCTTAAAACAAAAGCCATGGTCACATTTGGCATGGGACAGRGAGCTCTCTACACCATTCTGCCCAGCTCTGGGCCCAGCTTGTACTCCAGTCCAACAAAACCCTCTTACCTTTCCAACTGGGAACCACAGCTGGTGCTTCCTCACTCCACTCTTTATCATTTTTCTTTTCCAGGTCTACCTCCTAAAGGCACAACAGAGCAGTTACAGCAAGAGAGCAGCCACACCACCCCTGGAGGGGCCTGTCCCCTCCTTTGTCACTGCTCATCCAACCCACTTTGGCTTTTCACCATCACCAGGATTCTTACCGGGTCTTTCTTCAAAACATTTTGAAAYGCAGACTTGTGTTCCTCCATCACAGAGCAGAATTCTTTCTTGTTCTGATTTGGTCCTGCAGAGAAWCATTCCCAAATCCAAATGTAACAGCTAAAAAACCTCACCAAGCKTTCTACACCCACTGTTTTAACCATGGGCCAACAGAGCCAAAAAACTGCACCAAATACCAGAAGGGAGCACTAAGGAAAAAGAGGCAGCAGCAAGGAACATTGTAAAGAYATATAGGAAGAATTGTGATAATTATGATTGGAAAAAAATCCCCATAAGAAGTGTTATATGTCTACAGCTGAAAATATAATATACTTCCTGTAGTTGAAGTTGCAAGAGTTAAAGAAATATTGCCTTATATAAATAGATTTTGTTATTTTGCTACCAGCATGGAAGATTTTTTGTTATTGTTTTGTTTGCTGTTTAAATAGCCAGTTTATAATTAATATTTATACCTTTAAGAACATCTAGAATATTTGGATTTCCCCTCTGTTTATGTAGTCTCACACGGGTATGAGCCAAGAAATAGCACAGGAAAAAACAAAAAAGAAAACRAAAACCAACCATAACTCCAGCTTCAGGTTTGAAGCCTGCAAGGAGAGATTGATCAGCTATAAAACTAGAAATATTTCTTTTCAGAAATGTACTTTAGGCAGCTAGATTCTCAGACTTGCAAGCTATTGAGAGTCTTTTTGACCTGTTCTGCTTATCTGCTTCCTCTTCACCAAAAGCACCTGAACCACATATGAAAATTAACAGTAGAGGGAAATTAGTAGAAAGAAAATACTTCYAAATGAGGGGACTGAATTAGATTTCAGGAAGGAAAGCAACAAAACCAAACAAGAAACTATACTCTTATATTTAAGTAAAGATTTTAAAAAAATTACAAACAAGAATGCACAGGTATTCTGTGCTGGTTATTCACATCAGTTTTGCGAAAAAATAGCTTAAATACAGTGTGTACACACAGTCCAGTTTTGGTTTGGTTTTATGTTTTTTCAGTGGAAGAAGCACCATCAGATCTGGCAGGAATCTGGTGGGTGTTTATGGTTCTAGCAAGAGACAGAACCACACACAAACGGCCTTTACCCTCATCTCTCCTCTTGAGCCATCCCAGCTTCTTGTGCAACAGTCTTGAAAGAGAGGGAAGTGTTTAGTGGCACTGTTGAAGTAAATAACTTTTTAAACCCATTAAAACATTATTTCTTTCTCCTCTCAGCATTGTCTGGGATTCTGTGCCCACTCCATGTTTTGCCAGCTGAGCAAGCCTCAAGATCTCACCAAGCTGTTTCCTGCTCCCTGCCTGCAGTGCTGTGGTCAGGTAGGTAAAAAGCCTTATCCATACTCAGCTTCAGGGAGGCTCCACAGCACTGGCAGGTGAAAATACTTGCTAAAATAGAAATTCTCAAGCAGTTGCTCTTGCTCAGCTTCCTCACTTCAAAGATGTGCTGGAAGSGAACCATTTTCTCAGTGGGTGAGTGGCAGGGCCATGCAGCAGCCACKGTACCTGGCACAGGAGCAGCTGGGTCCTTGTCACTGTTTGTCTCCGTTGCTGCAGAAGTTGGCACATGTTCCTCTCTCTCCTGTAAGTCCTTGGGTGATCTTTCCTCCATTACAAGGCAGCCTACAATGTCAGACAGCAAAAAACACAGCTTTTATTGCTCAGTAAACACAGATTCGTACATCCGTGACTGTCAGTGCCCCAAAYTAAGGACTCACCCGGGAGGGGTGCTGTGCTTTCCCCTGAGGATGCAAGAGCTTCTTGGGCTGGCGTTAAGTGATCACTGCCAAAACAAAACTGTTTCAGATACTCATCCACATGCTACARTCTTGATAAAGGCTTTTAAATCTTGCACAAGGCCTGACCTGGATGGGATCAGAGYGGCTGATAGTGTTGACTCCCCACAGTCGACCTTCACAGAGAGAGAAGAGTTAGCAYCAGAGTGATAACTGCCAGTATAAAACTCTCATGTCAGGACTTTAATTTCCCCATAATTTARATTATTTCAGCTGTGAAGTACTAGATGGCAAGTGCACAGATTCACCCACTGATCCATACAGGGTGCAGCTTAGCACGTTACCACCTTTAGAAGGGATCCCCACATCTCTGAAGGAGTCTTATCTCATCTCAGGAYTGTCATTCTTAGAGGTGTGTTTTGGTTCCTGACTTGTGGTTTGCTCCTAACACACATTTGMAGTGACCAACATACATGTGGCTGAACCACCACTGCTCTATCTTAGCTCTGTGCATCAGGATGGATCCATTTTCAAGGTCTGGACCTCAAACCCTACCAGTGAGGTGCACAGAGTTGCACTTGGCTGTAGGGATGAGACTCATTAGGTAAATAAAAGTGTTAATAGTCACAGCATGAGCAAGCAGATGGTTCAGAACAGAAGATTTGCATKCTGTGTTGTACAATTTAGTGACTGCCTTTGAAGGGATCCAATTTCACAAAATTATTAATATCAATTGCCCCTTCAGAGGGCCTTAGGCCTCCTCCTTGGTGTGCAAAAAAAGGAAAAGAGCAGTTAAAGGCTGGAAGTTTTGCTCCTGTTCCTTTAGCTGCCRCTGTGCGGTTCTGGACCGGAGTCTTATCACATCACAGACAAAACCAATATCCTCTTAAGGCTTTTATTATCGAGGGAGGTGCTGCATGTGCACTATCCCTCTTCCTCATTTCACCCTGGAAAGCTSCAGCTCACTCATTCTGTTGTTAGGGTGGTCTCTCTTTATGGATCGAAATACAGGAGAGAACTGAGGTTTAAAGGCTTAATTGGTAATGACTTGTGATGAATTGCACTCACTATTGAAAAGAACTGAATAGAAAACAAAAACATCCCCAAACCCAATTGTCTCCCCAAGCAGAGGGGGAATGAGGCCAGACAGCTCCCTAAACATCACACACCCGAGAGCAGTACTGTAGGGTGTGAGGAGAARCAACARAAAAACTGTATCAGGGGTTGCCTAYGTTYTTGYATCTTTCCTTCCCTCTCAAATGTCCTCCGAGGACATAGGAAGGCCAGAAAATTAGAACAGGAGGTGTTCAAGGCTCCTGGTCACTCCTGAGAGTGACCCACTGCTCCCAGCCTCRGGAAGTGCCTTTTCCCTCCTCCCCACTGCCTGCCCCGACAGAGCTGGGCTGCACTTGCACARCCCTGCCCCAGCCAGGTGGATGCTTCCTCTAATGCAAATTCAGGCTATTTTTATTTTCATTATTTGAATTCTCTCATAAGCTTGAGGAAGTGCAGCACTGCATTTGCCTTGTTCAGGCCATTGGGTCAGCAGGAGTATTGGGGGASGAGAATAACATCGTGTTGGAAAGAAAAAAAACCTAAAGGGCTTTAAAAAACTAACACACAGCCCCCAAATAGAAAACAGAAAAGCCCTTGCATCACTAAGAACTGACTGAAATGATACATTTTGCTACATGACCTGCCCCTGCCCAGGTGGGAACATGATCAGTGGTGTCTGTCTGCAGTGAAGGAAAACACTCAATTCAGCTTTAAAAAACTCCAAGCTGACTATCAGGACTGTACACTCCCACAGATTACACTTAAAGGAAAAAAAAAAAAAAAAAAAAAAAAAGAAAAAAAGAGAAATACCACATTGTCCATTTCTTAATAAAATAGAATCATACCATGGTTTGGGCTGGAAAGGACCTTAAAGATCAAAGTTTCACCCCCTGCCATGGGCAGGGACACCTTCCACTATCCCAGGTTGCTCAGAGCCCCATCCAACCTGGCCTTGGACACTTTCAGAGACTGGGCAGTCACAGCTTCTCTGGGCAACCTGTGCCAGGGCCTCACCACCCTCACTGTAAAATTTGTTTGCAAAGGGCATTAGAGAATGGCACAGTCCTTTTATGAGGAAGAACAACCAAAGAAGGTCCTGCAGTACATCCCTAATCCCTTTTACCCCCTCCATCCCTCTGATTAGCACAATTATCCAAGGGTTCTCTATCACAGCACGCAGATTCTGGCCACAGTCTGGTACAACTCCTCCCAAACAATCATTAACCTTTGGAAGAGCTCTCATTTGGTTCTCAGACTATGGTATGACTTCCACATTTACAAATCAAAACAAGTATGAAAAGTCCAAGCCTCRCTTGGCTCTCACAAGTGCTCCTTTACCAAGTAGCCCCTAAACTTGGATGGTGACAATGATGTGACACAAATAATTTCAGTTAGTTACATGCTCAATCTGCTCAAATACACCTGCAACTGCAGAGTCATAAAACTCCAAAGAAAACTAGGAAGACTTTTTCTATTTTACAAGAATGTTCAAATTTTCCTGCATGCCAGTTTTAAAAAGATTCTGGACACAGCCTCTTTGCCTTCTCTCTGGGGCAAGATTTAACATTTTCATTTTCCCACTTTRGAACATTCATGTGGAAAGCTTATACTAAAAGGTAGTAACACAGGAAAAATTATATTTCTAAGTCCAGCTGGAATTATGGAAATCTCCAGAGCAACAAAACAGAGGTGTTTCAAACACCTTTGCACAGCTGTGACTTTCCAGAAGGACTGGATTAAGTAAGAACCCTTAAGATGATCCTCTGTAAGGTCACTTAAGTAGCAGCAGCACAAGCTGGGAGGTCTTCACCTGCTCTACCCTGMGTGAGCAGCATGCTGAAACCACAGACATTCCCCAGCACTCTCACTTTCTTCCCTCACTGCTCTTTCTGCTTTGATTTACCACTATAACGAGAGCACGCTACTCTCACAGGTACCACACACCAGCCAGGGTCACTCAGAGGCTGGCTTCCCTTTAATCCCAAAGGTTATTTCCAGCTTYACAGAAACCAGTGACCAATATTTTTCCATCACCCCACCAATACTGKAGTTTATAAAGCTCCTTGGAAGCCCTATGTGATGGAGCTGAAGTTTACATTTCAGTAGTGAGGAYTGAGGCACAACTCGGTGTGCTGAGCTGCAGCTCTCGCCACGAGCAAACTGCAGCTCAAGCTGTAAATGCAGAATTCAGGASAGCAGTGAAGGCACAGATAGCTGAGTACATCAGCTGAAGGGAARCTTCCACACAGCAAAGATGGCATTTTTCAGCTTTTACATGGTGGCCATGGGAGAAGTGCAAAGGCAGTGCTCCCAGCTAAAGCATCCTGAGGCTTCTTGCAGGTGGATAAAAAGAACAAAAGCACTCAGTTCTTCCCTGGCACAACCAACTGTTACCACAGAAGCAGCACAGTCTCAAGCCTTGAAACCACATTTCAAGCACTCCACAGCCACAAGCATGACCCAGCTGCATGTGAACATCAAGATGTTTAGATTTTCAACCAAGGTATTGCAGAAACATGCCCAAATAGAAGGGAATACCCCCCACAGCACCTTGCTGACTTATACCAGYTCCATCCACCTTGGAGCAGTGCTGATTTACAGCTGACCTGGGTCTGAGTAAGSCACTAAATGCTTGAGCCTGTTCAAAACCACACCTCGGGCATCAGAGCCAGCACTCACCTCAGCAAGTGAAGAGTCCATCATTGTAATGGAAACAGGAAGGTCTGCATCAGTGTAGTCATCAGCAGAGCATATTTTCCACCTGGCAACACAGGCTTTATTTGCATATTGCCCAAACAACAGACAGACAGAGTGCCCATTTTCCTTAAGCACATAACAACTGAAGTCCCCACTCTCAGTGTAGTCAGTCAGCTGGTCTCCCAGGGAAAGACAAATTCATCACCAGCATCAACCCCTCCTCCCCCGAACAGCAAGAACCACCACCAGTCCTTTTCCCAGCCTCCTCCACACTACACAATTCTACAGAAAACCAGTGGCAAAAGCTTCAAGAGCTGCTGAGTCTCTAGCTGCAGACTGCCTGCTTCTGCACCTTCAGGAACATCCTTATCCTTTAAAATATTCACTGCAATTCAGCTTTCATAATCCAAGCAGCTCAATCTCTATTTTAAAGATCTAAGGAGGCAGCTTGGTAGGCAAAAACCTAAGAATTCCTGCTCTAATCCCTGAAAAAAAAAAAAAAAAGTGAGTAGGTTAGTGATGTGTTAGAGCCACTGCCTCT
>NW_026623360.1:1137522-1159246 GCF_030028575.1 Malurus melanocephalus
AACAAATCTGAGTTTGTCCTACATACAAGAGTGCGAAAAAAAAAAAAAAAAGTGACTCCTCAAAGCCAATAGGATTTTGGCACCTAATGGGAATGTCAATTGTGAGTTAAACACAGAAAATAGACAATAATGCCTAAATCACATCTCAGTTCTCCAGCATGAAATAGAAACACCATCACTGTATTTGGCTGGTGATCAGCAGATGCAGTAAAGAGTTTTGTTTTTTGTGAATAGAAGCAAAGTGTTGCCCTGTATCACCATGAGCTGATCACCAAGTGTCCAGTGCTCCCTCTAAGGAGCAGCTGAACTCAGCACATGGAATCTGCGAGACCCTGTGGACTCTTCCCCCCTTCACCCCAAAGAGGTTATTATGCCACCTTACCTGCGCTCCTGCGATGTCACATCTGAGGTAGACACGTGTCCCACATCACACCTCCCCAAGGTGCAGCTGCCAGAGCTCTGCCAGCAAGGCTGATCCCAGCGGTGCCCAGAGGAGCTATTTGGGCAGGAGGTCTCCAAGGTCAGAGCATCTGTTAAGAAGGACAAGCATGAAGACAGGTGGTCTTTGGCAAAGYTGGATTTAGTTATGTGTCATTTTTTTGGCTAAGTGTAGATTAATCCAGAAGCAGACCAACCAAGAAGAGATTGATAATGAGGTCACTTCCATCCCAATAACAAAGGCTTAAGTTGAGGCCACACAACCGGTTTTGTATGTGGGGAGTTTGGCTCACTGAAACAGCTCTCTCAGAGCAGCAGAGTGTCCTGATAAGGGGCTCATGCAGCAAAGCAAGGTCTACTTCCATTTCCCTCAATATGGCCTGGAATTATATCTGAGCACTGATGGTCTGCATGAGAAGAGCCTCTGTTGTACCAGCTCACTGATGGGAGAAATTCTTCTGTGCAAAATCCCAAATGCAGCACTCTCCCTGCTGCTCTGCAGCCCTACAGTGCACAGCTGTCAGTGGCTGCTTTCTATCCTTGTAAGGCTTGAGAGCTGCAGTGAGATAAAGCAACTCAGGAATGCAGGAGAAAGCAACAAATCTGCTGTGACAGGTGGGGCAGTTCAGCCTGGAAAAGAGAAGGCTGAGTGGACACTAGCACAGTTTTCCCACAGAAGCTGTGGGTGCCCCATCCCTGGCAGTGTCCAAAGCCAGGCTGGGTGGGGCTCTGAGCAACCTGGGATARTGGAAGGTGTCCCTGCACATGGCAGGGCTATGGAATTAGCTGATCTTTAAGATTCCTTCCAACCCAAACCATTCTATCACTCTWTGATTTTATTCTCAGTAGCTCTGTTGCTGTTTAAGTTGCTAAACAGGAGCGCCCTCAGCTCAGTAGCCAAGGAGCTGGATGTCTCAGGATGTGCCAATCAGAGGCAATAGGAAGAACATAACTCGAGCTCTCTTGATCCAGCCTGACAAGCATCCTGTCAGGAATATCCTTGGATATACAATTTACACCAACAGCTCCTTAAGTTTTTGTGAACTGCTGCCAGGTTGACAGCCAGCCACATTTTCAGGCCTCTCACTGCAAGTGCTGGAATCATAGTTCAGGTTCCTGGATTATAYGCAGAAATAAATTAGAGCCCACAACAGATTTTCCACACTCAAGCACTATCGAGACTGTTCTGTCAGCTCTTTCTGTATTTCAGGTAAAAGACAGAGAAATGACCAACACTACCCGGTCTTACCTAGCAGAAGGGAGCTATGCCAGTGTGAAACACCCGAGGGCAGTGCCCAGGGAAATTCAGAGTACCAGGTGGGTCCTTCACTCCACCGTCGTTTGGAGCATTGGAGCTGCTAATTGAAAAAAACAAGAAGTGGTGCTGTTCAACCACACTGAATACATTAATGCCACCAACTCCCCCCCACACACAGGCATCTGCATAATGTAACACCAACAGCTACACAAATACATCTTCTGTGGCTTTTTTGTCTCAAGAAGAGCTCATATCTTTAATGGGCAGAACAGTTACAGGAAGAGGCAGGATAATTAAACATTACACTTGCAAAAAAATGTGTTAGTTCAAGCTAGGTCTGGAACTAGATACTACAAAACCAGGCAAGATGAGCACACAGCAGGAGAACCAAAGAAGCCACTGAAAGAAACCCTGTGAAAGGGGCAAAAGAAAAAAAAAAAAAAAGAAAAATCCAAACAATATTAGCCAAGCCAAGAGGTGTCATCTAAAGACAGCATCTGAGAAAATTTCTGCAGAAACATGTGCGCAGCTATCTTTCACCTAATGTTGCTAAGACAATAAAAAATGTAGAAAACATGAGAAGATCTAGTGCCATCTTCAGCCTCTGATCTTTGTCAAACCGTTTATCACACACCTGTGCTATGCTCAGAAGAAATKGGAACCTGGCTTTACAATAAGGTTTGGAATATGCTTTTGTGTGCCTACGAACAYCTGCATGCACATACACACAGATATGGATTTCAAATTCGTTTTAGTGGATGTTTAAATGGGCAAAGTTTCTCACAGGGATTTCAATCYGGTCATGAAGAAAAAAAGAGCAATAAAACCAGCATCCCATTTTAACAGGCTCAGCAATGGTCACAGATAGCACACTTACCTTCCCTTTCACATGTTCAGCTGATGTGGGCAGCAGRGCATACTCAGATTCTAACTCTGCACAGCACTGTTGGAGGAGAGAGAGGGTTTAAGGCAGGCAGGTGAAGAAAACAAAACAAAGATTAAAAAAGGAGAAGGAGCACTGCCACTGATTCTGAGCAAAATGCGACTTTATCTTTGGAACTGAACTGCTTTCAGCTGTCAGTTGCAAAACTGCGACTACAAAACTCTGTAGTTGTTTCCCCTTGCTACTTTCACCTTTAATTCTGCAGACCCTCAGGCACAAATATGAATTTTGTTCACATACAGCTGGCCCAGTTTTGACTGCTCCTCTGATGCCCTGTCACRGCCTAGGAAACATTTCAGGAGCTTCTGTTTGCTGTTATAAATACCTTGTTGTTCTGTGTTGAATGCAGAGCGCTCAGATCCTGAGCTGTAGCATTCCTTACTAGAACCAGTTGGGAAAAAAGACTTTCCACAACGTCTCCCCCTCCACCCCCTTCCAAAGTTGAAGCAAGTAATTTTATTCAAAGCAAAGCACTCCAGAGTTATGTAATTTCCAACATATTTCTCCTCGGAGGGCCACAAAKATAATAACTGTTTCATTGCCTGTTCCAGTATCTGGATACTGAAAAAAAAACTTACACGATGAGATTTTAAGCATTTCTTTTCAAGTCAGTCTGCAGAAGTAGGGCTGGTTGTGGGACAAAAATCACACCAACGCATCAAGGAAGGTTTCCCTCAACCCCTTTTGCTATGATCAAGAATTCCTCGTAGTGAAGACCAACACCACACCTCCAAGTCCTGACACATTTTTCCCAGAAGTTTGGATAAGAAAAATAATGTGCAGATTTGTGTATACAGATTRTGTACATGTTAGAAAAGAAGATGCYACATGCTACCAAATTGTTTGCAGCTCATCTCAGCTGTGTTGCCCTWCCACCAGAGCCCCTCCTGTGCAAGCCCACTTTTCCTCCTCCCAGCAAAGGACACCATACCTGGCACARCAATTCACAGAGGCGCCTCTGCAGCAGTTCCCATCTCAGTGCATTAGCAGTTGCTATGAAGAGACATTTACAAGTCTAACAGGGCTCCTTACAACTTGTTAAGGAGCACTCCAATGTTACAGCATCTCCAACTACTCCTAATCAGAGTGCACTGCAATTTGCATCAGTCTGGTTAAGCCTGCCACAGTTTTTCACAGGAAAGAGAAAACACTGGACATTTTCTTGCCCGTGGTTACATTTCCCCACATCATTAGTGTAAGGATGCCACAGTTCCCTGTGGAAATAGATCCTTCACTTATGGCTTAGGGAAAGAGAAGTATTTATCCTTTCAATCTGACATCCTGTGAGGAAATTTTAAAGTCCATGCTTCTATATTTAGAGGCATTTTCATCTCTTACCACGCAGGTGGGAGGAAGCAGGGGACTGGACTGGGTAGGAGGGAAGGAGACCACAGCCCAGCCCTTCAGCCAGAAGAGGCCTCAGACCTGTCTGGCTTTCTGCAGGACCCAAAATAAAGCATTTTTATTCTTCCTTCACTGCCAGCCTTGTTTGTCAACCCTGTTCTTCATAACTTTTTGCAACTTCTCTACACAKCTGTCAGTTTATTTATCTACAGAAAGATTTCTGCAAATTAACTGCAGTAATTTAAAGCCAAGGTCTCAGCCGTTTTCAGGGTAGTGGTGTTTTTCTGAGGGGGTCTCTTTGGGGGTTGAATTTGTGGGTTATTTTGTTTGGTTGCTTTTGTTTAGCTGRATTTTTGAGGGGGTTTTGTTGGTAGTATTTTTTTGGTCACAGTAGCACCAGTTTCCCATGTCTGGGATTCTCTCTTCATTTGCTCAAACTCACTTTGCAGGAGAGTTTAATCTATGCAGAGCTGGAAAATGACACACTATTTCCACTGTCATGCCWCTTACTAATAAAAAGATAAAGCAGATGCACAGTTTGAGAGAAGCATGAAAGCAAGATGAGCACTCACATGTGAACAGCACCAAAACGCTGATCAGAAGGGGACAAGCACAGTCTGGGCTGTTTCTGCCTAATCACTGCAAAGTTGTGCCTTAGAGCTAAAGCAAAGGGTCCCAGTGAATTTTTTCCTGCAAGATGAACTGTGATTCTCACACGAAGTTGTTTGCAATGCACATTTACATATTAAGCATCAATCACGTTGCCCTGGGAAGTGCACACCTGAGGCCAAACATTCAGAGGGCTTAAATCAGTCAAATCCCTTCTTCATAAGAAAGGGATCAGACTCCAGGGTCAGGAAAGAAAAAAGCCACGTGCTCTGGACTCGGACCACTGCATTATTTAATTGCCCGGGCTATTGAGGTGCTGCTGTCAGGAAGTGAGAGGKAGTCTGAAGTTTCCATGACTCTGTGGCAGAAGTTGCACGTGTACAGCACAGTGACACGATAGCTTTACACTAAAGAGAGCAGCCTAACACCACACAGTCATTCAAAAACGCAGAGCAAACACAAGCAGCAAACAGGACACAGAATATAMAAAAAACAGATCTATTCAGTTCAGGAAGCTTCAGAAAGAGGGATGGCTKTACTAGGAATGAGGTGGGGAATGGCACCTCTGGTAAAGGAGTACCTGTGCCACCAGTGGAGTTATTAATCTTTACTAATCTTTCCTCCTAGGACCAGGGGTTTTGTTGGGAGCTTCTGAAGCTTTGGTGGATCCCAACACCCATTCCTAGGGATCCCACCTGCTCCTCAGCTCACATGGTTGCAGAGCTCTTCAAGGAGAAGAAAACGTAGAAAAAAGGGAGAAAAAAAAAATACACCAAAATAACAAGCAAAACTCCACAGAGCATTTTACTGGATGACCTGAAGATCAATCCTATTCTCCCTTGCTGTAACTAAACCCTAAAGTGCTCGCCCATGCAGAACTGAATGCTGGCRCATTGCCAGCAGTTACTCACTTTTCTGGTGTTCCACCTTCTCCCAAAGCAACTGGCAAGTGCTCGCTAAAGCTGCGTTCGCATCCCTCAGCTTCTGCTGCTCAGAAATGGCTTCCTCCAACTTGCTCTTCAAGGATGCTGCTTCCTCACAAGCAGAGTGAAATGCTTCAACTTGATCCTCCGCCTAAGCACAAAACATTTAGGAAAAGAAGAAAGGRATTAAAAAAAATAAGATAAAGCAGCCTGGCTAACACAAGGAGCCTCTGCAGTTCATGCAAATGAAACTAAACTGCATCTGTTCTTTCTCAGGAAGTGATAAAGCTCCCTCTGAACTTCTGCATTTTTACGTTGGGGTGGACTGTGTATGGAAGCTATTTTTGGGCTTTTTTTTTCTCTTTTCTCTTTTTTTTTAAGCCACCACAAATATGCAATGCTGCCTCTTTCATCAGCAAACTGTTGTCACCACCCCCTCAAATTTTACTTCCTCTGCTGGTTCCACTTTTGCAGGGAGGCACACCATTCGGAACACACGACTCCCTTCCCCAAGGGCAGCCGTGCGTTGTGTGCAGCCCTTTGCCTCCCTGCACAGGGGGACCTGAGCTGTCCCTTACCTGTTTGTTGGCATCCTCCAGCTGCTTGGTGGCTTTTTGCAGCTCTAAAGCCARGGCTTCTGCCTGGCCAGCAGTTTCTTCTTGTAGCTGTTTGACAGTTTCTATCTCCTGTTGCCTGTGGGGTGAGAGAGCACAAACCACAGCCCRTTAGTGACATTTTGGAGCGGGCTGGCCAGGAGGTGACACACTGGCTGCTGGGACACGCACCAAAAGCCAGCTGTCACACACTCAGCTCCCCAGGACCCAGCACCAGGGAATCAGACACTGTTTTTCTACAGCAGGAAGGGGATGAAGGCTGTCCGTGGTGTTTCTGGGTACTGCAGGGGAACCACCAGAGAACTCTCGAAGAGCAAGAGCTCAGTGGGGCAAGCTTTTGCAATTTGGACAACAGAACATGTTCTCTCATGGTTTGGGAGAAAGASTGAGTGGATATAGAGTCAATCATTCTAGAAAAAGATACCCTGGAGCTATTACTACTACTGGAAGAATTTCCTAGTGTTTGAGAGGGATTTGACAGGAAGTAGATGCCATCAGGACCTGTGCTAAAGAGGATGRCTTTCACTGAAACCCTTCTTTCCCACTGCAGAAACCTTTGCCCATTTCCTCTTTAACTCAACTCCAATTTTTTTTGTTGTTGTTACCATCACAAACAATTTTGACACAGAGCGACAGCCTTAAGAAACCAAGCCATCAGTATTTTTAATCAGCTCTTTTCCAAGTGGAGGGAGGGCACGTGGGAGGTGGTTCAGTGGAAGGAAAGTCAGACAAAAAGTGTGGTACAACTGCTCCACATCAGCTCTTGGGGCTGCCAGGTCAAATCCAGGGATGGGGCTTGGAGCAACCTAGTCTGGTGGAAGCTGTCTCTGCCATGGCAGGGGGTTGGAACTGGGTGTTCTTTAATATCTCTTCCAACCCAGATCATTCTGTGATTTTATTTGTATCACCAAAACTCATAGCACAGCCCATGTGCCAAAAACAGTTGTATTTTCATATTTAATGACAACTCATTGAAGCTGCACCCTTGARAAACTGACACATCATCTTGCCTGGGCCCAGCAAGTATATCCCAAAACAACAGCTGCAGACAGGTAATTTACAGCTCTCCTGCTTCACACAATCCCAGCAGTTTTTTTAATGGTTGCACCTACTAAATAGGCAGTGCCCTCCTTACTCTGACTTCTCGGTCTGTGGCCTCCCTGGTGCTTTCACCTCCAAGACTGTACATCAGCTCAGACACAAACCTTTMCTCCCACACAGTGTACCCATTGTGCTAAAACCAGATCCACTCTCCAAAACAGAAAATCATTTCCTCTGTGAAAAAAAAAATCTTGAGAATTCAGTAGACTTTGTTCCACAAAATAAACCCGAAAATAAAATGCTAACCGGCTAAGCAACCAGTAATAAAAAAACAACCGAAACCCAACCTCTACAAAAAAAAAAAAAAAAAAAGACACACATGCTTTGAAGGGGTACCTAGCAGAGAGCTCTCTCCTGAGGTGCAGCTGTTCAGTCTTGGTTCTCCTCAGGTTGCCTGCCATTCGAATAAAATCCTTGTCTAAGGACTCCTTGCATTTTTCCAAGAGCTGGAGTTTCTGGGTCCAAAGATGCCTTTTTTCTCCCAGCTCTTGCTTGAGAGCCTGTGGAATTTTGAAGTTGCCACGTGATTAGAGGAGGAGCAGAGCCAGAGAAAGAACCTGAGTCTCAATTTACACGATGAGAATAGAGGTCCCTGCTCCACTGTTTAATATCATCACCTACATCCCACACCACCAGCAGTAAAAGAYAAAACTCCACCAATGAGATGCCCAGATACAGTTTTTGCTCCTGTATCTCATAAGAGATAGTTTTAATAATGATCATCTTGCAGGAAGCCAATTTAGACTTCTATGCCCCTTTCCTCAAAGTATAACTAAATCCACTGGGACCAATTTGAGTTTGTATTGCAGCAAAATAAACAAAATAACCAAGACCAAATAAAACCATATTTCAGTTTATCATACATGCCTAGCAAATGATTTGTCTCAGGGATGGTTCCCATGACAAAGGCTTTTAGATTTACCTCTGGATTTTAGGAAGRAAAAGGAGAAGAGGGTAAAAATTAGGTCTCTGAACAGCAACTTGCAGTGTAAAGTACAGAGAGAATCCAGCGTTCTCTCTCTCTGACCTTGCTCAACTTGAACACATGAAATTGAGCCCTCAGCCTTTAAAGAATGCTTAATGAGAGTCAAACAGAGGTCAGGAACGAATGAAGTTTATATTTCTGTGATTTTGCAACAATTCTTAGGGTAAAACATGAGCCTTACAAATACAGGCCATGCTATCTGCTGCTTGCAAGTTGGAGTCTGATGTTTATGAGCTTCAAATAAGTATCATGCTTTAAAAAAAAATTAGAATAGTGGTTTTTGCTGATAGGTTCCCTACAATGGCATGGGATGTGACCATGTGCAACTGCCCACATCCTGAGCATCTGTTTCCCAACCAAGGCAAGCAGCTTTCAGTTGCAGAAATACCATGATTTTGACACTTAAGTGGTATAGGCTTATCAAGGCAYGTGTGCCAGTCTTATCTTCCAGCAGAAGGGTGAAAAAGCTTTTGCTGTCAGTATCTATATACTTAAATAAATGTATAGATGTACAAATACATAAGCACACATCACATTCACTTTATGTACAATATCCTTTAAAACACATTTGAAAATACAAAACCCCACCAAAACATGGCCATAACTTATTTCACAGGAAATGGTGAGCAAGCATTCAGGCTTCTAGTGACAACTTTTGTTGACAAACTAATTAAATAATGCACTTTCTCTGAGGCTGGAAGAAGAAACTATGAATTTCTCTTTTTTTTCAGATCTACTCTTATTCTGCTCCATACACAAAGTTTCACACATATCTGGCTTGTTCTGTCAGGATGAAGACTATTTTTGACATGAAGTCACCTCCCATCCCCCACGGGAGCCTAAAGGATGGGACCTTTAATTTTTAAAGTATTTTATTCTTCCCTGATCCTCTGTTATCTGAGTTTCCAAATGCATCACTCTTTAGGAGCCAGAATAGGATTCATTTGCCACGATCAAATCCAACCCCCACACCAAAACTTTGCAGCTTCACATGTTTAACAGGAATATGATCCCAATGTGAATGTGACTTAACAAGTATTTTTCAGCTCTGACAGCTTTGAAGGAGGAGGTTTTCAGTCAAGATCAACAAGCTACAGCAATTCATGAGCCAGCAGATTCCTTGAGTCTACCCAAAGTCACATCTGGGTGAAGAGAATGAGATRCTTGACCCTTCTCTAAAAGGAAGATTTCAGGGTTTACCTGAAGAAAAATCCTAAAAAAACTGGCTCGAGGATTGGATGGCTCCCAGTGATTGCTCCAGCCCTGCCCAGGAAAGACTGAGAGGCCCAGCTACAGCATTCAGCAGCACTAGAGGAGAAGGGAGATTTTCTGCCCAATGTACCGCCAGCTTCAAGCCACACATCCCCTGGAGCCACCTGCTGTTACCCAAGGGAGATTAATTGTGGGGCCTACAATTAATCCACTACAGAGTTGAAAATCAGCATTAACATACAGCTTGGTAGTGTTGGAGCATTCCCAACAACAGATCAGCAGGCAGGAGCAGGTGAGAGAAAAAGCCATATCCAATAAGATGGAAACTTCAGAAATGGTGGTGTTATAGGGGAGAGGAGGAGGGAATAAGAGCATGAGAATTTCCTTGTGTCCACAGGCACCTGCTACCACAGGGGGAAAACATTTTTACCAGCACCTTGAGCAAAAGTCTTTACTTGTAAGCCTCACAAGAGGTATGAGGAATAGGAGAAATACATTACGMAAGATTAAGTTGTAAAACAAGATTTTGTTGAAACTCTTCCTGTAGAATATGCCCAGCAAAGGCAGAATTATTCTCCTTTCAAAATAAAGTAAACCCTGTGGAGGTTTTGATTTGGAACTTTGGTTATAAAACCACATTCCCTCTCCTCTTGAGGGAGAGACCATCCAGTGCCGTCACCAAATTCAGAGCACGGGGCAAATGGGTTCAAGGCACACAAGAGAGAGGCAGCAGGCAGAAAAGCTCCATTGTTCACAGAATTGCCACCCCAMCTCATTTTCCTCTCCTAACTGACCTGTTTCATCTGCCCTTTCCTTCAACCACAGTTTGTACAAAGGGAGCTCTTGCACAAGACAAGCCAGGAAGAGCACAGCATGTAAACAAACAGCAAACATCCTTTTCCCTCCTCAAAAATCCTACAGTGACAGAAGATACTTCTCTCCATTTCTGACCCACAAATGGACTCTGATCTCCAGTAATTAATATGCACAGCATGCAGCATCAAGATATGCACCTGAAATTTTTGCTCAGCCCCACCATTTCACTAAAGGCTTCAGAGAAACAGTTACTTACCACGAGTTTTCTTTCCCAGGCTTGTTCCGTGTCCTCATCAGGATCTTTTACCCATTGTAATGAAACCATGACAAGCTCCTCTGCTTCAGAGGCTTCCTCTTGCTGAAAAACAAAACAAACCCTAAAACAAAAACCCCCAATCTCTGGCATATTTAGTGCTCATCCAGCACAACTCTCCCCAGAATTACCTACGATATAAATTAGTGATAGAGTAGGTGCTAAGTGATGTTGTTAAACTATGCCCCCCTCTGCTCTCAAACAATTCTTATTTTTTCAAGAGGAGCAAACATAATCTGATTGGCAATGCCTAGAGAAATTAAATTAATTTAGATTAATTAATTAAATTAATTTCTGGTCAAACACCACATCCTAAATCCATGTAAGCTTCGCCACTGACCAGGTTTTGCATGATAGCCTTGAATTTTTCTCCTGCATATTCAGGCCCCTGAAGCAAAAGCAGCACTTCACGGTCCAGTGTTTCATCCAGGGACGTCCATTCAGTCTTGATAAACTTTGAAGAAATGGAAGAGCCAGATAGTTTATTTTGACATCCCCTTATTACAAACCAGCATCAGTGACATTTAGACTTTCCTGTATTTACTGGAAGGTCAGAGCTACTGAAACTTGAGGTTTGGAAAAGCTTTTCCAAAACCACTGAGGATTTAAAAAAAAAAAAAGGCAAGCCAGCCAAGCTGCTGAATGATCCAACGTAAGTATTCATGTCAGGGTAGGCAAGGGGAAGTCAGTAATTAGTTATCTTTATTCAGAAGAGGCATTACCAAGTGATGAATAAGCAGAGCCCTTCCTTGCTTTACAGGTGACTCTGTGGGATCGTGTCTCACTGCAGCCTTTGAAGGGCAAACACTGTGACTCACTGGGGTTCTGGGGAGCTGCAATATGGGATAACTCTCCAACAAAGCTGCCTAGCCAAGCCTACCACTCCTTTCTGGGCCTAAAGTTTTACTCCATTGATATGGTTTTGGTTTTTTGTTTTTTTTTTTTTGTTGTCAAAAATGCAAACTCTTTGCAAATGTACCTTGTCGAAAAATAAGCAGCTGCCCAGTGGTGTCTTATGAGAAAAATCACTCAGCAGCATCTGTCTGCTGTCAGCTGAGCTGCACAGCTCATGTCTGAAGGGAAAACAGCACACAGGGAAGAATGGGACTCCATGGATTGGCTAAGGAAGTGGGAACAGAATAGCTCAGCTAAAAAYCAGACCMAACACMRTAATTGTAGCWGGATGCTCTGCYTAAGAGGGGGWAAAAYAATACCCTGCCYGCAAAAATTATCAGTGGTGGATAAAGAAGGGGGGATCATGCTGCTKTTGGTGTTGARGAATGCCAAGACCAGCCTGATTCCTTGATCCCAAAATTAAAATTCTGGAGGATGCAAAGAACAGTGTTCCCTGACAGAAACTGGCACCAGTGAGGAAGCGGCACAAAAAGCTCCTGAACCAATTGAAATGGCACAGAGGACCTGGAAAGATCTGAATGCCAGTCAATCACTTTACACCATAAAAACCCTGTCCCACTCTTTAAAGTCAGGGACCTGTGATGCACCCCTTCAAGCAGGGTGTGTGTGGAGATTCCTCCCCTGAGTGGGGASRCCCCTCAAARTTACTCCTCAAACYGAATAACAGAGATTTGCYCATGGTCATCAGCAYRGCTGARTAAYAAAAATTCTATCTAACCATTACTAGCTTTGAAATCATTGATTTAATRGCTAGTGCACTGTACAAATAATAAAAACTGTGTTCAACAATTCAGATTAAAGTATTTTAGTCTAATCATTATCTTCTATTTAAATAAATRACTTATTCATTTAAACATCTTTTACAGCAAACCAAATATATTTATCAGATTTTCTTAACAATACATCATTAGATAAATACCCTACAACTTTATCAAGATGCTCACTCTAATGCTGTATTTCTTTTCTCACAACATTTGACTTCAAAGAAAAAGAAGYCTCCTCTTTCACAACCAAAAATTCATTCTTAATGTCTGGTGTAGGCAGCACAAGAAGCAGACTGTCAAGTACTTTCTGCAGCATAAAAACCTTCATATGTTTGAAAACTGATATCTTTTCCCATCAGTCTGTTCTTCTGCCAGCTAAATGCATGACCGAGGCTCCTCCAGATTGACTTTGTAGAGCAGAGGTRGGGTTTGGAACAAGATGATCTTTAAGGTTCCTTCCAACCCAGGCCATTCTATGATAATATGAGCTAATTTTGTTATAGCTGCAAGGGTTTGGCTTGGTCTTCTCTGGACTTTCTCCAATGTGCTTGGGACAATATTGCAATCTTCTTTCTTTCTGTGCTTACATTGCTAGGATTGATGGCCTCAAATTCCAGGGTTATCTAATCATCTACAGGGAATGAGGTTTGTTCTGCCTCTGCTGAKGCAAGGCAACTGGGAAGAGATTAAKATTTAATTCATACCTCAGAAGACTGTGCAAGCTCCAGTTCACAGTGCAGTGAATTCATCCCTTCAGGAACATTGCTATTAAATTTACACAACCAGGGGAAACTTAGCCCATTTCTAGAAGAAGAAAGGAAAAAAAAAAATCACATATCAATCCTTTTTTTGACTTTTGATGAACTGCCTTTCYTGGGATTTGTTCACAATACTCACGAGATCAGCTCTTGCTGCATGTGTTGGATGTTCTCCAGGAGTTTATTTTTTTCTGCCCGCAGTGTCTGAAAAATCCATGGYGTTTGGTTGGAGGGTGACTCTGTAAAATCAGCACAGGCCCTCTCTCACACAGCCCAGACCAAACCCATACCTCTATTATCGAGGAACACTCCACAATGGTTAACTTGAGCTCCTTGATGTCCTGCTCCTTCTGCAGAGATTGTGGAGAAAAGAACCAAAAAAAAAAAAAAATCACTATATCCAATCCTACATCCCAGCAGTAAGATATATGATTTAGTTTGAGCAGCAACCTGATCATGACATAAAAATAGTTGCAAATTTAAGAGAATACAGTGGGTTATCTTGCATGTTTACTAAAACAAAGCCCTCAGATGACCTTTTCTAACTAACTTCTAAAATTAAGGAGACACACACTTTTCCAGGTGCTGTAGTTTAATCATTTACTTACCTGGTTTCAGTACCAACATCTTAAACTACACAGAAGCACTGTAGTTTTAGCTTAAATCATGGTCTGCATTATATGCCAGCATGAGTTTTARCTTCCACTGCCCCTTAAAACTAATTGCAACATTCTGAATTTAATTATTTTTCATTAGAGTGTAGCACTCTGTCAATTAAACATGACCTAATAGAAGGGCTGATAGAGTCAGGCCTCATGGTAGGACTGAGGAATTGATAGAAGCAGAACCTTCCTTAAAAACCAGCAATGAGCTCCAGCCAGTTTATGCCATTCCAATAGAAGACATTGCATAGACAGCAGAGAATTTCTAAGAGAAAACAGGAATTTYAAGTAAGAGCTCTTGTCCTCTCCCACTTTTAGGAGTTCTTCCGACTCTTTCTTTAAAAATCATTGAGGTTTTTGAAAGAGATGAAGTGCACAGAAAATTCAAACAGGAAACATGAGATTGTAGAACCAGATCATCCTAATGCCAACAAGTCAGTCTTCCACAGCAGTTGCTTCAAAATTATACCAACCAGTCCCATTTATCATCATGGAATCTAGCAGTCTACTTTMAAAATTCCCATTTAGTAAATAGACTGTGAGAGTCTTGTTGAAATAAAATTATATGACAGAGTTACTATTATTATTATTATATAACTCACAAAGTTTAGAATCATTCAAGGAGGAGAAAGTGAAAGCTACTTAAAAAAAAATTAATAAATTTATGCCCTTAGGCTGCTTCTGGAAAAGCAACCAGGAAAACTATTAAAACATTCAGCTACAAAGTTATCAGCTGGATTACACCAAAGTTCAGTTTTTTGTTGCTATTTGAATTCAGCTGCAGCCACTTTGCAGGCAGCCCAATAGTCAAATATTTTATCAGATTTATAGCRTGTTCTGCTAAGTAGAAGTTCCGCTGGCATTGAAGGCTCTTTGCATAATTCATGAATCCAAAAAAATGCCAACATGCCTGTGTAGTCTTATGTCTTTGGTTTCTAATATAAAATGCAAGTTTAAAAACATCAGAAATTTTCACTCTTCAACAGAGCCTGAGTAATTACACCTCAGTAATAAAAGGACAAATTTGCTTTTCCATTGGGCTCCAAGTCACCATTTCTCATTTGACATAATTTCAGTAAAAGACATGAAGGGGAAGACCTTCTGTAGGTACCTGCTAAAGGAGTAGCCTTTAAAAGTATCTGGACATTTTTTTCTGAAGTTTGCAGGTCTGTTTGATCAGGTTGTGATTTAAAAAAGAGAAAAATAGAAGAAGCATGCAAAATCCTGAAACCTTTAATTATGCTGACTCATAACCAGGTCCTAAAGTGGAGCTCGCCTACTTGGAAGCCATTTATAGGATCAGGTTCTGCAATGTGAGAAGAGTAGAAATAAAAGTGCCACAGTGAATACTATTGCTTTGCCTTTTTACAAATCATCTCACAGACCAGAAGCCTGGGGTGCTGGAAGATTTTCATACCCATGGCAGGGGCTTGGAACAAGGGATCATTAAAGGCCCCTTCAAACCCAAATCATTCCATGATWCTGTGGTTTTCAATCAATAATGGAATAAAAGCAACTAACCTGGATCAGGCTTGCCTCTTTATTCACCACAGTGCTCTCATAGACATGGGCTTGGATCTGAACAAYGAAAAGATCAAAAGTAAACTCAGCTGTCAATACAGTTTATAACATAAGTCAGTTCCTATTTCCCCCAGGAGAGGAAAAAGTATCAATGTTCCTTCCATAAAAAACTCTAATTTTTCTTTGAATACCTTGTGGGGTATGTTTCAAAGTACAGATCTTGTACCCAGCAAAGAGTGAAAGCATTTTCAACTTTCAGTCCTCTTGGTTTCGTCTCATCTGTCCAGGTCCAATATTTTCAGCAACATCACCCAAACCATGCCCTTAATGTTTTCTCAAATAGTGGGGATAAGGTTTCCTAAAAGTTTAACTTGGAGGAACAAATGAAACTGTGGATTGTTTCTTCTAGCCCAGTTTTTAGCCTCCAGACAACAACTTCYTTAATCGAAGCTGTAACACCATCCAAACTACTCTTTCACTGCAGTCCTTCCATATATAGAGGTTCAGGGCTGTCTGCCTTCCAGAAGCAGAAATTCCCCCTTCACCAGACCCAAGTACAGGCTGACTTTTTATTCCTCACAGCTTCMAAATGCTTACTTGAAGTTGTGCTGTGTTTTTAGACAGCTCCAAAATCTTCTTTTGCAGCCCRTCAGTGTCCATGCTATTCCTAATAATCTAAACAAGACAAGAGTGTTTAGGCACAGCTGAATGGATTGACAGCTTCTYCTTGAAGAAACCAGGCAAAATGACATCACCACCCCCAAGCTGCTGCCTACTCTTGAGCACCACCAATATTTTTCCACATACATTGCATGTGCTTGCCCCACCAAAACTGCCTCTGCTCCTTTTTCCCACCCAGAGCACTGGTAAAAGAGAAAACCCTCAAAATGGGATTTACAACCACTACCAGACATAAAAAGCTAAATAGAAGTCAGTCCTGCAGCAAGAGAATTATTTTCAGAAGGAGGTGGTTTCATAGCTATTTGGACTAAGGAGTTTTTCAGRAAGACTGGTCTTAAGGTCTTTATTTTCATTAGGATGGGTGATTTAACCTGTTTCTCTATTTCCCCCTAAATAGTCTGAAATACAAYCTATTAAAGCATTTTATCACCTGATAAAAACCAGTTTATATAATATGTGCTCTAATTAAGTGAAGAAAGAAAAAAAGTAAGAATGAACAGCTCTCCTCTGAATTAAAAACAAGCCTAGGGATATTCTACTAATGGAACTGTATTCCCCAAAAACCTCCTGCAGGTTCTTGGCCATTGTCAATGGATCCATCTCTGAGTGGAGATCCYGCCCACTGCTTTTTATTTTCATATTTTTGGTGTTACAGCCCTATACAAGGTTCATCCTTTGAATCTTAAGGGAGAAAAACAGAAGGGAATACAAAATAATAGTGTTGGATGGGGATTGTTTCAATATAGAGTTTGTGTATTTATAGCTGYGGGAAGAACCAGAAATATTTGGAAGTTGCCTATAAATCTTGGAAAAATGGTAGTGGGAGGGAGAAGTTTGTCCCTGTGCTTCCCTAACCTCATCTCCTTACTTAGCCAGCAAATGGAAAATCTGAAGCACAGTGCAACTTCAAGATATGAAGATTTTTTGACAAATCACCCTTTTAAAATGTTAGATACCTTGATAACCTAATTAACATGCAAGGCTTCAAAATCTGATAAATATTTCATTTCTTAGTGGCAAGTTTTAGCTAGGCAAGAATATGTAAAATCACCATTTATTTTACCTCTTCCTGGAGAGAAGTAACTTTGATGTTGAGAGACTGATTTTCTTTTTCCTGATCAAGTTTATGGGAAGAAAAAAAAAAAAAAAAAAAAAAAAAAAAAAAAAAAAAAAAAAAAAGAACAGAAAAAGAGAAAAACAAAATAGTTGGGTTTAGCATGTCATGTTCAACAGTCAAAAAGCAACAGACCACAAACACATCCAGAGCCCAAGATGAAGCTGTGGTGTTGAATCCCTTTGTTTTAGAGAGCACAAAAAGGGGACAGCTGAGTCTGGTGCAGCTCATGAACCCTCACTGAAGGGCTTGACTCAGGCATTTCAAACTCAGGCATTTCAAACCAGAGCTCAGGGAACAGGGATTTAAAAGCACAGCTACAACATTTCCAGTAATATTTCTCTCTCCCGCCCCATCTCCTCCTCACAGGGTGAGTTATGCCTGTAACCTCAAATTAAAACAAAACCAGAACACACACACACTGCAGCAGGATGGCACAAAAAAATATTCCTGTTTTTGCTTAGCATGGAAGACTTYTTTTTGATCCTAAATACCCGCCACCAGCAGTGCACAGAGCTCTGGAGCACCACAACACCAAGATGGGACTGTGGTGTGAAAAACACTCATGGCAGCAGCAAAAAAATGTTCTCTGCAGAGCTCTGGGGTTTGGCAACACCTGCCAAAGCTGCAGCCACAYCAGCCTGGGCACCAGGTTGCTTTACAGCTCCCACAACTGGTACAGAGAAGGTCTCATTTCTGATATTTTACAGCCTGAGCAGTCAGGCCAGCACCACAGCGAGGTGTGAGATACTGTACGAGGCAAACTAAGAAGAAAGAGCACCCACTAGCTGCTTGTTCTGCCACAGTATCTGCTCTCTCTTCTCTTCTGACAGGTTCAGGTTGTTCCTTGCTTCTTCAAGGTCTTCTTCCAGCGATTTGGCTTTCAACACAGAGTTCTGGATGCTRCACAGAGGGAAGTAAATCCAGAGAAACTTTAGCCAGTTAATGGTGGTTGTTTACATAGGCTTGAAATAGAGTATTTTTAGAAGCCACCAGGGACTTGTGTTCTGGCAGAGAAACTTTACAGAAGAGAAATAATCAAGTTTAAGCCTATCATTTCTGTTCAGGAAGCAAAGGCTCATGGATTTAGGCCTCTATTCATTACCCCTTCCATTCTCACAGTGAGGGATAAAACCCTGGGCAAACAAAGCACCCAAGACAGATGGATGCAAACAAAGCTGTTAAATATGTTAAAAAATGTAACTTGTTACAGTTAAATATATCAGGTTAGCTGAGCACGTAAACTCATCTTCACAACACTTCACAGTTAACAGCTGGGGAAACCATTTCAGTTCCATTTTCAAGGACAAGCTCTGCACCATTTTCTTCCCCTGATCTGCTAAACCCCAAACCGTGTGTATTRAAGCACCAAGCAAGGCCCTTTTCCAGGCTAACTCTGTCCTGCACAGCATCACAGAGCAGGTGGTCCCACACAAGGTCCCACATCCCATGCCAGCTACCCTGCAGAACCCTTGCCTTAATCTCCCCTGAAAACCCTAGGAACAGTTTGGCAGCTGACCAAAATGTACCATGGTTTAATTAATTAGGTCAGATAAACAGCATGAAAAACAGGCTTATTCTCATGGCACTGACCTGTCTCCAGACTACAAAAATGCTGAACAAGTGAAACAACACACCTCAGTTCCTCAAATGAGTAGCAAAACAGCTCTTAGACACTCATTTCCCCTCTGCTTGGCAACATGAATGTGGTCTAGGATTGGAAGCTTTCCAGTGCTTAGCTGTTTTCTTGGTTATWTTGTGCCCACTTTTTTAAAATTGTTGTTGTTATTTTGTTTGTTTGGTTGCTTGCTTTAGCCTGAGATTTTCTCAGCATGCACCCACAACACCAAATGCTGCAATTTCCAGGCTCTAAGATAATGATTTTATAAGAACCAGGAGGGACAGGGCAGAAYAATCAGGTAAGAGGGCTAAACCTTACAGATCCTACACAAAGTCAAGAATGTCACTGTCATGAAGTACTGGTGAGGAGAAAAGCATGAAAGCAAGGCTGGAAGAACACAGCTCTGCCCATGGCAGAGGCCTGGTGCCGTCAGGCTCTCCCACCTTTTCAATTGTTGCCGTAGATGCTCGTTATCTGCCAAGAGCTTGCTGTTGGTCTCATCCACAGCTTCCAGGGTGAGCTTCAGCTTGTTGTTCTCTTCCTGAAGTTTCTGGTTGCTGTACTGCAGGTCCGCAACGCAGGTTATCAAATCAGAAGTCTCCCTGTCCACACAGCAAAGCCAGGAAAGATTGAGAGAGGTGATTTGATCTAATTCAGACTTTTAAAACATCCTCATGCACTGATTAGAGGTGCAAGGAGAGCCCACAGAGGATTTGTAATGCTGCAATGTCAAGTCATTTGCTCTGTGCAGAGGTACTGGAATCTCTTCAGGTCAGTTCTCCAGTTATATGGGCACCAAGAACAGTTTCAATTTCTTTCTGCTACATACAACTGAAGTTTGCTGTCAGACAASTGGCATAACTGGATGTCTGCATGAGAATACCTTAAGATTTGGCTAACCACCTCTTGGGCCACTAATGRTGTTTTTGTATTCACTACAATTTCTTTCTTTTCCTCCAAGCCATCCCTCACTTACGGTTTCTACCAAAACTTGAATGAGGAACACTCATTTGAGATCTTGAAGTTATATGGAAGCACCAGAGAGCAGATCTCAGATTTCTGACTATGTGTGAACTGCAAATGAAACTTCTGCTCTTTGTTAAGAGCTTAGCCATTAACAGAGTCCAAGTCACAGACATAATTATTACTACAAAAAAACCCCAAACCTCAACAAGCTCCCTACAACAAGAAAAACGATCCCAAACAAAACCCAAGACCAGATTTTCAGGACAGAATGTATTCTTACTGTCAGACAACTAAGAATTGGTGGAGGGAAGAAACCAGTTTAAACAGAGAAAAACATGGCAAATCTCTGACCACAGGGAAGTGAAAAGGCAAAGGGACACAGAAGCACCAAGATATCAGTGGGAAAAATTACTGGTGTGTTCRTAAGTCTGAGTAGAAGCTGTGAGGAAGGAGGTGACAGCATCAAGAGCTCCTGCARACTGAGGTGAGCATTAAACTCTTCAAGGATAGTGCTCTGAAACAGACGTGCTAGGAATTTCTGACAAGTGATTCAAAGCTRGGGGTACTACATTCAGAGAAGGAATTGCTTAAATGGACTCACATGTCTCCTTTAGACACATCACCCCCAAAGGCCTCCAAGCTTCCCGCTGTAACATTCATCCGCCCATGTGTCCTTTTGGCTGAAAGAGGTGGGATTTGGTTATAGAGCAAGAAAGTGAAGCTTTCCCAAACAGAGAGTAAAATGTTCTGCACCTTCAGAGACATTTCTAGGCACTTGAAATTCCAGGTCTTCCATGCTTGCTGATGATTCCTCAGTGGCACCATCTTCCCTGAAACAAAGAAGCATCAGGGGTCACAAAATCAGCAGGACACTGGTCTGCTTACCAACCTTGTAACACTTCTGAAATTTTAGCCAGACCCAATATTGTGAGCACAGTATCCCAAAGCCATCTTCTTTCCAGARTATGGAAGGTAAAGTTTGTACTCTCCTGTTTTCACAGAAAGCTTATGAGATAGAGTCATTAAAATGCTGTTACCATTTCCTCTTACGGYCTTCAATCCACTCTCCCATGACAGCATGATATGTTTCCAGGTCCATGGAGATGTCTTTGTGCTCTGGGTCGAGCATGGTGCACAGCTCTTCAAGACCACTGTCCTCTGATCCCCGACTAGTTGTATGCCTCAAATAATCAATTAGTTTGGACACTGCCACTTTTCCTAAAGCAGAAACAGGGYTCAGACTCCAAAATCTGGCAAGGCATTTTAAGAAATGGTAAAAGACCACTCTGTTTTAGTGCCCTATATCCAATCACCCCCTCAAGAGTTGTAGACAAGCAACTGATCCCTGCAGCTGTAGCGTGAAAAAAAGTTGTTTAGAACTCTTTTTGGCTGGGTTGGGGTTTTTTTTTGGTGGTAATGGCATTTTTGTTGTTTTTCTGATATAGAAATGTAAAAATCCAGTTTACTAGTTTTGCAGACTTCAGTTTAAGAGGAACAAAAGATGATACATGATACTCATCTTTGCTCTCAAGGCCAGGCTGGACYRGGCTCTGAGCAATTTGGGATTGRGGAAGGTGACACAGCTGGCAGGGTTGGAACAAGATGATCTTTCAAGTCCCTTCCAGCCCAAACCATTCCACATTTCTACCACTTTTARTCATGTTTGAGATGGACCTGGGAGGAACTGCCTTTTGCTCTGAATTTTCCCAAGTTTCTACCAGGATAAAGGCTAAAAGAAAGAAACAATCATTTTCAATAAGGGTGATTGTTAGAAACATGTTGTTCCTCTATTTCCCCTGCACTAAAACACTGCAAAGATCAACAGGGGAAGGATCAGGCACCATGCAAAAGAGGCACAGACATTTATCCACTTATTCTGCATCTGCCACAACACAGGCACCTCACTAAGGGAACCTAAGCACATCAGAGATTGGCATCTCTCAGGGATCATAATATAATTTGAACCTTGGAAATCTCTTGGGAGGAGAACGAAACAGCAATGAAAACCCCCAGCAAACCTGTGTGATGGATGTCACAGGCACAGAAGATCGTGGTCAGCAGGTCTTCTTCACAGATCAAGCTCACATCGTRCATCTCATCAGCTTTGTACCCCAATGTCTGCCTCCCCCCTATGAGGAATAAATCTGTTACTGCCCATCTTTATTC
>NW_026623360.1:1159672-1162188 GCF_030028575.1 Malurus melanocephalus
AAATCTGGTTATAAAACACTGGCTAGTGGAAGTCTAAATTAATATCTTAAACTGTTAAAAATGTCATTATGTCTTAAATCAAAAACAAATTAACAAATTCAAAAAAGTTTGTTCCTTATTACTTCCTCACTTTTTACACGCACATTAATATTTTTTAGAGAGAATTTAAGGTTTGCCTCAGCTCTTTTTACAGTCTTACAAGATTTGTGTGTTACTAAAATGTGTCGTTTAAGTGGTAAATAAATGTCATCTGTGTAGACTGAATGTTCCGATGTCTAGGATTTTGAATTAGGAGGTGTTCTGCTTYAGGATTTTTACCTCTTTCACTGGAAGGAAATGCCTTTTGCACAGGAGGTTGGACCACAGCACTTTCTGGCTTTTTATCAGATGTGAAGAAATATAAATTTGGACTTGATGTAAGATACTTCTGCTTGGGGCGCACATCTTTAGGTTCAGCGTGTGATAAAGCACACAGCTTGTCCTGGGCATTGGCCTCCCTGGATCCAAAGCAGTATGGAGAAGAGTTATCCATGGGGCACTCAGACCTCCATGGGCTGCCAGATCTCTCACTGCTTTTAAGGATTGAAAAGGTGGCATTTGCAGAGTGGGAGTCAGAGGTGGCCCCGAGACAAGGTGAGTTAGCAGAGAAAACATTGTCACTGTCAGGCGTGGCTGAGGGGGAAAAAGTACTATCCCGGTTTCTGCAAGTTCTCCCTTTCAGTATTTCTTCCAGATTTTTTTTAACATTGCTCTGTGGACTGTCAAAGTTCCGGGACTGAAATTTTGGGATCTGCAAGGCTGGGTTGGAGACTTGGTCCATCATTTGGATAGACTGGATCTTCCTGCAGATGCTCTTCACTGGGTTGTGATGCCGTTTCTTAGCTCCACATTCCAAAGACATCACAAATTCCCTTCCCTTGCAAAATATCTGGAAAAAATAGGGACAAGAGATRAAAGTCAGGGTGATCAACACACACATATTTATACCAATTTTCACATTCAGCTTTGGCATCAAGTAGTTTGAAAACCCTGTTTCCACTTACCAGCTGTGACAGAAACCTTCAGCCATAACACTTAGTTGTCCTAGGAACTAGAAGTTGATGTGGAAAAGTTGGGGAAGACAGAAATACTTCCTGAAATCTCACTGCTTGTTCTTAAATATCATAACCATGGCAGGGAGGTGAGTGGAATGAAAATAAAAACTGAAGAACACMCTGCAAACTAGCAGAGGACTTTTGAGCACTTAATTGTATTGGGGGGCAGGGGACAGAAAAAATAAGACCAACAAGACTTTCAGCATTTCTGTGAGCCCACAAGAACAAAAAAAAATGCGCCCAAATGCAGTGTTTCTTCCACCAATTACCCACAATTACAGCTGCAATGCTGCCACAGGGAGAATTACACAGGGCACACCCTACAGAGGCACTTCAGCCAATCTGTATTTTTATTTTCTATTCTCCCAGGCAACATTTAAAAAAGGTATTTCCGACAAGATGAGCATGTTTGTGTGGTGACTAAGGAATGGGAGGTTCATTTTACAGGGATAAATCCACATTCCAAGTGAGGTTTCCACATCTACCCTGCAAATTGCAATGACCTGAGCAGATCRGTTGAGAACTTTGATGGGACACTGTGGATTTCACCCACAGCTTCTCATCCCAACAAAGCAGCATCTGCTGAAACAGCAGCACCAAGAATGTTCACTGAGGGATGCCCTCAGCAGACTTGGGATGGAGCTCTGGGACAGGCACTCCCAGCTTGGCTGAATCTTTGCCATTGGGAAGAAACAAGAGAGAAATAATTCCAGCTGGAAGCTGGYTGTGACAACAAAATTATTGTAAGGGATTTATTATTAAATAATAATAATATACCAGATGAAGTTAGCTGAAGCGCTCAAGAATCACACTTTAAGTGATTTTTTAGGTAGAAAAATTAAACCCTTTCCCCAAAACAGCAACAGACTTGGCTAGCATTTAACACTTGTATAATCTTTTGAAGCAAAGAATAAAATCATATATGAGTATTTATTAATCTAGATCCAAATAAAATGAATATTCAGTGTTCTATTTTAAAAAAATTGGCTTATTACAAGCTGCCTGCATGGCAGCAACTTGATTTTTTATAGGCAGGGAGAAGACATCCAAGCTTACTTTTCTATTGCTTCTATAACTAGTAACATTGACCTTAATGAAAATGTCCTTAGCCACAGAATACTTAAAAAAAAAAAAAAGCTCAGAGCAATTTTAGAGAAGAGATTACTTTTCAATTATGTCTGCCTTAAAATATTTAATCCTCAAATAAATGCCAGGAAGTTAAAGCAGTCTTCTGWATTAGAGATGCATTATCTCTAAAGAGATAGATGAATGCTCCTTAAATCAAAATGTAAAAAACACTGCAGTTAGATTTAGAATTCCTCTTTAAGTGCACCAAAGCCTTCAAGCAGAGGCAAGTAACACTCCATTAAAGGGTATTTGACTTTTTTTTCTGCAATGTGCCTGCCAAAAAAAACCCCCCCC
>NW_026623360.1:1163104-1171441 GCF_030028575.1 Malurus melanocephalus
AAAAAAAAAAAAAAAAAAAAAAAGGAAAGTGCCCTCACAAGTGCTTTGTGATTAAAACCCAAAATGTGGAAGTGAGCCAACATTGCTGTTCCCTGTTTTGTGGGAAAACTGTGAAGTAAAAGTGAAACTTGGCACTGCCATCCAGCATCATCACCAAAGTTCATGGTGCTGATGCAATAGGTTCTGGTTTGATAAGCAGATGCATGGCTTTGATTAGACAGGCTTTCTTCCTTAGAAATCACAGAAYGGTTTGAGTTGGAAAGGATCTTAAGGACTGCTGAAGTACTTTGTAATGCCTGTTCTTAGATGCCCACATCTACTTTCCAGCCTGCAAACTGAAGAAAACTGTTTTTCAAGCTGGTCTTTTCACCTGGTGTCTGCCTCAGACTTGTTCATTGCTAGAAAAAATGTTGTTGTCCCATCCTATGGTTCACTGAACTACTTCAGAAGTAACACTTCTTTCTGAGATATTTACCACTTCCAAATATTTATGGATTTCTGCTCTTTCCTGRTGCTTCCAAACATCCCCCAGCCCACATAATAGATTTGAATTTGACTTATAATTAACCTTTGAATCTTCTTCTCTTTCACAAACACACTTCTAAGAATAGTAGAGCTTGGAMCTGGCTGTAGCGTTGCACACACATTAGCCCTAAACAAAACCCCTGTTACCTTGCTTGTGTGAGGCATTTATATGATCTCTGATTTCTACACCTTGTTCTCTATCTCAAGTAGGTTTTTTTTTAGCACAGTTCTCCTCATCCAGTCTAGAGAAAAGACAAAAAGCATCTCTATCAACTCTGCAGTGCTTGAAACATTCCCAAAGACATTGTGGTGCTGAAGGTGCAACACAGGAATTTAGACAAATTTGGGGCCAGCAACTGATGGCCTYTGTAATCCTGCACCTGATTTACACCCAAGAGCATCTCTTCCCTTTAGAGCTGCACCATGAAAATTCAGCTTCCCAGAGAAGGTGAAGACATCCCTGGTCATTGTAGAGAGGGTTCTGTAAATTAAGGCCTATAATTAAAATAAATAACACTGAAAAACATGTTTGCCTGGGATAAAATGTACTGGTGGATTGCATCAATAGGTTTTACAGGGCAAGTACAGAACATCTACACAAATTTCCTCTTAGTCTGAATGGAATATATAGGGTTAACACTCAGAGTCAGCTTTGAACAATCACAGAAACACAGAAAAATAGTCCAAAAAGAAGATCTTGACAGGTCATGCAGTTCATCACCATGTGTTTGGGCAGGATCAGCTGGGCAAAAGGTCCTGAAAAGTGGCTGTCTAATCTGTTCTCTGAGTTTCTCAGTGATAACAAATCAACGTCCTTCCAGGGCAATCTATACTTGAATTTGCTGCTGGTAGAAAGCTTGCTTTACTATCCAAATTACTGCAAATTAAATGAAAAATACTTTGCAATGTTCTGCTTTGCCATTCTGCCCTGACATTTCATAGCCCTTTAAGATGCTACAGTAGCATGTAGGAGCCAGAAGTACACTGTGCTAGGCGCTGTTCAGGTGCCAGATGTAACTGGGATGTATTTTCCAGTTACCAAGCTAACAGTAAAAAAAAAAAAAACAAACAAACCCAAAGGAAATGAGAATAAGCACAAGAACAGAGGTCGTAAGTTCCAGGAGATTTATACCTTGATGGCACCAGTGTTTGCTGACGTACCCACTGACCACCTACACACACTGTCGTGTGCTACACCTTTATCTCGGGAGCAAGCCACAGGTCACCGGTATCCTTAGCAGCAGTTAAAAATACACAGGCACAATGGCTGCATCCTATAGTTTCAGGGAAAGATTTGGGAAAGTGCACGGTCGTGACGCAAGTCCGTGATGCAGGTTTGATCCCACTGGTTAAAACTCCAGCACACGAGAACTTTTCCCTCACCTCAGCACTGAATTTCAATYCCAGAAATTAGCTTTTTATCGTTTACAGTGTCAGGATATGCAGCCTGTGCCCTTTAAATCATCTCTAAGAATAAGAATAGGTTATGTTCTTTCTAATAAGGGRTCCTGCTGCTATAGCAAGCTGCCCTCTACATCCCTCACTCAGGTTATTGATTACATGCCAAAGCCACTTCCTCCTGYAGGTGAATCAGCTGAGAAATGGCAGCGCTGACAATGAGTGTTTCATGTACAGCTCATCACCCTGAAGTGCCACAGTTTTTTGGTGTGTTATGATCCATAACCCAATTACAGGCTGCTTCATTTTTCAAGGGTATGAGCTCACATGTGCRCGTACGCATCCACATTTATTTTGTGAATGCAAACACTCTCAGTACCTGCACTGCCTTCCAAAACATTGCCTCCTGTTCCTGTTTGCAAATAAATTGTGTCCTATGTGTCATCCTAGAAGTAGCTGGATTTATGGGAAGGGTGAGATGGCCAGCTTCTCATAGGATCATRGCAAAAGAAAGCTTTGAAGGGAGAAGCTGAGTCTTTTGCGTTTTGATCACTGAAGTAGAACTGATGAACCTGGACTTCATTGTTTTGCATGCAGACCTCTTACAGATTTCCAAGAAGATGGTATTGAAATACACTTTTGTTTGAAAGTCAAAAGTAACTTGGAGTCACTGGTCATAATAAAAATAAATAGATTTAAAGTCATAAGTCATAAAGGCACAGACAATTTAAGAGAAAAATAAAAACCTTTTGAAAACAAAAAACAAACCTCAAAAATATTATGGAAATGCAACCTGAGACTGGGCTCATTTCACCTGATGTTGGCTGAAGACAGTGAGAAGACACAGACACGTCCAGAGAGGAATTCAGCCCTTCTCTCCTAAAGCTTTGCACCTTGTGGCCACCTTGGCTCATCACCTAGGGGTGATGCTCAATGAAGCGCTAYTGCCTTCCACTCTAAGAAGGATTCAATTGGTAGTCAAAAGCAATCAGTGACATTTTAGGTGCCCTAGGGATCCTGGCTGCCCTTCAGCTGTTCCTCCACAAATCTCAGGGGTGCTGTAGGTCCTGTGTTACAGCTGGCACTTCCCTGTGCATGTCTCAGGTGCCATGAATAGGAGTTGGCCAAGGTCAACTGTCTCTTGCTGTAGGTGGCAACTAAATTCCTGAGTTTTAACACTCTGGTGTCATTGAGAAGTCTGGTGCTATGACAATAAAACCATTYAATTTAAGGTGATGCTGTCAAGATCCTGCTTTTGTTCTTGATCTGGTGGTCACCTGTTCCCACAACCAGGCAGCTCAGATTTTGAGCTGCTCAGTTCAGCTCCCTGCTGCCCTCCAGACAGCCTCAAACAAGCCCCAACCTCCACAAGGAGGCCAGTGGGACTCTGGGAATAGAGCCAAGTTAGGAAGAGAGACTGAGACTCCGGCAATACCAGAGCAGCTCAGACTTTGCAAAGTTGTCAAAAGATAAGAAAAACTGAAGATGTTTTTCTACAGTGTGGTAACAAAATAAATCTTTCTCCATGACTCCCATTCTCCTCCTCTTTGCTCCAATTACAACAGAAGGGGCTGAGCTGGTTGTTTCTCCGGTTTAGTTTTGGAATTTTGTCTTATTCCAGTGGCAGGAAAAGCATGGTTTCTTTTCAGTGCCAGACACATTCTGGTTTTCCAGCCACAAGAAGAATTGTCCTGAATGGATTACACTTCCCACTGACCARTCTCAAAGGCAGGGGCTTGAATTTTCACAGGCTTGGAAGAAAGTTTTTTGATTCCAGCCCTGTGATCTCTGCATGACAGGAACATCTGAAGACACTCCAGAAGGATATAGTTGAATAGTTTTACCKTTTCCAAGCCTCTGCATGTTAAATGTCTCCTGGATGCATTGCACAGTCCCCTTCTAAGCCTAAGGGTTAAGCATCGTCAAGAAATGTGATTGGGTTGATTTCGTTCCAATCCTGTATTCCTACATTCTGTCAGCTTGTATGACCAAAAAGGGTCTGGGCCTTTAAACCCAACTTGGAAGAAGGGGCAGGGGCAGTGTGGGCAGTCTAAAAGCGGGGGCAGCCTTGCAGCCGGGGACTTTTTGACCTCAGCATGGTTGCTGCGGGAGTCCTTGATTGCTGTGTGCCGTGGAGTTACATGTTGCAGTTTAGCTAGCTCGTGTTTGTCAGCTTGGGCAAACAGTTTTTCCCTCGACTGCCACCTCCTTCTCCGACTTGGGTGATTTTGTTTCTGGAGCAATTCGGCAGCCAGCAGGGACAAGTGGCACTGCTCCGTCTCATCCTGGACTCCAGAAGAAGCCAAGCTGGCGACAGAAAAAAACACGGAGCCCTCTGTTACAAATACACAGTGAGGACTGCCACAAGGTTGCCACTGTTACCTGAGCGGTCAGGTGGACGTTTTTTCTTTTGTTTCTTTTTATCCCGGGGACAAGGGCCACCATCTTTTCTCCGCACCACCTGGTCAAGCGGTTTGTTGGGCGAGGGGGCTGCATGTGTTCCTGAGTTTTAAATATCTAACAGTCACTTTTTAATCTGTGTCCTGTGGGCACTGTGTTTTGTTAATAAACTACTTTTTTTCTCTTCACTTTTGCCTGAACATCTAATTCATATTTATGGAAAAAAAAAAAAAAATATCAAATTTTTCACTTCAGAGGAAACATTTACTCTGTAACATTTTTCTCTGAAAATATTGTCTTAAACSGAGACAAAATGTCTGTGATCGGTCAGAATCGGGGGGAAAAGAGCAGGGGAAATGTAAACTTCACACTGAAATAGATGTGAGTAGAATCCTTTCTGCTGCCCAGGATACATTATGGCATGACCTTTTAAAAAGGACAGAGCTCTAACAGCAGCTCCCAGCCATCACAAGGGCTTCTTGAGACCAAAACCTGAACTTCCCTCTGGTTTCTTGGCCCTACACCAGTGTGAGCTGCAGCTGATGCCAGTTCTGTATATTCAGTGAGCAATTCTGTGTGGCAGGCGCAGAGAACAGAGTGATACCTTCCAAAAGCTGGACAGGAATTGCACCTTCACTTAATAATGTGCTTTGGAGCAATGTCCACAGATACAGAGCCAGGGAGAAGCTCACAGTGAGCAGCAGCAGTGCCTCCCTGCATATTCCTCATTGGACTCCATGTCATATGCATAGGCTGACCTGCATTTTTGTCACACCATGGGCTGGCCCAGTTCATGAGGCTGCTGCAGTAAATTTTCCATTGGTCTTCTAATCAGCAAATTTCTCTCTCCTTGTTTGCTTTGTTTCTCCTTCTTCCACCTCATGTTTTGCAAAAACAAAAATGCAGAAGGAGAGATGAAAACCCTGGCTAAAGAGCAAGCATGCCCAGGCACCAAGCACGATTAGCTCTCTGCCTGAGGACCAAAACCACCCTCCATGACTGCAGTAAGCCCAGCAAACACCCAGAAGTAGCTCATCAGACTTCTCTGATCCCTGCTTCCTACCTCTTTTCTGTTTGCTGCTCCACTGCTTGACCTGTTCAAGCCCATGATCTGGGCTTTTACTCCAATCCATGACCCAGGAAAGTGTTTCTGACTATTAGAAGTTCAGGGTATATTGAGTTTTTTTCTGTATTTTTGTTGTTGTTCAGCTTTGTACTTTTACTTGTGTCTAAGAAAACCAGATGCAAGAGATCACTAGAGAATCCTCTGAAGGTATGCAAGGAACAACCTCAAGCTTGTGACACTGGGTAAGTCACTTTTTTCTTGATGCTGGGGAGAAATTTACCAGCTTTTCCAGCTCCTACCATGGATATTAGTCTGATATATGCTAGATTATGCTGGATAAACCCTCACCATCCATATTAATACCCACTCTGGCTGTGATTATTGATCATCCAGCAGGAAGGTGATGCACTGCAAGCACACAGGAGTGATGCTGATGTATTCAGAAGGCATTCAGCTGGTTAATGGAGTGCATCTCCAAGTGCATCCATCTTTCAATCATTTCAATCATGACTTCCTGCAAGGCTGCAGGTTTCCCTCAGGAGTCATCAGACCTTCTGCTTTTCCTTTTACAGGGCTGACAAGAAATCCCTTCATACTCCTCTGCCCTGCCACGGAAGGGGAGGGCACCTTCACTCTGAWGGTTTAAAAAGGGGCCCCTGAACATGTAGGAAGGAGACCTTGTGACACATCATCCCAAGGAAAGAAGCCTGAAGGTTTGTCACCAAGGCAAGTATGAAGGTAAGAGAATTTTTTGGTGTGGAGGAAACATTAAGTTTGCAATTAATGTTTTGTATTTTTTTAATGTGAGCGCAATATTTAGGAGCTGCAGGGGGGCTTAAATTTTTTCCTTAAAAATAACCTGAAAGAAATATACACATAGATATATTATGCATATTTTCAAAAAACACCAGTAGCACAACATGCTCTCAATCCTGAATTAAAAAAAAAAAAGCAAAACACTGTGAAACACAAAGTTAGAGGCTGTGCTGTCTATCACTGTTATCCACACATGAATAACAACATGGTCTGTGTGAACAAGCAGAGGTGCAACTTGTGCACAGAGGATTCATGCTTAATGCTTCCATCTGCATGTGCTGCACCAGTGAGCAAACTCCAGGAATTGAAGAAGCCTGTCCTGTGACTTGTGTTAATCGTGGTTGATATTGATAGGATGCTAAGTTTAAAAAACTTTTTTCTTTTTCTTTTTTTTTTTTTTTTTTTTTTTTACCTGGGGAAGTGGGAATTTGGTCTCCTGGATTGTTTGTTTGTTTGTAATGACAAGCACCTTACATTAACTTGTCTACAGCTTGGTAAAATCAAGATAGACTTCGTACCATCTTTACCCATTAGTTTGTACATTATTCTCATTTCTGGAGGTTCTGATGCTCTTGTAAATAGGAGCACAGCAGGTGCTTGCCTTGGCAGTAGTTCTCACCAGGATGGAATGGATTTGATCTAATTGTTCTGCTTAACATTAGTCCTCTGATCAGATCAGTGTGCACTGCAACACCCCCTGAGCAAGAGGARGTTTGGCAGCAAGACAGGGACAAAGGGTGGCTGGAAACACCCTCAAATTTAGATGTGAGGTTGGGAGGATATACAGATGTGAAAGGCKTTTCCTGCACCTTGTGGTTCTCTGTTGTGCACAGGGGCTGCATAAACTCACAGTGTCTGTCCTGGCCCTGTTCCTGGCTGCATCCTTCATTTCCTTSTCCCGGAGTGCCCCTCAGGTGAGCTCAGGCTGAAGGCCATGAAGCTCAGAGGTTGGTGCCATTAAGTATTTGCAATAATTAGCAGTGGCATGGAATGTTGACATGTCTCTCCTTTTTTTTTTTTTTTTTTTTTTTTTTTGCATAAAGGCTCATTTCCAAAGGAGGAACTGGACTCCTCAGGCCATGCTCTATTTGAAGGGTGCACGTAAGTCCCAAGCTCTTTCCATTTTAAGGAGATACTTTTCTCCACCCCTGGATGATTCCTTGGTTCCACACAAACAGTGAATCCTGAGGATGCTGTGGAGGTAGCAGTCCTGAGGCTTTCAGAGTTGTGCTAATTGCACAGTGCTAATAACATCACAGCTTCAGTTCCTGTACAGGCCATTCCCTTCAGAGCTGGACCCAAGGGTCCTTCCCACTCAGAATGTGCTGTGATTCTGTGCTTAGTTATTTCTTCGAGTCTCTGAAACAGTTGCATTGCCAATATTTTTTTTAAGAAATCAAATAAAAAGGAAAAGCAAGTGTTAGAAGAAAAAAAGAAAAGAAAATGCTGAAAATGTATAATATATAATACATATATATATTGAAGCTTGATTGTAAAACCTACTGGAAAAGAAGTTTCCTCATCTGAAATAGTCCTAAAAGGAGGTTAAGACATTCTGGATATGGTCGTGATTTCTTATTCCACTCAGGCTTTATTAAAACATCTTCTCAAGCAAGAGGAGAACACACATTCCTGGTTCARGCATCTTGCAGCAAAGTCAGTATTAAAACCAAAACCAACCTCTTCTAAGGAGAACTTAGATGTCAGTGTTATCAAAATTATGTTGTTAAGGTTGTATGAATGAAATTGTGAGTTTCTACTGTTCATCCAGAGTTAAAGAAAAATTAMATATGAAAGATAAAATTTAGAGATGAAGAAAGATTTTGCCATTCAATCCAAATCATAAAGTTTAATGGAAATATTATTATGCAAATTTGTATTGTGAATTGTTGATCTAAAATTAAAAGCAATCAGGGAGTGTAGGTATTAAGAGAGGAAAAAAAAAGGCTCACTGTAAATTAGAAAAAAAATGGGTCATAATCCTGAGAGAAATGCAAAAGGGAGGCAATACAAATAATAGCAACACAGAATAAATATGAGCTCCAAACAACTGTAAATATAACTAAAAGTTCTAGGGGCATTAATACAATTATTTCTAGTCACAAAAGCAAAGAATTTGACCCTTTTTTGGT
>NW_026623360.1:1171630-1182021 GCF_030028575.1 Malurus melanocephalus
CAAAGAGCTTGAAGGCTCTTGACCATATAGAAAATTGAAGAATCCTTTAAGGATTACTAAATAGGAATTACAAGAAATTTGGAGATTGTTTCCACTCTTTTCCCACTGTTTTTGCAGAGGGACGTCGCTTCATCTCAGATGAGAGCCAGAGGAAGGACCTGTATGACAGAGTGCAGCTTGGTGAGTCCGTGAGCACAGGGCTGTGGAGCCCATGCACTTTCCCCCAGATCATGGGAGAAATCCGTGGAAAAGGGAGGGGATTTGTTTTCCTGGAATCAGAGTCAAGGAAACAACTAAATCCCATTTTTTAGTCACTTAATTCTAACCAGCACATGACAAGTATTGACTTTCCTCTCTGGTGCACCTGTGTGATTTCATTTACATAATTTCCAGACTGACCTGGCTGTTAAGTGGGATTTTCATCAGTGTTTTTGACTTCCCCTTTGCACTGGAAAAAATCAAAGCAAGTTATTAATTGTGCTGAACTGACAAGTAACAGAAGAARACAACATCAATCCACTCTAGACAATGTTTCTGGAGGGAACAGAATGTTGTAAAAAAAGTAAGGAACATACAAAACAGGAAAATGTTCTTTTTACCTTGTAAAGGACTTTGAAACAACTTCCCTTTTTAAAAGATTGCTTATCTCTCCTGTGGTATTTATTGGGCTGATTTTGAGCAGCAAATGTTCTAGAACTTTCTTCTGTTTGGGTCTCTAGTTATAGAAATAATAATAAAMAAAGGAACAAAGTAAAGAAATGCTGTCAGACACTACTAAACCATGCATCTCTGATTTTTTATTTCTAGAAACACGTAGCCAAAACATAAATCCCTTATCTCTTTCTGAAGCTGCTGCACTGTTCCTTAGTTCCTTACAGAAAGCACAAGAAGAAGGTAAATGCACATTTTATCTTACTCAGACTTATTTTTAAAATGGTTTTTCAGTATTTCGTGTACTGATGATTTAACAAATTAATCTAAAAGGTCTAGAGTGTATATTTACAAAGATTAGAACATTAGTCACAAAATTATAGCAGGTAAATATACGTGTATTCTGCTTTTAATTTTCTTTCCAGATGTTTTACTGTTTTGCTTTGGATTCAAGGGAATGGCTATTTTTTAAATTGAGTTTTCCAAATCCAATATTTAGTGGGGTTCCTTTTTCTATAGAATATTGTTTGCCTGTGAAATTTTTACTCCTTCACTGGATATGGTGCAAAAGTTTAAAAGAATCCRTAAGAGCCACAGGAGAGGAGCTGATGGATTCACACCACCAGGCTGAGATCTTAAACCTTTGCTTTCCATGTCCTCTGTCCTTAAACTTTTCAGCTCTTCAGCTACATAGACTATTTTATTTTTTWAAATTTTGTAAATGGAGCTGGGACTCTGCACTCAGCTCTCTCTTCCTTGCCCTGGCAGAACTTTGAACAAAAAAAAATCAGTGGCATTTTGAAGAGAGAAAGACAGAATTAAAAGTGAGCACAGTGAATGGGACAAAATAYATGAGCAGCTCTAAGGTTAAATCAGTGAAAGTGGCACTTGTATGCTCACAAAATCCACTGAAGATGGACTTTTACAAATTTTAATGGTATTTTCCTGCCTGCTGTTGCTGTAGCAGAGGAGATGGTGGACAACTGAGAAAAAAAAGGTGTAATATCTGAGAGAAATAAACAGAACTGGCAGCTTGTTTGGAAAATACTATGTGGAATAAAATTTCCATCAGTGTAGGAGGGAATAAACAAAATTACAGCTGGGTAAGCCATGCAGTTTCAGATCAGCTGACTTTAGATTTGACTAAGGGCAATATGCAAATGAAGAACAAATCCACTATTTTCTTTAGCATGAAAATATTTTGCCATRTACTAACACACCCCTCTGGATATGGTTTGTATCTTTGTTCTTCAGCAAACAGAAAAATCCTACATTTGAAGCTGACAGAAGACATGATTATTTCTAGAGGTGCTGCCTCTCTTAGCTGAGTGGTCACACTGCATTAGGTCTGTGCCTGAGGCACAKTTGTGTCCTGAAAACTTTGGCTATCTGAACTTTCCTTTATCTACAACTTATTTTTCCCCATTTTGTCTTGTCTTACAGTGGAAGAAGAAAACATTGATCACCCTGGCTACTTGGCAGACGATCTATTAAATTGGTGAAATGATTTAAAACAGCTTTAACATTTGTACAGCATTGAGCCTGAAAGCATAACCTGTGCGAGTAAAGTGTTTCATCCATCATCACTGAAGTTCCAAAGGGTGAGGTGTATTCATGCTGCAAAATTTTGAATACAAAGGGATTAAAAGACACCAGTTCAGACAAGGAAAACATCTATATAGTTCCTGCTTTTTTTAGAGCATCYTGTATGTRCCATCCAAAATTTAAAATACATGGYACCATCTTACCTGAAAAGATGATAAAAATTTTTTGGACAACCATTTCATTATAAAAAGTTTTTTGATTGTCATTAGGAAGCCTTTTAACACTTTCCACCCAACTGTATATTGAAGCCTTTYAAACTCTTATAAAGACAGATTCCTTCACCGCTTCACTGGTGGTGCTGTAAGCTGCAAATGGTGAATAAATTCAGTTACGTATTAAAAAAATCCAGCTATCTGTGACTGCAAAGCTGGTGATATTTTTCTTTGCCAGATACCAGTCACCACAGAGAACAGGCAGCAGCATTTATTGACCCAGTTCACTCATGCAGAAATATTCTGAATAATCCTACTGCACAAGTCCCAYCATGTAATGACAGTTTGGGGACGGGTCTTGCATTATTGGGGCCTCATTAATGACTGCACTGTGATTGTACTTTTTTGTTCTTTCTTTCTGAGTTGCAGAATTGGAATTAGACATAAATCTGTTAATTATCATTCTGTGCTGATAAGGATGTATCTACCATTATTTATGTATTTCTGCGGCCTTACTGAAAAGCCCTCTGTAGTTCTGATGTAATTAAAAAGTAGCCACATGATTTCTGTGTCCAAGCAACTATGTTTTATTTTTTAACCTTCTACCCTAGTCATGGTCTTCATCTTCTAATGCTAACTTCCTCTGATCTTTCTCATAACGCTGCTAATTAATTAAACTCATGCTAACTAAAATGTTGCTTCTCCTCAACACAAAGAAACAGAGCTGAAGGAAGAGAGGAATTAAATTCTGTCATGGGCTTAGAGGCACTTTCAGTAATTGGTTTTAATCTGTATCACTTCATGGAGGAACATAACTGGAGAAATTAAAGTGTTCTACTTTGTTAATTTTTAAGAATTAATATGTCTTTCAACAGCAGTGTATGTTGTATGACAGAACTCATTCAGGATGAATTTGAATGTGAACTGAACTGAAAATCAGAGAATAGAATCATAGAATGCCCTGGCTTGGAAGAGACCTAAAACATCATCTAGTTCCAAATGGCCTGACATGAGCAAGGACACCTTCCACTAGAAAAGTGTAAAGTAGAGGGGTTATACATCCTTTAGTTTATAAGCATCTTGAAATTTATATGCCTGTGATACAAAAACTATACTCATCCTATTCCCAGCTGACTGATTTTTGTGTGTGTTCCTGATTTAAGTTCTCAAGCTTAAACAATTCTTCACAAATATCACGRAACAGAATAAACCTTCTGCCTCTCTGGTGAGCTGTTTGTGAAACCCCAGTATYTTCCATCTGGAAGATTATCCCTTATGTAACAGATAGCTGTTACCAAGCTTGTCAGGTGTCAGTAACTGCTGGGAATGTGTGGCATTTAATTTAGGCAATCTGTCACCAGGGCTGAATGAAAAGCCATTCCCTGATGCTATAAATTCAATAGAAGTGTTTTGCTGTAGATAAATTGCCTTGTTACTAATAGCTAACTCAAAGCAGAGCTAACATAAGCCCCAATGCCTGGGTCAGAGGTCACTTTGGCCACTGCAGGACCTGAACCTGAGAAAAATGGAGAAAGTATTCAGATTAGACCTATCTCAAAAGCTAAGCACTCTCTAACACCAGGAGGGTGCTCAAGGCATGTGAGTGTGCTGAAACACACACAGTTTTCCTGCTCTGCGACTGAGCTTTGAAATACAAGCCATAAATACAGACYTCTCAATTTTTTTCTTTATGAAAATGATAACTTTCAATCCATATGTCCTTTAARTGTTTTTTCTTTGGGACTCCCAGCCATTACATCCTTTGACTCTGCAAGGAAACTCTGATTGAGAGCTCTTTGTGAAGAAACAAAATATGCAGCTGTTCTCCAGTTAGTAAACTGTAAGAAGGAAAATAATTATAGTATCTTTGATTCCACCCCTTTTATATGAAAAATTACTCACTGATTTACTTACTTTWAAAGTTGTTAAAAAAATAGTGACTCCTTTTAATACCAAGTAGGTTTTTGCCATAGAAGCCTGAACCYGACCTCTGAGAATAGTTGTTCTTTCAAGAGTCCAAATCAGCTTAAGAATAAAAGTCCAGTTTTAAAACTGATTTTAAGTGGCCAAAAATACAAAAATGCACAGTCACTTCTATTCTAAATGACGTGGTAGTAAGAACCATGTCATCAAGCTTTGGTGAAGYGTTTGAAAGGTAGGAGCCTAACCAAAGTTGGACATCTAGGCTTCCCCTGGGACTTATAAGGAAGGTAAATACCTCCAAAGCTTACRTTGTCCTACCTGCTGAAAGACAGGCTGAATAAATTCCTGGAAATRTCTTTTCTTGAGCAGCATGAGAATTTTTTGATGCACAAACTTCCAAAACAAAAGACTGATCTCCTTCCTAATATCTTCAGGTCAAGATGTGCTTCTGAAGAGCCTGCTCAGGCACTCTCTGCATCTCCAGGAACTGAAATATTTATGAAAGCTTTTTGTAAGACAAATTAAATATCTAGTTCTTATTGTGAGGTCCAGTTATTCCCCAAGCATTTTGAAGTCTCAGGTGCTTTTCAAATTAATACCTGTAATTTTTTTAGAAGTGAAATAGAGCATGGACTAATGGAAAGTACAGATCTTTGAATGGTGTCACACTGCTCTTGGCATGTAGGTTTGTCTGCAGGGGAAGGTGTTACTAAAGGCAATTTTGTCATTCACTTTAGCCAAGTCACATCCATTTCCCTCCAAACCAGTTAACAAACTTAGAATCTGCAGCAAGATGAAAATAAAAGAGACATACTGGAGGAATCAGAAAATAAACGGTCTGCTTTTTATTGTGGGTCTAAATGACCTCAGAAAGATGACTTCATTTGTCTTTAAAATTCAAATGCTCACTGCATAAGACTTTATATTGTTCCACAGGAAGTATGTTTTACCACTGGATCAAGACACTTCTGTGTGCTGTAAAACAATGTTTAAATTATGTAAACTTACAATAAACAGCATCAGGAAAAAGAAAGACCATTTTCCTTTCAGTGTATGTTTTTTTATATCTTTCAATATTTCTCCGCTGTAACACTTATTTTTCAAATTTTTTGAGCTCTGGTTTAAAGTTCATGTTAGTTTAGGAGGGGAAAAAGGGAAACRTAAATGAAGCAGGAATTCATTTGGGATACCCAAAATGTAGCTATTCGTGTAGACTATGATTAATATAGATGATTCCGTAGATATAGGATCTGCAGTTTGTRTAAGTTCCTGAGGGGATTGTCTCATTCTCTAGTTTTATTAGGCTTGAAAAATCTCTTCTACCTCAAAGGGGCACAGAAAAAGTGTCATTTAAACTACTTTCAAAATGAAATAATATTAGGTTTTCCAACAGTTAGCTCAAGTAACATTTAAGGTTCCCCTAATTATATCACACTGTCCATAAYACAAAGCTTGCCAAGCCTACAGGAGAAACTGTTGAGTGGATGGGGAGACCGTGCCGGGTAAGAGCAACAAGTTCAGTTCCTGTATTCTCCATGCTGCTTCTTTTTTCCTTGTGGCAAGGCTCCAAGGGTAAAGGGGGACTTGATATTCTGCCTATCCCTTTCAGCTTCCTCATCCTCGTCATATCTCTCATCCTCATCTTCATCCTCAGCTTCACTGTGGTGAGGACTGGAATGCTGAGAGGCAGAAGGCGATGGTGGCACTGATGAAGGCCTGGGGAACCTGAAACCTTCCGTCTGGCAGAGAGAGAAGCAAATTGAATTAATTGACTTTCTCAATTGGATTTAKACAGCARTTSAAGGCTATCATCACTTCAAAAAAASYCAGTGGTGGCATGTAAGATAGACCTKCCCTGCACACTAAAATTAGGCTTTCTTGAACCCAGATTCCCTGTGCTAGTAAATACATACTTGTATGACAGAGACTGTTAGCATGTGCCATAAACAATGTCCTGCCCTTCCAGTATTGCTTTTTGCARAATATGACTGTCTTTACTGAACCTTAAAACAATCAGCACAACACAAAATCCTTCCATACTCTGCAGACTTTAATCTGAACATTCAAAATGGTTTTCTAGTTATAATGTCAGCATCTGCAAAACCAGAATCAAGCAAGGGTTTTTGGTCTGAGCTTCCTCTCTTCTTTTTATTTTTAAAAAATGAGTTGCTCTTTGGAGGCTCTGTTTCAGGCAGTTTTTCTGATAGTGGATCTGAGCAGCCTTTCTTCTCAAATTGGTGCTAACTTGTACTAGGCAAGAACTGCTTAAAGGTATTCCTTTAAACTGAGTCCTTGTAATTCCAGCCAACAAATTTAGATGAAGGCAATACCTTTCCTTGCTTTCCCTAGAACATCCTTTCCCAGCTCCCCCTCTATCTGGTTTGTGCAGGATATCTCCATGGCATTTAGCAGGAGCAAAAGTCAAAAGCTGCCACTCTTCTAAGAGGAATTTCAAGGGCCAGTTCCTCAGCTAGCCTAAAGTAGCATTGTCCCATCCAGCTCAGTCCAAATAATCTGGAAACCTGCTCCTGCGTCACACCTGGGACCCTTTATGATTGGATCTGATACCAGTAGGTTGTGGTTTAACCCCAGGCAGAAACTCAGCCCCACAGGCTGGAGCTCACTCCCTCCTGGATGGATTGAGGAGAGAATCAAAACGGGGAAAGTGGGAAAACTCATGGGTTAGACTAAGAAGTTTAGTAGGGAAAGCAATAGCTGTGCACACTAACAAGGCAAAACAAGGAACTGATTCTGCACTTCCCATGGACAGGCAGGTGTTCAGACCTCCCCAGAAGAGCAGGGCCCCACCACACAGAACAGTGACTGGAAAAGACAAACACCATCTCTCCAAACAACCCCCTTTCTTCCTTCTTTTCCCAGCTTTATATGCTGAGCATGATGCCAAAGGGTCTGGAATATCTATTTGTTCAGTTGGGGTCAGTTTTTCCAGCTCTGTCCATGTTCATCCCCAGCCTGTCTCTGGTAGTAGGGTGGGTGAGGAGCAGAAAAGGCCTTGGCTCTGTGCWACRAACTAAAGCACTCCTGTTTTGTCAGCACCACTTTCAACACAAATCCCAAACCCAGCCCATCTACTGTKAGGAAAATTGACTCTATCCTAGACCAAAACARCACACTCTTGACTGGAGACTGGTCTATAACTTGTTAAGCTTTTAACTAGGAGTTCCTACTTTCCTTTTCCTGTTAACCCCAAACGTGCTAACCCTCTTCTCCCTCTTTCTGCAAAACACACACACTCTTCCTCTCTCACTTTGTAAAGAAGTTAAAATGAAGATGAGCTCATCTCCAAAAGCAGAGTTTACCTTTGGTGGAGCATTTGGTTCCAACTCAAATTTATCTGGGAATGTTCTGCTGAGGGCCAAGTGTCTGGCATGCATGTAATACTGCAACAAAACAGAGAAGCTTTTGGGTAGATTTAAGCAAGGTGGGGGGGAAGGAGCATAAAATGAGTATCTTCTAAAAGATGATACTGAACAAAGGGATAACGTTTTCAGATAAGTAGAATTCAGCTGATATCACTGCTGTGATGAGCCATTCATGACATATTCACACCAAAAAATCCTGGGACAGAAGCTGAATAAGGTTCCTGTAAGATGTATTAAGACAAAAACTAGACTTGTCTTGGTCAGTGAGTGATCAATTCAATCCTATTGAGAGATAGGCATTCTTTACCCCTTGAAAAAGAGCTGTTGTTTTTTTTTTTTTTTAACCAGGAAAAGTTACACCTTTAAGTGTGTATATGTATTGCACATAAGCTTTAGACTCGTCCAAAACCACAGAGAAGTAACATTTATAAGTTTACTGATACCTGGTATTTAGGAATTTGACAAAGATATTTATAGATCCATTATATTCCTGAGTTTGAAGCATATGCATGGAAAAAATAACTTGTTGTATCCAGGTCTTATGCTGTGTTGGGAACCATATAAATACTAAAGTTCTCACACAAGTATTAGAGCAGGAAAAAGCCTGAAAGAGGTACAAAATGGATAAATGTGCATCCCCTTCTCCAGTCCAGTGGGCCTGACAATATTGCTTTGCTACTGTCTTCTTACAGGTGGTACTGCAGTGATTTTTGTGTCAAATTAAAAACACTACTTTCCATTTAAGGCACAGAGGTAGTTTAGGAGTGTCGAGGAGCCACAGGGCCCAGCAACATTTCATGAAGGACAGGAAGAATTTTTGAAAGTGTCCAGACAACTGTGGAGCACAAATCCTCCTCAGTGTAGGTGTTGCCAGTGACACYAGCTTTTTACATCATCTTTAGCACCAGAAAGAGCTCGGTGTGACTGGATTCTGCTCTAACCTACTCACTTGTACTCTCCATGGAGCATGGCAGCATTGCATAAAATGTAAAAGCTSTGCCTTTAGCCCTTTGAGAGGGGAATTTCAGCACAGGGCTGTGTCCTTGCATTGCAGCACCGTGCTGCAGACTGCTGGCTAGGGCCATGAGCCAATTTTGAACACACACCCTGCCCAGGTATCTCCAGTCCAGGAGATCCGAGAGCCGCTCGGTGCGGTTCCTCTGGATGATCCTCTGGCGCCGGTTCTGCTGGCAGAAGCTGTACAGGAACTGGGTCAGCTGGTTGCACGACTCATCCGGCGAGCGGAACCTCCTGTCCACRATGTAGATCCCTGGGGGACACAAGAAAGGGGGAGATGAGTGGGACTGAAGATGGGATCTGACATCTTATTTCCAAACKACCTTCTGTCATGTAGCCTTACAAACATTATATGCAGTATATCCTTTCTAATGTTAAAAGGCAKCTATAACTAGAACATTGGTTACCATTCTGATGGAATGGAGAGATACAGATGAATATGCTTTTTGTTTTTTTAAATTTTAATTTTCTTYACCTTTCAGGCTGAAATTCAGCAAATTCTTCAAAACTCAGAGGCTTTGTTGTTGCTGTGTAAGCATGTCCAAAWGGGTTGGAGTTTCTGGATAAAGATATCATTTTTATCCCCCATAATTTTCAGAATACTGACTTCTTAAAGAAAACATAATCTAGTGCTTTCCTAGTTTGCTKTAGAATTCACAAGCGTGGATGGCCAGAGCCAGGCTGTAGGAGAGAGGCTGTGTTTTCTGTAGAAATGCGTTTCCATAGAGACAGCTCACATACATCATTCAACAGACAATTCTGGCAGAGAGAGGGCAGAGGTAAGCTTTGCCTCTACGCAGTTTGTTGAGATTAATACTTTATTTTTGCCACCTTCTTTACATCAGGGTAATGGGAAGAAGAGGATACCAGACATTGCAGCTCCCTTAATGGATGTGACAAATGCACGATTACGTTAATGAAGTGCCTGGTGCCAGCACAGTAATTTGTAACAACTCCCATCTATGTTTTGGCAGAGAAGAGCCAGTGACCTGTGCCGTGTGTCTCTGAAGGGTCTCAAAGCCATGTCCACCCAGGCAGGTGTATCTACATTTTGCAAGGGCTCTACTCCTTGYCCCTAGGTCAGGCAAAGCTGGCACCAGTGTGGAGCTGTCACTGGCTGACTATGAAAATAAGCCAAGGTACTTGGAAAGAACCCCAGTTCAGGCACATATTTAACATTCAGAGAATCATAGAGTTATAGAATAGTCTGGGTTGGAAGGGATGTTAAAGATCATCAAGTTCCAACCCCTGCCATGGGCAGGGACACCTTCCACCATCCCAGGTTTCTCAGAATTCCATCCAGCCTGTCCTRGCTAATTGTGGAGGAATGCATAAGAAGGTCTGTGCCTCGCTCTGTATTTCGGGGAGGCCACAGCTTTAGTGACAGCCACACCTGCTGGAAAACAGGAACAATCAGCCCTAAAAGAAGGATATGCTGAGGTAGAGGATGCCTCAAGAGGCAGAATTATCTTGACATACCAGACAATGGCTTTCTTCCTCCTCACCACACTCCAGGTATGARCCATTTGTAAACCTTCCAGAGCAGATCATTATTTGAAGTAGATTCTTGTATTTTCACAGTTCTTTTTTTTTTTTATGTCTTTTTTTTTTTTTTTTTGCAGATCATTATTTGAAGTAGATTCTTGTATTTTCACAGTTC